>NC_142011.1:33274656-33597216 GCF_049901735.1 Notechis scutatus
AAGCAATCTTAAAATATCAGGTGATATTCCAGGAGACAAATAAGAACCTGCTACAAAGGGTAACAAATTATACACATACAATGAATCCACTATTAAATTAAAATCCTGATTGTGAAAATTTTGAAAAGCCAAAACTACAGCAGCAAGTTCTGCCTGCTGGGCAGACTTCTGCTCTGAAGTCACTTTTGTATGCCAAATTCCAGATTTATCTTTCCAAACACAAGCACCAAAAACTTTCCCTCCATCAGTAAAAACTGTAGGAGCATCTGATATGCCCAATGGTATCCTTTCTTACATTTTGGGCACACTGATTTAGGACGAACACCCTGTCCCATTGATCTCTTATTCTGCTGACTTTGACCTCCTCCAGGAGCCCGACATTGCGCTTTAAAATGTCCAGGCTTCCCACAATTGAAACAATTCCCCTTTTGAGCATGTCCTGTTTGTAAAGCCAGAGCTAAAGTTTCCATGTTAAAAGACTGACTCCCAACCTTCCTACATGCATTAATCAAATCTGCGATTTCTCGCTCTCCACTTGCTACCAGTGGATTTAAAATCTTTTTGCAATCTGTGTTAGCTTGTTCTACTGCTAACTTAAAAAGCAACTCTTTCTGGGCGAATTGATTATCAATTTGTCTTTCAATAGCCAATTTCAATCTGCTAATGAAATTTTCATAGGGTTCATTGTTCCCTTGTTTGATGTTAGTAAAGGTCTTCTCACCACCTTCGCCGTCAGGGAGAGACCCTATGGCTTGAAAAATTATTTGTGGGAGAAGAATGAACCCTTCCTCAGGCATACCATCTCTCTGTTGTTCCACTGTTGTAAAATTACCAGCTCCGTAAAGCTGATCTGGGGTAACATTTGCTGTTCCCCTCTGGACTGCCAGCTGTCTCCATTTCTGATCTAACACCAAATATTGAGCTGGAGTTAAAATCATATTCAACAGAGCTTTCCAGTCAGCCGGAATCATTTTATTTCCATAACCAACTGCTTCTAACAATGCCTGAGTATATGGCGTTCTAACACCATATTCTTTTGCTGCTTGCTTAACTTCCCTCAAAATTCTGAGCTGTAAAGGCTTCCACTCCCGCTGCGGATTTAATGCAGCATCCATGACAATTTCCACTGGATTAAGTTGAACTTCTACTCCAAACTCCACCAAATCATCTCCTGATAATTCCCCTCTATTCTTTGCTTCTTGAATAGCTGCAGTAACTGCATCCACCTGAACCCTTAAAGGTAAACTCTTATCTTCTGACAAAGTATTGCTAGCGCCAGACAGTCCCCCAGATTTATCTGGAGGTGCCGTCGGCGGCAACAAACGTACCGCATGGTAAAGCGGCAAACCTTCTTCGGGGGGTGATAGGAGCGGTTGTTCATAAGTAGCTAATGCATCCATTATCACCCTCCAGGTTAACAAAATTGAAGAAGGGGCACGAGGTTCCTCGTGCAAAAATTTCCCTATCTTTTTCCAGGACTCTACTTTAATACTACCTCCCTCCGGATATGACTTAATATTTTTCCAAACATACTGTAGTAAGTCCTCAATTTCTTTCTTTCCTACAGCACAACCCCTACTGCCAATTCCAAACCCAAAACTATTCCCAATGATCCCTCTCAATTCCCTGATGTGCTCTTTCTGAGCCTTCGAGAGATCTCCCCCATACTCACGAAAAGAATCTATCTTCGTCCAGCGAAGAAGATGAGGGCCCAGTCGACGTCCGCGACGATGAGTATAGGATGCGGGAAACGTATAGCCTTCCAAGCTATCACGTCGGGGTCACCATTTATGGTGGTTTGACATTGAAATGAGACACAGGGAACTGTCTCTGAGAAAAATGCCAACCCTGAGAGAACTCAGGTAGCAGTATTTATTGAGAAAAAACACAAGCAAAAATACAGTATGCATATTCAGAAAACAATGACCTCAACAGGAGATTACTTCACCAGCATGAGAACACACAATCTTGGAAAGTCCCAGATGTTACCTTGCTAGGATGAGATCATACAGCCACAGAAAGTCTCATGGGAAAGTTTGGAAAGTCCCATGAGAAAGCACAACTGTGTATCTTGTACCTTGAACTTTCACCCATTTTCCTATTCCTTCTAAACTGGCAGAATCAAAACAGAATGAGGCACTCTGAGCAAAGATACTCCTACCCCCACCAAGAATGCCCACATCTTCCTAGACTTACTGCTAGTTATACAAAGGCCTTACAGAAAATGATAAAATGATCAATAGGTTATATTACCACAGTCCACTACAAAGGTTAGTCTAATATATTTGAGGAACATTCTCATAAGTCAGCACTGATCTAGTCTTGGAAGCAAACAGATAGCTATACTGTCTCTAGTGACTTTGTAGGACAATTGCCCTAACCAAGAGGTTGAATTCTGCACTTGCTAAAGTCTCTGAACAGGTTTCAAAGGCAACCCCATAAAAACTGAATTATATTAGTTCAAACATGGGATTATTAAGACAAGGATCACTCGATCCAGAAAAAAAATCAAAGACTTTTAGTTACTGTGACACGTGGGTCTTCAGTTACAAAATTCATTGCTTGGAGTTATTCCTTAATCCATCAGCTGCTGTGAAGGAGTTCAGAATTATCTAGAACTACCTGTCTTCCTAATTCATAAGATGGAATTCCCTCTCAACAACATTTCAGTCTTGTTAGGATTCAGTCATAGTTTTATTGGTTCTCATCCAGCCATTACTCTCCTGGAACTTATCCTGCATGGCCTCGTATGCCTATTGATGATACCTTGGTTAAATCTCAGAATGTTTTCTCCCAATGGCTTTATATGGATATTAAAGATTATAGGGGACAACATGGAATCCTATAGCAGGCAAAGGATTAGAATACTATGTGGCAAGAATATTTTCTTCAGGTAATTTGTTGAACTTTCCCTTTAAAAAATAACTAATTTACTTAATTGAGCATTTGTCTGTCTTCTGCTGTGTTTTTCTGACAATGTGAAAGTGCACACAATGCAGTTTACTTCTCATCTACCTTAATGCTAAGATTTGCCAAGTTATTAGTCACAGAGTATTTCATCTTGCCTTACTCTGTTTTCTAGGGGGAACCGGACTTCTGTGGCGGGCACCAATAAGAGTCAAGTGTTAATGAAGGAACTACAGGATCTTCAAGCAGCAGAACAGCATCTGGACAACCTTATCCAGATGTGTACTACTCAATTCAAGATCCTTACTGAGGAACCTGAAAACAAGCAATATCCTTCTCTTCAAGATGAATGGGGATTGGATGGCTTTATCCAACCATAGAGCACAAAATAGGTTCATAGGAGCAAATCTTCTGCAGTAACCAGTAGCAGTAAAGTACCATATTCCAAACAGGCAGCTGCACTCCCGACATTCCTGGATTGGGTGTTGGTACTTTAATTTGTACTTCCACACCCTGTGAGTTAATGGAAAATCCCTACCTGGTTGTTGGCTAAGGCTCTGAATTGTCAGTGAGGTGTGGAGGTGTACATGTGTGTATAATATCTCAGAAAAAAAGCAAAAGAAGGGTGGTGGTGCATCTGTCAGATGTTTTTTGTTGATTTTTGCCTGGCAGTTCTGTAGCTGAACCTGTTCCTGATAATGAAATCTGCAATCCACCCTTTCTGGTAAATGAACAGTCTTAACATATGCATGTGAGAGAAAACTTCAGCTATCCTCCCTCCCCACCCCACCCCCCATTTCCCCCCCTTGCAATAACATTCCAATAAAACAGGTTTGCAAGTTGCATATTGCAGGTAAGATATATGTGGTAAAGCCTTAAGTGTACTGAATGAAATTGGTTAGATTAATCTCTTCGACACCTCACTTGCACAGGATTAAACTAATGAGAATGCTCATAATTTTGAATAATTGAAATCAATTTTCTGACACTCTGCAAACTTGTGGGGAATTTCACAGATCTCAGAAATTGCAAGTCAGAAGACTGAGAATAACAGTTAGCAAGGAACTGTTTTCCAACTAAAAGTGTGTGTCCTGAACAGATTGTTTATTACATGGAGGGAAATAATTAAAATAATTAAAATTTGAAATAGACTGGCATCCAAATATTAAAAAGAAAGAAATAGAAACAGGCATATAGACATGGTTATGTTGAATAAGATTAACTCTTCATGGCCAGATTAATTGCATCCTGAAATTACGGAAATTAGTCTAAAGCTATTGTAACCCTGAATGGTGGTTAAACGACTGTTTATAAATCAAGGACTTCTTGTATGCCTCTTTCCCAATAAGTAATGATTTGGGCCTGACAGTTGTATATTGCTATTCTAGTTTTGTATCTTGACACATATCTTGTGATATTTCTGACAAAACTTGACTGACCATACTTCAGCTTATGTGACTTGCCAAGATCTACGCAACATTGCAGACCCCTCAGAGCAGCTGGTGATGGTGATCAAAGCTCCCCCTGAGACACAGATGCAAGTCTCTGATCCTGCAGAGGTAACCTCCCTACTTCTAAGAATTACAGGGGCCATTTGGGGCCTCTCATAGAATACTTACATGCTTAATTTTCAGAATCCAAATCCTTCTTACTATGTTTATCCTTTCCATTCCTCATTAGGTAGGAACGATTTATACAAGTCCATTTAAGTGTAGTATATCTTGAAACAGTATCATGAAATCTTGCCACCAGTATGATAGATCCAGGGAAGCTTAGTTTTTAAATGCAAGATTCTGTATATGTGATTGCTGATCTCTTCATTCATTCATCCATTCATCCAATTTCTATAGCTGCCCAGCTCAACCACTCTTTGACATATTGAACTCAGTCTCTTTGAATATAGTTTTAGCTGTATGTCATTGGGTCACATACACTCTGCAATATTTTACAATAATCAGCTGGCACAAAGTGTTATAGCCTAGGTTAGTTAAATGGTGGATAAACATGAAATCCTATCCAATTACTGTGCTGTCCTGTAAGAAAATGTCCTTTTGTAGGACATACCATCTGAACCAATGTTTTGTGCCTAATCTAACCAAATATAACTGGTGAGCTCAGGGGAGAGGTTTGTTGATATAGTGAGGAAAGTTTGGGGCATGTGAAATAAGAGGTTATACATCTTGGATTTAATAGAATAAGTTACTCTCTGTTTGGAGCCACGAATGATGCACAGAATAAAGGCTTTTGCAGCTCTTTATTACTAAGCAGTTATCGTCTAGGTAGATGCAGTGCCTTGTTAACTCATGAATAGCAATGTTAAACCGAGATATAACAAAATAGAATGCTTCAAGTGGAACTTTTCCTTTCTCGTTTTACTATTTTTTATTTAATACATTTTTTTTCTACAAAGTATTAAAACTATGAGGGGACATCATTACAAAATAGAATGTTTTTCACTCAGATATTGAGATGTACTGGGCTTCTCAAAAAAAATTCCTTGCAGAATTTAGGAACTGTGTTGCTATGAGCAATAGTTGTCCCTGGCAGTGAAACAAGGCAAAAGAGTTAGACGTTTCAATTTTTTTTGTCATCTAGTCCCGAAGAGATAAAATTCTGAAGATTTTGTAAAACTGATGTTCCCAAAATGTTCTTCATAGAAAAGAACTACAGAGGCTTACCAGTACCACCTTCACAACAAAAGTTTGTGCGGTCTTCTATATGTCTCCTCAAACGTTCTTTTCTCTCTCTCTGTTAGGCTTTCCAAATTGCTGTGAAAAGTACTCAGGGCCCTGTTGATGTGTTCCTGTGCCCAGAAGAGAGCTCTGGTGTCTGTAGTCCCACCAAGAGTCCATTGAAAGTGGCTTCAGAGGAACCTTCTTCAGAACCTTCACAAACAACACCCTCTGCGCTTCTACACCCTTCTCAGGATACAAGTTTGCCATTGTTGAGTGGAGACCAAGGTATATGAATTGTTGCCTTAAGAATTGGCACCCAAGAGTAACTGAGGCCAGCAAGCCTTTTCAGTCAGATAATTCTGTGTCAAGCTTGTGTTTTGACTATTGTAGCTATGCATTTCCTAAAGTGTGGCCTTTCAGTAGCGAGTGTACATATAACTGGGAAGAACACAAAAGTATACCCATAATTGTTTTATCTACAGTGTTTTCATTTTGTAGACATAATGCATCGTGGTATCTGAATAGTTTTTTTCTGAAGCCTTCATTACCACCCTATCAAGGGGAAAAAATTCTTGATTTCTGTTTCTTTTACTGTTGATAGTCCATCCTAAAATATCATCATTGTCAAATTTAAGGCCAATTGCTGTACCTGTTGTCGTGAGTTTTGTCTTCTTTATATTTGATCTTAGCCCTGTTTCTTCCACTGAACTTAAGTTACATTACTGGAGCTTCCAGATCATTTGCACTTTAGCTGTCAGAGTAGCACAGTTAGATGATTGATGCTTCTTCCAATTTTAAAACCATGCTCATCTTTTTCCAATCCAGCTTTTCTCAGTATATATATTCAGAATGTGGGTTGAATAAATAAGAAGATAGTACAAGTGGTCCTCAACTTATGACCCCAATTGAGCCCAAGTGAAACATTTATTAAGTGGGTTTTGCCCCACTTTATGACCTTTCGTGCCACAGTTGTTAAGTGAATCACTTCAGTTGTTAAGTTAGTAACACAGTTGTTAAGTGAATCTGGCTCCCCCGTTGATTTGCTTGTCGGAAGGTCACAAATGGTGACCACATGACCCCGGGACACTGCAACTGTCATAAATATGAGTCAGTTGCAAAGTGTCTGAATCATGTGATGATCATGTGACCACAGGCATGTTACAACAGTCGTAAGTGTTAAAAATTGTCATGTCCCTTTTTTCAGTGCCATTGTAACTTTGAACGGTCACTAAATGAACTGTTGTAAGTCAGGGACTACCTGCAGTTTGTTTCACTATATTCCATCCAGGCTGGGGCTTTCTGTCCTAACTGTAGGTTTCTCAAAGGATACTGAGATGCATTGGGATTTCTATTTTCCTAAAGATATTCCACAGGTTGCCATGGCCGACACCATCAGAGGCTTTTCTATGAAGTGAAGCACATGTTGACTTCTTGGTACTCTTTAGCTTTCTCAGTTATTCAGCATGCATCTGAAATAATACCTCTTGTTCTCTGTTTGCTTCCTAAACCCGCTTAAATGGCTGGTATCTCCCCTTTCATATCTGGTTCTAATATGCAACTGGACGATCTTCAGCATTATTTGCTAGGATATGAAATTAAGGACATTGTCCAGTAGTTTGTGAACTCTGCTAAGTCTCATTTTTGTTGTTATTGGTATTTAGACTGATCCCTTTCAATCTGTTGTTATTCTCTCATTCTTCAAATTTGCAGGCATAGTTTTGTTCAGGCTGAGATTATACTGCCAAAATTGAGCTGGAAATGACTGTGCTAAGCCTCTGTTAGGCAAAACAAATTCAGCCTTCAAATCTGTCCAACTTTCAGAACAAATAATTTTGCTCGGTAGCAGTTGTAAATGTAAATTACGGCCCTAGTTTGAAGAATCATGGCCATTTTTATCTTTAAGAGAAAGGAACTCCTGTATCAAAATGCCATAAAGGAGGACATTCTATTTTGTCTTTTTATTTCATAGCATTTACAATATACAAAATATACAGAAAGGCTTCCACATCTGATCTTAAATTATGAGCAAGAGCAAGCCAGATTTTCAAATACCCTGGCTCTAAAGCAAATACATCCTTTTGCAATATGTATGCAAGTTGTTGTTAGTCTTGCATTGTTGGTTCTGCACTTCTGTGAATATGACTACTTTGAATCTTTTGGGCAAAGATGTGGAATAAAGGGAGAAGGCATAGAGACAGATGGCATTAGGGGAGAATGATATACAAGTAACCAGATCCAATTTAATGGGATAGAGAAGCATTGAGAAAGGTGACAAAAGCTGTGTTTTTTGCTAACATACTTCTACAAAGGCTCTATCTAGAAAGGCTTGATGGGGAAAAAAGCTACAAATGAGAAAGAAAGGTAGCATTTCTTGGTACATTCCTGTACCAAGTGAATTTCTCTCTCAAGAGTTTTTCTACGAAAAGGTTTTTACATTTTGTTTCAAATTATATATAATGTATTCCTATTTTGTGATAGAGACCACATCAGATATTTTTGTAGTTGCAGCTGAGCCATGAAAATTGTTTATACAATTTTGGAAGAAACATTGTATATTATATATAATTGGAAGATTAAGCAACTTTGTTTTTGTGTACAGAGAAGGTTTTATTTGGGATATTTACTTGGGATTAAAGGCAGGGGTATATCTATTATGATGGCTACTAAGTCTCTCCTTTATCTCTTGGCAGAACCTTTGTTATCTGGAGAGACTACGCTGCCTCTGAAGTATCCCGGGGATGATGTAAACCTCTCACCACTGGCTTCCATGGATGCCTTGCTTCTGCAGGGCAAGGATGACTTCTCAAGTTTTCTGCCCTCTGAATTCATTGCACTTTCACCACCCCAGACTCAGGACTATCATTTTGGGCTCGAGGAGGGTGAAGGCATCAGTGAGCTCTTTGACTGTGACTTTGGAGATTTCACCTCCTTGGGTTACTGAATATCCTCGGGTTGGGGAAAGGGGAGCGCCACCTGGTCAACTCTACCCCACCACAGGCGGGGGGGGGATCTTTTTTGAAGCTGACGTCTGAATACAATTCCAGGGCTAGTTGTCATCTTCAGGGCCAGTGTGCTGTAAATCAGAGGCCAGGGAAGGAAAATGGCAGGGTGTGGTCTGGCATCAGTGACAGTGGGAGCACTCAGCTCCTGGAATGGCTGCCTTTTGCTGGCCCTCTCCCTGTAATTGAGGGAGATGGCTGTGAAGCTAATTGCTGCTGTGAATGTTGCAAGCTTGTTTTTGTGACCTGATTGAAAGAAAGCAGGCATCACCTCAAGCCTGCTGTGCCCAGGCCCAGAGTAGTAATAATACTTAGGAATACGTGAGTAGGGTCACCTTGATTCTCTGGTGCCATGTTTGGAATCTATAGGGATAGCTTTAGAGATGCTGTTGCAGCAGCCTAGTTATTCTTGTTGAACCACTCCTTTCCCTGAATTTCACTTTAGACAATACTTGGCTGTGGGCAGGCCCCTTTTTTATCAGGTGCTTAATTTTCTATGTTGTGAGCAATTTCTCAATCTTGGCTTAGAAGAACATGATGGTCAGAAGCTGTCTTTAGAAGAGGGGGCCCCTCCATTCCTTTCTCTGCAAACTGTTTAGGTTGTGTGGCAGAAGCACTGAGCACATTATTTTGAGGGACACCTTTCTGCCAGGCAGCGGTGGGAGAAGGTGACCAGAACGGTACTTCTCAGAACAGTCATTGATCTGAGACGGACTCTTGCAGTCCATCTCTACTTGGTTGGCTGGCATTTTTACCTTTATCTAGGACTGGGAAAATTCTGTATGCTGGCAAATGATAAACCAGAGATTTGCAACTCAGTATCAAAGAATGGTCAAGTAGAAGAAAGAAAACCAACTGGATAGGATGGATGATATAATGGGAGCCTTTTGTTAAACATGCTGCTCAAACTAGTGAAAAGCTAATGGGTAATTGGATGCGTTAGAAAAATGGGTGAACTTTTTTTTTTTTTTGCTCTTTTTAAAAAAATGTTCTGGTTGAAAAGGAGAAACTGGCTTTCAAAAATGAGGCACCAAGAATGGTGGGGTGAATTGTTTCTGGATGCCGATGCAAACGTATTTTTTTTCCTCGTTAGCCTCACCATAAAGCTTTAAAGATTATTTATTTATTTTGGGTGTTCCTCACCTCCCACTATGGATATTATTTTGTGGAAAGTCTATTCCCTGGTAGAATATCTATATATCTTATCTGGGGATGGGATGGGTTTTTATTATGGTGATTTTTTTTTTTTTCATAGTGAGGTGCTCAGTCTGCTCAGCTGTCTTTAGGTTTAGAGCAGACAGCCAACAATGCAGAGGGGACACTGCTTGTCTTAGGAAATGAAGTTACTGGAACGTTTTGCTTCAGCAGGAGGAAAGGGAGGATTGCTAGCTATTTTCCATAATAGTAAGGGAGGTTAACCCTACACAGTATTGTCAGACAGCAAGCAACCAATGCCTTTGTTTACCCCTTTCCTGTAAAGTGAAGGGAAAACACAGACTTTTCTCATTATCCCAATCCCTATGCTAAGCATAAGATGCATCCAGAAATCATGGATTCATGTTATTTATTTATTATTTATGTGGCTCCATCCAGTGTTCCTGGAAGATAAAGGATAGTGTCAGAGGAATATGGGTGCATGAACTCAACATGTCCAGGTATGTAGAAAGAGACTCTTTAGGTATCTGATTAGAATTGCTGATCTAGCAAGTGATAGCAGAGAACCTGGGAACAAGTACGTTGTGGTCAAAGAGCCTCGAATAGTGAAGAGATCCAATGTCTCATCAATATGTTGAGAGAGTATGACTGGTCAAGACAAGTGAATTGAAATGCTATTTATTCATAGAGGATGGACAACAGGTTCATCTTGTAGAGCAGTATTTCTGAACTTCAATAATTTTAAGGTGTGCAAATTTCAGTTCCCAGAATTCCTCAGCCATTGTGCTGGGAATTGAAGTCCACGCATCTTAAAGTTGCTGAGGTTGAGAAACACTACTGTAGAGAAATATTTTGGTATGTTGAAAGGGAGGGTGGGGGAGGGAAACACACACTGGTAGGATAAGAGTTTGTGGAAGGATTTATCCATTTTGGTTTATCCATTTTGAGAAGTAGCTTTAGTTGAAGGAATGGGGCTTTAGCAGCAGGTATGAATGCCATCAGCTTGACTAGGAGTTGTTCCTAGTGCATCACAAAGCAGTAATTGGTGCTGTCCCTGAGGTGCCTTCTTAGTCCTTTTAAGTATTATTTACTGGAACTCACCAAAGTGTGCTCCTACATGTTAGGAGTGTATTTTGCTTTATGGAAAGGTAACCATGACTCAGTGTGTGGCTTTGTGTATTTGTGTTCTTAACAGATGAGAGAACTACTAATGTAAAGCATTGTGACACCCAGTCCCAAATAATTTAAATTTCACTGGAGCTTTTTTTTTGGACAAGACTGATCAAAAGCATCTCTTAACTGGGTCTTCTTCAGGCAACACATATAAATATGCTTCCTCAAATCAAAATTCATCAGGCGGTTGTATAAACATAGATACACAATATGATTCCCATCCTCTCTTCTCACCTTTCAACTCTTTCTCAGGTTGCCAGTTCCTAAAGCTGAATCAAGTTAAAAATTATCCCTGTGTTGCTAGGCTCTACATAAGGAGAAACAGCTAACTCTCCAAACATTGCATTTTCCAAGTTGGACATTTGCAACTAATCTGTTCTCAAGAAACTTAATGCTGTGTTCTTGTAGACTGCACTACTTCAGAATAATAACTGGCAAAACATGTTCTCTGTAGCCAAGGTACACCTTATTTCTTGTTTCAGATACAAACAGGAGAACAATTTGATCATATTCACATTAATTACTGATCTCTAAGTGAGCCTTATCTGGATGCCTTCTGGATTTCCTATAATATTAAATGTTAGCCAAGTTGGCTGGGGCTGATGGCAGTTTTAATTCAATTCATCTAGGCACCAGGGTTACAAATCTGGATTGCATTTCTGTACATAGGTAATCTTAACTTTCTGAAACGTTTATCTTTTTGTAATGTGGATATCTCCCTCAGTAGTTGCAGCAAACAGAGACAATCTGTTCCAAAGGATTCATTGATAGATTTATACCTTTTGATATATTCATACTGAGCACATCTTGCTTTCACAAGGGAAGACCAGTACTGCTTTGGCTAGCCTCTTTCTGATGCAACTCATACAAAAGTCACTGTATTGTGCCAGATATTTTTTCTCTTTAGTTACCTAGTGCAGAGGACCAGCCCTCTCTCTTCTCTCCCCCCCCCCCCCAGGAAAAAAAAGGCTAGTTGCTGGAATATAAGGGAACAGATTCTTTAAAGATTGTGTTGATATTTGCCTACTGGAGTATTCTAATACTTTCCTGAATTGATGTTCCATTCTTACTGGTTGGGAACAAAAATAATAATGCTATAATGCCAGGGCCCAGTTTTTGGATATGTCAAAGCAATAAACCATGTTATATTCTTTACATTTTAGATAATTCTTGAATGCATTTTCTTTTTGATAGTTACCTAGAATGTAAGGAGTACAGCATAATTACCTGTGGTAGAATGACAAACATGCCATAATTATTACTAAAATGTTGTCCTACAAAAGTCCCTGAAGAGACTTCAACAAAATGCAGTATTCTGTATGGTTCAATAAGCTGAACAGTAGTTCTATAAAAACAAGTCAGGATTTGAACCCTGTTCTGCTGCCTGCTTGGGATTGGAGGGGGGAGAGAATTATGCATGACTGCATAACAATTTCTTATAGACCTCTCAAGTTTCCCCCAATTCAACAGATAAGATGGCCGCTATGTTCCCTGATAATCTCAATTTTCACTTGTACATTAAAATGCTGTTTAATGTTTTCATCCTTCAACTTCAGCATCACCTGCAACAGAAAGTTATTCCATAAGTTTTCAAGTCATGATCTTCACATCTCATGCCTTCTTACCTTACCTCAGTGTGGGTAACCCTCCTGGCTAAGATATCGGGATGTTGTTTGAAAGGACGATTTGAGGAACTCCAGCCCTTCTATTTAAAGCAGTGGATTGGAAGATCCTAAATAAACTGATGAGCACCATTGATAGCTCAGGAAATGGCCAATGGTCAAAAGCTTCAGTGTGAGAAAAAGCAATCTTGATTTTTTTTAAGAAAAGACACAACTTGAATTAAGGATGGAATGGAGAGGTATGTTGCAGGCAACCAATGAGAAGAGCATGATTTATGCAAGTTGGCCTTGCACAGCAGAATTGAACATTCTGTAATGGATTGGAATGGTGACCTCCAGATGTTTAGCAAGAATTTCTAAGCACTTAAGAATAAAGATCTGAGATAATTTGCTGCTGTTGTGATTTAAATGATTTTTGGAGAATTAGGTACATGTATGAACAAGAATGCCTGTTGCACCAGAAGCCTATTATAAGAAAATCCATCCACCCTACCCCCCTTCCTTCTAACAAGGTATCTTGATTCTGAACATGGTGACCATATGCATCCCAGATAATGTTGCTGCTATCGACCTAAGAACCAGGGAGGATTGGAGCCAGAGAGCTCTGGTACCTTAATCCGAATGGGAAGCACTTAGTATAGCTCATAATGCAAATAGCTCTACAAAGCCTTAAAATCTATTGGATCAAAGAAATAAGCCTAGAGTGCACATGATTCTCCTTTCAGCAAACTTCTTCTAGTGAGGAGCATGAGAAGTCCAGTTGGGCAAGTTCTTTTATTAAAATTGAAAGCACAGCAGAGGAGAAGGTGCTGTATCTGTACCCCAGCAAGAGAACTAAGAGTGCCCTGTGTAAGTGATGTGGATTCAAAGCATTATCTGGAAAAGTTGAGGGATCTTGTTGAGGTGCCTAAAGGTTGCTGAGATATTGTTATAGTTCTTAAGGATTGCAACTACTTTGGTAAGTTTCCAGGACAGACACCCAAGATCCTTTGGCAACTGAGCGACCAAATGTGTTGTAAAACCTGCAGTATTTTCCAGGTGCCTGAACATTGAGGGAAATGCACGTTTTTGTCTGTGCCTATTTTTAATAACAAGCCTTGTTCATGATTGTGCCTTTAGTTTTAATAAACATTTCTAATAATTTCCACTTGATTTACTGTCTTTTAATTATTTAAATATTGCTGATATAAATAATGGTAAGGACTTTGGACTGGTAGGCACTTATTTTAAGCATGTCCTGAGACAAAGCTTCTGCATTCACTTCTATGCAGTTAACTATTTGACTATTGTTTGCCCTAACAGTTGGGGAATTTACACATCAGAGTAGTAACAACAGCATCAGTTACCTAAGGCAGATCCAGGGTATAGTAAGTGTTGTGCTGCAAGATATCAAAACTGCATAATCCATCAATGTTTCTCAGATCGGCTTCTACAAAGCCTCCATACAGCATAATTCTCTAGAATCTGTTGTAAGAGGTGAAATTACAGTATCTATTTATTGAATTTATTTACCAATTTGCATGATTGTCCTTTCAAAATAAGGATATTCATGTGATCTGGAGCCAAAACCAATGAAACCTGATTGGGCATTCCAGAGGTTATTTATAACCTCCAAAGCACTCGAATCATGTTGACAAAATTTAGTGATTTGGGGGTCAATGCAATTTTTGTTGGGAAGATAAGCAAGTTATGGATCTACTATCTTAGCCCCTTCCCTGCACCATGTCTTCAGGATGCAAACTCCTGCTAATTTCAACATTAAACCCTCCAAAATAAGAAAGCTAGGTTCAATAAATGTTGGTCTTGCTCTTGTAATGTCACCAGAATGATTTATACAATCCAGTAGCAGGCCTGGAGAGATCAAGTAGTGGCCCTCAACTCAGAAGAGCTATTTTCTACCATAAACTTGTTCTACAAAGTTTGGTGAGAAAACACCAAAGCTTCATAGAAACACATTGTAATAGGTATTACTGCACCCCAGAGGTGGAATTCAGCAGGTTCTGACCAGTTCTGGAGAACCAGTAGTGGAAATTTTGAGTAGTTCGGAGAACTGGCAAATACCACCTCTGACTGGCCTTGCCCCCATCTATTCTCTGCCTTCCAAGTCCCAGGTGATTGGCTGGGTCTTTTGTTGCCCTGCACAGGAGAACAAAACTGGAAAGCAGGTTAGTGGGATGGGGAGAGAATGGGATTTTGCAGTATCCTTCCCTTGCCATGCCCACCACGCCATGTCCACTAAGCCACACCTACATAACCGGTAGTAAAAAAATTTGAATCCCACCTTCTGCACCCCAATCCCAATATCTACCCTTTCTACTTTTGACTGTCTTGTTGAAAAAGGGCAAAGCCAAGATGCAAAGCCAAGGCAACTGATAAAGGTTCTGGATATCTTGGGGGAAGGGGAGAACAAGGTACTAATCAAAATATTTTTTAATCAGTATACTCCTCAATATAGATAATGGAAGACTAGATTTAGGTGCTGATTATTATCTGAACAAACTATCCACCAAGGACTTTCCTGAATGATTGAGATTAATCAGAAATATAAATAATCCTGCAACACAAATCTTACAATGTGGACCCTTTGCATGGACATCCATTTGTGGACAGAAGGGAAGAGGATCTGTCTCAAGTCTGAGTCCTCAAAGGTCCAGGTGATTGTCTGAAACGGCCTATAATCGTCCTCTTGAGATAGTTCACTGAGGATTAAAAATTATAATTTAATGGTCCAACAGCTACTTAAGCAATCATATTTAATAGTTCTAATTAACAATAGCTTAAAGGGAATTTCCAATGTGCTTAACATTTTAATAAATTGGATAAGGGGGTATTTTAATCAAACTTGCAAATCTCACAAAGCTGGAAGGGGTGATTGGCATATAGATGACTGAATCAAAAGATTCCATGGGCTGAGTTGCAACTAATCCATATTCACAATATGGCACATCTAATAAAACAATGTTTTAAAATCCACATTAATTTTAACTTTATCATACCACAAATATCTATGCCCTCCAAACCTCAGGTTGTCATCTTCTAATTCCAAAAGCCTTCTATTTCTTAGCAACACTCACTCATAGAGACCAAACAAGCTGCGAAATTAAATTTCAAATTTAGTAACCCGGTTCTCCTTTTGCATTTTGTCAAACTTTATAATAAACTCATGGTTCCCCCTCCCCTCCCCTTGCCATGGAAGTGATTCTCAAATAGTTAAAAAGCTGTTATGGGGAAGGTGAAAGAGAGTCCTTTGTTTCAGCAGTGGAGCAGAAAATGGCAGAAATTGGCTGCCTATTAAAACAATCACAACAATTTGAAGTAGACCCACTGCAGTTAGTGGGATACTTGCTTGCAGGGAATACTGCAGAAGTAAGCAGAAAGTGGGAATGAATTGATGTGTTCGGAAATTATTTCAGGTAAAATATATAGTAATTATAAATATCCTTTTACAATAAACCAAAGGCAAAGGCATCAACATCCATAGCAGTGGTGGGATTCAAAATTTTTTACTACTGGCCCTGTGGGCGTAGCTTGGTGGGCGTGGCTTGGTGGGCGTGGCAGGGGAAGGATACTGCAAAATCCCCAACCCACTAACCTGCTTTCCAGCTCCATTCTCCTGTGCAGGGCAACAAAAGAAGACCCAGTTGATCAGCTGGGACTCGGGAGGCAGAGCATAGATGGAGGCAGGGCCAGTCAGATGTGGTATTTGCCGGTTCTCCGAACTACTCAAAAGTTTCCACTACCGGTTCTCCAGAACTGGTCAGAACCTGCTGATCCATAGGCTATGCTGAATTTATAAACTGGAGCCTCTCTGAAAACACTAGTTGACTGGCTGACCTTGAAAGGCAAAGTAAGTTTGGACCTGTTCAGTATTTGAATTGAACTTCATCGGGAAATAATAGAACAGCAGGCTAGACCCAGCAAGTCAAATAAGCGTCACTGAAGGAACAAGAAATGAATATGTCTCTGAATGATGAGTGGTTGAACTTGACTAAAGAGACTTGGAGTTTTCCTGAACAGGTCAAAACATTTTTCTGATCACATTTCTGTTGAGAAGGAATTTCATCCTTAGTATTTTGTCACTATTAAAGTGCCTATTAACCGAAAAGAAATATCATTAATTATTTTAATTAATTAAAATAAACATGTTATGTCCCGTTTCTTTGCTTCCTGGGTGGAGAGTTCAAAGTTGAGTTGCCTCTAAGGACGCAACCTGGCGGTAAAGAGAAAAGATCATTACAGACAGTTCTGTGTCTCTCTCTATGAGGCAAAAAAAAAAATGTCTATGCAGTGAGAAAATAGTGCAAGCTGAAATCTCAACAGGTCTTGCTTCCAGTCTCGTTCTGAAGATCATCTAGAAGTAGCCAAGGAATTAGCAGTTGTTTCCTAAACCAATCTTATATTAACAACATGTACAATCTGGTCAATCCATATGAAGAACAAGAAAAGTTTGAAGCTTCCTAGAATTTTGGTATTAATTAAAATATTTTTGAATTAGTATATTATAGGCCAGTGATGGTGAACCATTTGGGCCCCGAGTGCCCAAAGCACGTGTATGTGTGTGCGTGCAAACCCAAAATGCAAGGTGTGCCCTCCACATGTGTGTGCCCCTGCGTGCGCCCCATCCCCATGCATGCACCCCCACCCCCACACATGTACCCTGCCCCCACACATGCATGGCAGAGACCCAATGGCCAGCTGGCCAGTGGGAGGCATGCATGATGTGTGGTGGAGCTGAGCTGGGGTGACGGTGTGCGTGCCCACAGAGAGGGCTCTGCATGCCACCTGTGCCATACATGCCATAGGTTCGCCACCACGGTTATAGGCACTCCTTCATGGGCCATGATTTTGGGAGACTCACAATGCAAAGCAGAAAAAAATGGATACATATAAGTATAACTCATTAAAAAGCATTAAAGTAACACAAAAGGTATGGTATGCTATATATTAAAATGATTACAAGTATATGCTGAGTGTAATTAAAATGTGTCAGAGAACACAGAATTCCCCACCCCCAATTCCTAAAATATATAATTAAAGACCTATTAGGTTCTTTTTACAAGAAAAATAGTCATTCTGCTAACTATCGACTGTTAGAGTCAACAAAGGTAATAAAGTCTATTGTGGCATTATCTGGTGATGTGGTATCCTTGAGTTGTGTTGAACCATAATTTCCTTAAATCCCAGACATTATGGTCAACCTTTAAGGAATATGGGAGGTGTGGGTGTTCATAGGAAGGATGGGTAAAAAAAAAAAAAAGACCTCTGGCAGGGGTATGTATAGTGGTGGGATTCCAAATTTATTTCCTATTGGTTTTATGAGAGAGAGCACACAGTGCTGAAAAAAACACCCTCTGTGTCAGCGCTGGTGAGCTGAACTCGTTTTTTAGCTCAGCTGAGGCACTGCAATCCGCTCTGCCACGCAATCAGCTGAGCTAAAAAACAAAGTAATATAGGACAGGAAACGGCGGTGAGGGTGGGGTGGGGAGTGGACAGGGCCAGCCAGAGGTGGTATTTGCTGGTTCTCTGAACTACTCAAAATTTCCACTACCAGTGTTATGTCTGGGAACGTGGGCGCAAGAACGGAGACGAGGCATCGAAATAGTGACTCCAACTCTTTATTAGTGACTTCAGAACAGAGCGAAAGACTTGGGCAGCAGCAGCTCCTTTTATAGAGCTGGATGCTGTCACAACACCCAATGGTTTGAGTTTGCCGCGCTGGGAGCGTCCAATCAGCGGCGACCCGCTGTCAGCCAATCAGACTAGCCAAAAACGACCAATCACGATCCGCTATCAGCGGGCCAATCAGAAGTGCAGGTTTACAAACCTGTCGTGGAAAGAAAACTATTAGAATTGCAAGCCTTGCTTAGTTCGGAACACCCCTCCCCCCTAGGTTCCGTCTCAAGGGTGGGGTGATGTAATCTCGCAGGTAGGCAGGTCGTCTCACCTGTCTACCTGATCTGCGTTGCTCTACCAGTCTTTGCCCGGACTCTGGTTCCGGTGGGCTGTTCGTTGAACTCGGTGGCAATGAGGATCTGACTTCTCCGCTGGGTGACTCGGGGTTGTCATCTCTACTCCCGTCAAGGCTGTCATCCGGGTTCTCTGGGTTTGCCAACGCCGCAGTGCTGCTTCGTGGAGAGACGACCATCTGCCCCGGCTCATCTTCGGAAGGTGAATATCCTAGGTTTGGTTGCGCTGATTGCTGGGTTTCGAGTACTGGGTCGGATACTAGTTCTTTTCCGGCCCCCTTGATTTCCCTTCCCCCGCAGGTGTGAAGTTCAGGGCTTGTGACGGGGGTAGGTGCCAGTCTGGAGCGTAGTTGGTCTATATGGCGCTTCCACAGTTTCCCATCAGCAGTTTGTAAACGGTAGGAACGGGGCCCCGTAAGTTGAGTTATGGTAGCGGGGACCCACAATGGGTCACCGGAAAAGTTTTTTGCAAAAACCGGGTCACCTACCTTGAACGTGCGATACTTGCTGCTGGAACCCAGGGGCTTTTCCGGCGTGTAGGCAGGGTGTAGGCGGTCAAGGTGTGATTGAAGTTTCCTGCCCATCAGGAGTTCGGCTGGGGTTTTGTTCGTGGTGCTGTTTGGAGTAATATGTTGGAGGAGAAGCATCCTGGTCACCTTGTTGTGGATGTTCCCTTGCTCCATCTTTGTGAATTGGACCATTCGTTCAGCCCTGCTGTTGGCCGCAGGGTGAGCCGGCGATGTTAAAGCGTGGCGTATCCCCCGGTCTGCTAGGTACTGTTCAAATGCCAAGGCAGTGAATTGGGGGCCATTGTCTGAGACCAAGACATCTGGCAAGCCGTGTGTAGCAAATAGTCTGTTTAGCTTTTTAATGACTGCCTCTGCGTTGGTGCTCTTCATTTTGTGGACCTCAAGCCAGTTGGAATAGGCATCCACTGTTATGAGAAATGTATGCCCCTTGGTGGGTCCCGCAAAATCGATGTGGATACGTGACCAGGGACCTCGGGGTGCTTCCCACTCTGTTGGTGGCGCTTTTGGTGGAGCGGAGCGAGTTTCCTGGCACTTGTTGCAGGTTGCCACCCAGGTTTCTATTTGTTTATCTATACCTGGCCACCAAGCGTAGCTCCGTGCCAGTGCCTTCATTCGCACGATGCCCGGATGTCCATCATGCAATAGTTTTAGGACCTTATGTTGTAGTCTCTCTGGGATGATGACTCTGTCTCCCCATAGGACACATCCCTTTTGGGAGAACAGTTCTGTCTGCCTGTGTTTGAAAGGCTTAAAGGTGTCGTTGGGTTCGTTGTCAGGCCAACCTCTTTCCACCCAGCTGAGGACTTGTGCCAAACAAGGGTCCTTCCTTGTTTCCGAGGCGATGTCTTGTGCAGTCAGCAGTGGTGAAGGAAGTGTCTCGATTTGTAGTGTAGATAAGGTTGGAGCTGGGTCATCTAGGACTTCTGGTAATGGGGAGCGGCTCAAAGCGTCTGCATGGGGAATGGCTTTTCCTGGTCGGTGTAGCAGTTGGTAATCGTATGCGGCTAGAAACTCTGACCAGCGTGTCATTCTTGGCGATAAGATGTGGGGAGTCGGTTTATTTCCCACCAAAATGCCTAGTAATGGTTTGTGGTCGGTGATTATAGAAAAGGATCTTCCATATACATACTCATGGAATCGTTTGATCGCAGACACAATAGCGAGAGCCTCTTTATCAAGTTGGCTATAGTTTCTCTCAGTTTTAGATAAAGTTCTTGAAAAAAATGCAATAGGTGCCTCAGTACCGTTTGGCAGGATGTGGCTCAGGATGGCTCCTACTCCAAACGGTGAGGCGTCACAGGTGACAGTTAAGGGTAGAGTCTCGTTATATTGTATCAATACAGCATCTGATGTTAAAAGGTCTTTTACTTGTTGAAAGGCTCGCTCTTCTCGATGTCCCCAGACCCAGGAAGCCTTCTTGTGTAGAAGCCTATGCAGGGGTTCAGCAACAGTCACCTTCTGGGGTAGAAAGATGTTATAAAAGTTGATGAGTCCCGGGAAGGCTTGGAGATCTGTTTTGTTTTTAGGTCTCGGGGCGTTTTTTATTGCAGCCAATTTTTTCTCAGTAGGGTGAATTCCCTGTTTGTCAAGAAGGTACCCAAGGAATTCAACCCTCTCAGTACACAGTTGACACTTGTCCTTCTTGACCTTCAGGCCAGCGTCTTTAAATTTTTGGAAGACCATTCGTAGTCGTTTTTCTAGTAGGCTTCTAGTGGGGGCGGCTATCAAGACATCATCGAAGTATGGCACGACCCCTTTTATGCTTTGTAGCAATCTTTCCATCAGACTTTGGAAGATGCCCGGTGCTACACTCACTCCGAATTGGAGTCTATTACACTTGAATGCACCTCTGTGCATGACTATAGTTTGGGCTTCTGCAGTCTGTGCATCTATGGGCAATTGCTGGTACGCCTGGGCTAGGTCCAATTTTGCGAATATTTTTCTGCCCCCAAGGGAGTGAAGAAGGTGTTGGACCACAGGCACAGGGTAAGCGCTCTGCTGAAGCGAGTGATTTAGGGTGGCCTTGTAATCCCCACAAATTCTCAAAGATCCGTCAGGCTTTATGGGGGTTACAATTGGGGTCTCCCATCGGGCGTGGTCAATTGGTTCCAACACGCCCTGGGCTATTAATTTGTCCAATTGTTCATCAATCTTTGGTTTAAGTGCAAAGGGCACACGACGAGGCTTAAGGCGAATGGGCGCAATATCGGGGCTGAGATTAAACGATATGGGGGACCCCTTGTACTTGCCTAGCTTCTCGGTAAAAATGTCCTGGAATTCCTGGACAAGGGCAGCTTCCCAGTCATCGCTTTCGGTCTGATTGATGCCAGCTAGTTCAATTCCTAGCGGCGCGAACCACTGCAAGCCTAACAAGCTGGGCCGATCTCTATCGACGACGGTGAGAGGTAGGGTTGCAGTGTGGTCTTTGAAGGAGACTTGGACATGGCGGGAACCGGCAACTGGAATTCTGTTTCCTTGGTAGTCTTTTAATATAACTTTCTGAGTGCTGAGGTCCTGGCGACAGATGTCAGGGATCAGCTGTCTGAGGGTTTTCCACCATTGATAGGGACGACCCGGAGTCGACTTCCATAACGCATGGTTGATTCTCTATGGTGACCTTCACTCGGATTTTCCTTGCATCAATGGATGAAGCGTGGCCGATGGTGATGGTTTGGTGCGCCTCTTCTCATCTAGTAGAAGTGGCTGGTGCTTGGTTTCTGTAGTAGGGGTGCCATGGGTTGCTTGGGCGGTCCCGATTCACTGGTGGGGTGCCTGACGTCTGCCGGAAATTATTTTCTCTTCAGTTTGGGCTGGACCCTCGCTTGCTTCTGCAGACCTTTGCAATGTGGCCCCTCTTTCCACAGGAACGGCAGAAGGCGTCTAGGAATTTGCAGTCTGATCGCGGGTGATTTCCCCCGCATCCGGCACATTGATACGAGGGCTTACGATTCCGCTGGTCTCGCTGATCGCGTTCTGACCTGAGTCTGTTGACCTCCTCTTCCTCACTTTCTGATGAGGATTTGAAGTCTTCATGGTGGGTGGTCGTTGTGTGCCTCTCGGAAAGGGGCGTAGTGTCACTGGCGAGTTGGCGGTGCGGTGCGTTCGCTCGGCGCATTCGAGCTGCTGACTTCCTGGTTGCTTCTGCTGCAGTAGCATCGGCGATGACATCTGCGAGGCCGATGTCCCCCTTCGCCATAATCTTGCTCTGGGTTGTGGGGTCTTTTAGACCCAGGACAATTCGATCTCTCATGGCTTCTTCGAGATTTGCGAAGCCACAGAGTCCTCCCAGGTTTCTGAGGTCCGCGATGAAGTCTCCAACACTTTCGCTTTCCTGTTGGTCCCTTTGGTAAAACTCGTGTCTCCTGATGAGTGTTGGCACCGCTGGGGCATAATGGGCCCGGAGGATTTGGGCGAGGTTGTCCCAGTCCATTGTCTTGACTTCTGCTGGTTTTGCAAGTGCCTTTGCCATCTTAAAAATGGCGGGACCGCAATGGGTCAGGAATACAGCTCGTTTCTTGCCAGGCGTAGCATCCTTCAGATTGTTGGTCTCCAGGAACATCTGGAACCTGTCCATATATGAGTCCCAGTCTTCGTTAGCCGGATCAAATGGAGCGGGTGGTATAGCGCTGCTAGTCATTCTGCCGCTTATTGGTGCGCTCTCAGCCACGTGCTCTGTTAGCGTTCGGTGATCAGTCAGCTCTATCGTCTCCGCATCCCATCCTCGTCGCCAGTGTTATGTCTGGGAACTTGGGCGCAAGAACGGAGACGAGGCATCGAAATAGTGACTCCAACTCTTTATTAGTGACTTCAGAACAGAGCGAAAGACTTGGGCAGCAGCAGCTCCTTTTATAGAGCTGGCTGCTGTCACAACACCCAATGGTTTGAGTTTGCCGCGCTGGGAGCGTCCAATCAGTGGCGACCCGCTGTCAGCCAATCAGACTAGCCAAAAACGACCAATCACGATCCGCTATCAGCGGGCCAATCAGAAGTGCAGGTTTACAAACCTGTCGTGGAAAAAAAACTATTAGAATTGCAAGCCAACAAGCTTACTTAGTTCGGAACAACCAGTATGCCAGAACTGGTCTGAACCGGCTGAATACCACCTCTGGGTATGTGTCATCATTAGGTTGCCTAGTTTTGTATTATAAGAAAGCAGATGCATTCAGTAACTTGCACAATAGTTTTTATTCTGATAAGAGTGGTAGAGCTGATGTAAATAGTTATTTAACACCATATTATAGCAAGGAAGGCTTTCACATACTGTATTACCTAATTACTTTCTCCCTTCTAGTAGCCTAATGGCTTTAGAGGGGAAAAACAGGATTATGATATTGATCAAACAAAAGCCAGAGAACACTGTCTTCTAGAGCAGAGGTGGCGAAGGATGGCCCCTTTATGACTTGTGGACTTCAACTCCCAGAATTCTGGGAGTTGAAGTTCACAAATCATAAAAGTGACATCATTCTGTTCTAGACAGATCGTTTGAGGAAAAATGCAACAAGCAATTCATTTGTCATGGAACTAAAGGTTAGAGCTTGTGTTCTTTTTATGTTGAATATTATAATGCATGTATCAGAAAAAGAGAAGGGGGAAAACACATACACCAAACCAATAGTCATAATGTTGACTAAGTGTCTGTATTTTCTTTCTTTTTTAAAAAGGATCAACAATATATACACCAGTATTTTTCTGCTCAGTAAAGTATAGGGTTTATTTATTCAAAGAAAAGAAATGCAGGATAGGCATAATTCCAGCAGGTGGCAGAAGAAGGAAGGAAGGAAGGAAAAGTTTTTGAAGAAAGAACAAAATATTCCCTAACCCTGATTCCAATATTTGCAAATGGATTCAAAGCTCTAGTTTAATGTTTCAGTCCTTTTAACTTAATCCCCTAATGCAGGGTTTCCTGCATTAATTTTGAAATGTAAGTCGGGTTATCCATTTAACTCTCTTTTATTATTTTACTGTAGAAGTCCAGGCATCTTGCATAGAAATCTTTCCCCTTGCCAACTGATTCTTTGATCTATGCACATAAAAGCAATATAAAGTACCGGTAGTTTTTCAAACTTGGCAACTTTAAGATTTGAGGACTTTATGCTGGCTGGGGAATTCTGGGAGTTGAAGCTCACACATTTTAAAGTTGCCAAGTTTGAAAAATACTGATCTAGTACTTTTCATGTGCACTAGAAAATGCATCAACAATTCAGGATGAGAGTTTGCCTATAGAAAGTGAGCATTTTCTGTAATTCTAATAGGGACTGGAGTTTTTGAGAGTTTAGTGCTCACAACATAATTTAGCTCTATTGAATCTCTGCAGGAAATGAATCTGCCTATCACTAAAAGTAAAGATTTCCCCAGTCCAATTCTAAGGGTCAATGCTGATCTCTGTTTCTTAGCTGAGGGATCCAGTGTTGTCCAAAGACATTTCCCTGATCGTGACTATACACTGAGGTGCACAGAATGCTGTTACCTTGCACTGAAGTGGTACCTATCTATCTACTTGTATTTGCATGCTTTTGAAATGCTAAGTGGGCAGGAGCTGGGGTGAGTGACGGGAACTCACCCCATCACACAGTGCTTGGGTCTTGAATCTGGTCTGTCAGCTTTCCAATTGACAAGCTCAGCATCTTTAACCATTGAGCCATCATGCCCCCTGCTTATCACCATCAAGTAACAAATAATGTAAATAAATAAGCCTTCCATGTTTATATCAAATGCCCTTAGAAAGAGGACAGGCTACCTAGAACACAATAGGATTAACTATTAGAATGATGATTTATTATGAGTATTTTCTACTGTTTTCTCTGTGTTGATTTTATAGATTTTTGATAGTGCCAGACAACTAATTAATAAAGTTTCTTGTTGTTAAATCTCTGCCAAGAGAGGAGTCTGCATACCAGAATTATTCTTTAGCATTGTATTGTAAGACTTTAACATTTCCTTCTTTCTGCCTCTGCCAAGGCTGCTAGGTTTTATGTTTTCAGAGCTAGAGGAAATCATCATTTGATTGGCCCCACAATAAGTGAAACCTGGCAACAGTTGCATCTAATGGCAACAAATCCATTCTGTTTGTGAACACCTTTAGAATGAATCTAAATTAGAGAGCAGGTAACTACAACATCAAATTCATTTTTGTATTGTTTTCTTTCCCATTTCCTGCTGTTTGGAAAATCTTACCTGTTGATGCTGTGTTGGAGAGCAACAGTCCCCAGTCTTTCTGGCTTGGTGGCCTGGCAGGCGAGAGAGAGGGGATAGTTCCCTGTGAGTGGCAGATGGGCGCATGCAAGCATGCACAGCTTGATTTGTGTAACTTGTGGGGCCTATGTGCCCACAACTCGCACAAAGGGAGCTTTGCACATGAGGCAAATTGCTGCAGCTCATGTGAGGGGAGTGTCACATACTCTTGCAAGTGGCCGCCGCTTGCACGAGGGAAGTGTTCACGCAAGCGGCCACCACTTGCGCAAGGGGAGTTTCATGCATGCTCATTGGCTAGTCCACCGCTTAAATGGCCCACTTCCAAACAGGCCACAGCCTGGTAGTGGACCATGGCCCAGGAGTTGGGAACCCCTCTTCTAGAGAACTCAAAAGATTCACAAGATCCTCTTGTAATTTTAGTTGATAGTAATATTGCCCTGAGCTCTTTGATCTAGACATGCTAGAGATTGAAACAGCTGCAATACATACATTTTACCACCAAGTTATAGTTCTTCTTTGCCTACACTTGCAGCCATGCAGCCACTTAGTAGCATAACCAGTTATTAAATTATGGCCTTCTCGATTAATTCCTCCCCATTTCTTGGAAACTTCAAAATAAAGAGAAATCAATTACTATAATACTGCTTTGTATGGAGATGCAGAGATGAATATAGCTTTCTTTTATTCTGTAGCTGTCAATGGATTGCTCATTATTGTTACTGTATTATTTGGCAAATCAATTTTTTGCTATCCTCTGGCATACATTCATGGAACATAAATTCATTGTCTGTTTACTAAAAATGTCAGAAGGAATGGAGAAATGTTAAGATATGCAAATGCTGGTAGAAAGTAGGACATGATATGTTGTGAGGAAAAGTGATTTTGAAAGAAGTAAAAATAACTGCATGAAGGCATATTTCTATCCACATTGTTATATGGAAAGAGAGTTGGGTAGGTCAGAGAAAGTTGAATAGAGTAAGATTGGATATTAGAAGTATGTGTGGTAAAACAAAAAGAGGTAAATTCAAGAATGAATAGATGCTGAATGGATGTGGACTGAATACAAAAATGAGCAATCAGAAAGTAAGCAATCATTATGAAAGAAGAGTTTGTGATAGTTTGGTTAAGTAGAGAGATTGAATAACAAATTGTGGAACAAATGTAGAAAGGAAGTAAGGGTCAAGAGAGAGAAAAAAATCAAGGAATTTGTCCTTGGGTGGTGATTATGGGATCCTCAGAGAAAAAGGTGAGAAATAACTTGGTAGCCTTATTTAGCAGGTTTCATAACTTTTGGAACTAACACATCTTATTTTGTACAACATAATTTTTTGGAGCTAAAGCCACATTAGTTTTTGATTGGCAAGTACAAATAACAGAATATGGTGAGAACAATGAAATACATGTTGCTATTAATTCATTCAAATTACCCAAGTTCTGTACTTCTCACGTACTTCTCAAGACTGTTTCCTTCCCTTGTATTAAATTGTTTAATATAATTTTATAATTATAATTTTATGACACCACTATAAATTACTAAGTTTCAGATGGAGATGAATTGATGAACAGCATATTTATATTCAGGTTTATTGAAATAAACCATTCCATGAAATTCTGGACCAAGACACACCTTTTGTCACATAATTAGAAGGAAAACAGTTGTTTATCTTTTTGCCTGCATCAGTTAATTCTTGTAGTGGCAATATTCTCTAAGATTAACTATAATTTTACCCTTCCCTTCCTCAGCAAACCAAGGCCTGTGGGGAAGTAGTTTCCTATGTTTTGTGCAATGATTTTTAGAGACAGATGATCCTGTGGCATGTTCCAGAGATGCACTATGAAATGCAACCATAAATAATGAATAATAAGAGACAGATGAGATGATGAATAAACCACGAGTACTTTATGATGTACATTCTTTGCTTCACTGCTCTGTCTGATATGCAGAATTGGGGAGGGAGAGGGAAAGACTTCTCTGTTGTAATAGATAGTTCCAAAGGTATTGGAAATATTTAACTTTGCATAGGAATGGGCTCATTTTACTAAATGCATAATTTAGAATGAAAGACATTTATGATTTGTCCTGGCACACTCACAACCCCACTCACGTTGGGTTCATACACTGCAGTAAGTGATTTAATTCATCCGTAATTTTAGATCATAAACTCAAGGTTACAAAGCTTACATGTACCCATGTATTCATAACTATGTTTTTACTTATACCTATTATCTTATAAGCAATTGACAAACCAAATAAAATAATAAATAAATAAATAAACACACACACATACACACACACACACACAAAATTCACACTGCACATGAACAGTTACAAATCAAAGATCTCCACTTAATAAAGTAACCCAGATTCTTCCTTTCCTGATATTAGTGTGGAAATTTCAGTCCCAGTTATTGTCATAACTTGAGGACTATCTGTAACTAGCTCAACCTCTTCCTAGATATCAGAACCCTGTCATTTCCATAGGACCTGCTCAGTCAGGTCCACCTCTGAGTGAAATAAGGTGTTTTTATTTAACAGATGTCAAGAATATCCCTCATAGTGGTCCAAGAAAAGCCCCCCTGCCCCAGTCTCTCCAGCCCCCTCTATTTGCTGAAGGGACTGGGTCATCCTAAGCAGGGCCAATTTTGCAAGGAGGGTCTGTCAGAAGCTCTAAAGAGAACCAAAGACTCATAAAATCCAAATGAGCTCATTTCAGAAAGGGGAAAACCTGCCCACCATGTCCAAGAGGTTTTATGACCCACACATCCACAATCAAATCATAGAGGAAGTGCTCTTTACTGTTGGGTTGGTTTTTTTTTTTTTTTTTTGACCTAGTGAACTGATTGTCAAACCAAATCAGATTATATTCCAAAAGACTCACAGAAGTTTTCAGATGTCACTGCAGACCTTTGCTCAAGTAAGTAGGCTTGGGCCCAGTCAATACCCAGATGAGAATTCCAAAATAGAAGAAAAATAAAATACCTATTATTTGATAAGTATATGAATTAATATTTGTTACAGTATATGTCTCTAATTGGTTTTAGCGGTAAACATTATTTCTGATTGGCGGTAAACATTATTTCTGAAGAAGGCTATCAGAAAAAGGCTATGAATATCTGGACAACCACCAGATGACAATAAAGAGCTATCATTTTCTTATTTATTACTTATTTATTTTGCTTCCATCCAGTGGTCATCTGGATGTCTTGCAAGCTCTGTCTGGCAGCTCTCTTCCACTATATCTATCATGTGAAAACGGCCTGCTATTAGGAACATATGGCTAGGCATATGTTCCATCAATGACTAATTTATCACAGGTATTAGCTTTCATACAATGGGATGTTGCATACTTATATGCATGCTGTACTTTGACAAAAGGAGAATTCAGATAGAAGGTACCTTATTTCAGTTCCAGATGCATTGTGTATCTTTTGGACACTCTGTGTTCTACCAAATTATAAAGCATACTTTATTCAACAAGCTATTTTAGCCACCTATATTATATATTAAAAACCCTACTAAAGATAATAGAGACTATTGATCAACCCCTGTTAATTTCTCTCATTCAGTGCTCTTAAGACTAGACTTCATGAGTCACAATGCCTGGAAGAGAAGCCTTCCAATTGTTCATGAAAGAATAGATTATCCTGCCCTATAAAAAAAGGTGTAAAACTCCTCCCTTTTTTCAGAGCAGGATAATTCATTCTTTCACAAATGATGTGGGGCTTCCCACATCTTGAGAGAATTAAGTACAATTTATTTTAGATCAGAGTTAAATGCAAAGGTAAAATGTGTATACAATTAATTCTTCAAATTCCTCTGCAAATATGCATAAACACGAGAATGCCTACTGAGAAAGAAAGTAGCTCCTATTCTAATATTCAGGGGTTATACCTGACTAAATGCAAACAAGATGTTAACCTTCTGTGAGATATTTGAAGGCCTTCCAATCTTACCTATGTGCAATACTGAGCTAGTTCACCCCCCCACAGGTATGATACAATCTCTGCTTTGAAGATCTCTAGCAAGAGTGAATATGCCTCTTCTTTAGGCTACATAGTTTAATTCACAAGGACTTCATTAGAGTAGTGAAGTTCCTTTTTATTCACCTGTTCTACACCACATGGCTCTGCACCAGCCTAAGAACAGACATGAGTCAAACAATGGAGAGTTTGCTAAAATTAACTAGGTGCACAGAAGTTGAAATCCATTATCAACCATGGATCTTCCTTTCTAGCAATTTCTGCACAACAGGATTGTCCTGATGTACCTGAAAAACAGTCAAATACTGAAGGCACTGTCATGCTGCGCAATCTTTTTAATTCTTGTATTCTAGGCTACATTTGATACATTAAGCCTGAAACACAATTCTCATATTTGATCCCTATGGATCAAGAAAATAAGGTCAACTCAGAACAGAAGAAAAGCAATGAGAATAATTGAGGTCCAGACTGAACATAAAAAATAGCACCGACTGTCCTGCACAGTCAGAGGAGCGAACACACCAGGCATCGAAGGACAATCTGAGGTCCAGGTGAGCAAGATAGATCAGAGTCTGGGTGCCAAGAAAAACACTAGCTCAGAGATTCCCAAGTTCTTTGAAACTTGTATGCCTCCCCATTCAATATCCATTTAACAAAATAACAGAGTTGGAAGGGACTTTGAAAGTTTTCTAGTCCAGTCTTCTAGTCCCGATACCTACTATATATTCCTGTAGGAGACAAATGGCTGTCTAATCATTTCTTGAAAACCTGCAGTGATGGAGCACCTGCAACTTCTGGAGGCAAGTCATTCCAGTGGTTAATTGTTCTCACTTTCAGAACATTTCTTCTTAATTATAAAAGTTAAAGAATATTTAAGGGGCTGCCACAAAGAAGAGGCACTCAACTTATTCTTCAAAGTAGATGAAAGCAGAACAAGAAGCAATGGATAGAAACTAATTCAGGAGAAAAAACAACCTAGAACTAAGGAGGAATTCCCAGACAGTGAGAACAGTTAATCAGAAATTGGAAAGGCATTTGTTTGAAATGGTATAGCATTTCCTGCTGAAGCAGGGGGTTGGACTAGAAGACCTCCGAGGTCCTCTCCAGCTCTATTATTTTGTTATAATAAAAGACATGCCTTTTTAAATGTGAGTCACCCTGTTTTGCTTGTCCTTGAACAACCCACTCAAATTGGTGTATTTGCCTCCTTCCCTTCATTAATCCATCCATTATGTATCCATCTTCTCAGTCCAAAAGTTCTTCATTTGAAAATTGTTAAATTTTTAACGCTGATGAATTTTCTACAAAATGCACACCCTGGTGTCTCTTTCGAATTTCAGATCAGAAATATTTCATTACAGTTGGTCATCTAGGCAAACAAAAAAGAGAGGGGGAGGGGAGAAAGAGAGAAAATGCAGCAAAATAACTATCTATATACACCTAAATGAAAAGTAGATAAATTTAAAATGGCATAAAAATTATAGGCATAAAACCTGTAAATCTGTTGAGTTAAATAAGTCTTTAAAACTATTCTCTGTAAAATGTATCTATTTTATTTGCTACTTAATGATCTTTACTTGGGTAGAACAAGTTAAAATTAAGTGCAGGAAATAAATAATTTTATGGCATGCAATATTAAGGGGGATTAAATGTAGAAAATCTTGGTGAGCCAGACAATTTTTTTTAAACCCATGAAGCCTTATGCTTTTGTATGGCTTCAGAAGAAAATCTCTCAACTTGTGCTGAAATAATTGGGCTTGTATCCTTCAGCAATAGATGAAGATCAAATTCCGTGGACTACTCTTTAAATCTTTTAATAAGTGGAGTAGTTCTCCTTTGTGTCTGGCTTGCTCACAGAAAGGAAGCTTAGACAAATAAGAGCCTTCATTCTCTTTTCCTTCAACTTACGTATTCCTGAACTGGTTGTGTTTTTTTCTACTATCTGAAATCCTTCAGTCTCAAGGGTTTTTTTTTTTATGAAAAGGCTGCTGCTGATTTTATCTAAGCTTCATCCATGTTTTCAAACTTTTCAGGAAGATCTGCTTAGAATAAAATCTGCCTCAAAATTTTCCCCCAGGAACACAGCCAAGGTCTTGCATTTCTGCACTGTTCCAGCAACACTGTTTTCATGGGCTGTGGGTTGGTGGGATATTTTTAGAAAGGGGGGGGGAGTGAGAGGAGGGAGTGCAAGTGTCAAAAAGGTGGGAGGATGTGGTTCGTCTGTCTCAAAATGCCCAGGTGGTTCTGAAACCTCAGGTTACCAAGTTACTTAAAAGGTCAGGGCAGGAAAAGTGTACTTTTAACTTCTAGAGATTTCCCTGCTAGGGATGCTTTTAGAATGTAAATCAGCCATCTGGAACAGCAAACCAGAGTGATTTTCACTCTCCATGTTCTTTGCCTTTTTATGATTTTTGCAATATAGTGCTCAGCATCTATCTATATCTATATCTATATCTATATCTATATCTATATCTATATCTATATCTATATATCTATATCTATATCTATATCTATATCTATATCTATATATCTATATCTATATCATCTATATCTAATCTATATCTATATCTATATCTATATCCATATCCATATCCATATCCATATCCATATCCATCTATCTATCTATCTATCTATCTATCTATCTATCTATCATCTATATGTCAGTCTAAGTGTGTTCGGGTCTTTTCCCGTGTAAGATTAAGAGTATCTTGGTGATGTTTCGGCGAGTTCCCACTCGCCATCCTCAGGCTGGTGCTTTTGGCTTCATGCCAGTGCAAGCACTGCTTGCACTGAATACCATACATACATACATACATACACACATACATACATACATACATACATACATACATACATACATATATGGTATAGTTGTGCTTTTAAAGTTGTAGCAACGTTTTGGCAGAATCTCATCTGCCATCATCAGGCTTCTGTATTGTGTTCGTCTGCGAGTCAGACTTTCACAGCCATTTCAGTTTTAAATTTGGGGCTAGCCTACTGCTGTGCCAGAATGGTTTTTTCTTCATCCTGATTGGTTGGGAGTCTTGGTCTGTGTTTATTGGTCTTAGAGTTTTCTGTGTTCTGCTTGATTGGTGTCTCTAATATCTTCTGTCTGTTTTGTGGCTTTTTTTGTCTTGATTGGCTGGCAACATTGTGTTCCTGTATTGGAGGCTTTTAGTGCAGCTTGGCTCCGAGTAAATGGACAGCTATCATTTATTAGGAAGCTAGGTTTCATCTGGGTGCCTGATTGGGGTGTGTTTGAGCTGGAGGTATCAGGGGGAGTCTGTTTGTGCCCAGGTGTTTGCCTGGCTTGTGGTGTGGAGATTTTTTTGTTTGTGAGTGCAGGCTTCCAAATAATTGACAGTCTGGTGGAATCATCTCTTCTGATGATGGCAGATGAGATTTTGCTGAAACGTTGCTACAACTTTAAAAGCACAACTATAATGACGTGGGAAAATACCCGAACAGTGGATTTGGAAATATATTTGGAAAATATATGATATGAGGATTCAGTGCGATATTTATATTTTGTATTTTTATTATATTTATTAGACTTTAAACCTCCCTTTATTATTTTATGGGTAACTCAAGACCGTGAACATATCTAATGCTCTTCCCCCCCTCTTTCTCTCTGTGTGTCTCTCTATGGCTCTCTCTCTCCCCCCATCTCTCTCTGTGTGTGTCTCTCTCTGCCCCTCTCCCTATCTCCCCCCCTCTCTCTTTGTCTCTCTCTCTCACACACACACAGAGAGTGGGAGATAGGGAGAGGAACATTTTCTTTCTTCCACTCATGCTGCTGGATCTGACTGGGGGAACGCCCTGGTGTGTTTTCCTCTCGCTGTCTCCGGAGCTGCCCAAGGAAATTTCCCACTGTCAGCGCATTTCCAGAACACATTGCCACCTCTCTCTTCCCCCCTCTCTCTGTCTCTCTCTCTCTCCCCCACTCCCCGTATCTCTCTCTGTGTGTGTGTCTCTCTCTCTGGCCCTCTCCCTATCTTCCCCTGGGGTGGAAGTGTCCCTTCGGGCGACCTTTCTCGTCCTCCTCCTCTCGTGACTGGCGGTTGTGGTTGGGGGGGGTTGCACATGCACAGGAAATGCGCCCGGTTTTTCTGTTCTTTGGCACCCACTTGTGTTTCACCTCCCTTTGCAAAACAACCACACAATTTATGAACTTCTTCCTGCTCTATTTACCCAACCAGTTTGACCTCACAACTCTCTCCTTACAAAAAAGCGACTGATCCATTTGTTCAGAGGGAAGCCTCTGTTCAAGGTGGGGGGAGGAAAGAGATCCCCTCCCCATCACTCCCACCGGATGCGGCCAAAGCCTGAAGGTCCGAGAAGGACCCAGACTCCCTGCAGATTCTCTGGCTGCCCCTCGCTCGCTCGCTCCAGCCTCCTCCGCCTCTGCTTGGACCTCCCTGCAACTCTGATGCCCAGCCCGGGGCTTCTTCCCTCTTTGCCCGGCTTGGCAGTTTCGCCATCTCTGCCTCATTGCCATCGCCTGGCTCTATGCCTCCCTTCAGGGTTCCCTCTGGAGAGGAGATGGTCCTTGCATCCCTCTCCCTCCACTGACCTTCAGCTCTTTCTTTGGTTCTGGGCAGCAGCCCCTCCAAGGTGAGCCTGGGATTCTCGGGGCCCCAGGAGCCTCACTCCTCAAATAAACAGCCACCCGCCCGGCGCCTGGTTTTTCTGTGCTTTGGCACTCTTTGAAGAGCATTTCCAGAGCATGGGCACCTCCTGCCAGTCACAAGAGGAAGAAGAGGAAGAGAAGTGTCACCCGAAGGAACACTTCCACTGCACACGTGCACGCGCGCGCGCGCGCGCGCACACACACACACACACACACACACAGAGGGGGAGAGAGAGGTGGCTGTGTATCCTGCAAATGTGGTGGGAAATTTCCTTGCTTCAGAGGCAGTGACACCAGAGCACACTGGGGCATACTCCTGGCCAGATCCAGCAGCCCCAGGGGGAGAAAGAGGACTTTCCCTTCTCTCCTGGCCAGTGCTTCCATGGCCCCGCGGCTTCTTCATGGCCAGGGGACAAATACAACGTTCCCTTCTCTCCTGGCCTTGGCCTTGCCGTGGGGGTGGGGGGTGGGGGTAGCTAGCTAGCTAGGTCGTGGGGAAGCAAGCCAGGCAAGGGACAGGGGGAGGGATAGTGCAGCGGCCTAGGCTGTCCCAGGAGTCGACTCGACCGGGGCTTGCTGGTAGGCTCACTCACCCAGGGAGATCAGGGCCGTGGTGGAAAGCAGGCAGCAATGGCGGGTGAAGGCAGGTTAGCAATGGTGGGCAAGATGAGGAATAACGGGATGGGGCAGGGAGTGGGCGGGCAGGAAGGGGCAGGGCCAGCCAGAGGCATGATTTACCGGTTCTCTGAACTGCGCAGACTCATAACATCCGGTTCTATAGAACCAGTCTGAACCAGTAGAATCCCACCCATAATGTTAGGATAACAAACAAAAACAACAAAAGAACAAAAAGAAGCATTTTCTCTTGCCTCTTTTGTTTCATTGATGTGCTTTGCAGTTTAGCAAATTAGGCAAAACCAACCTGACAACTGTGCTTAAGCAAGCCGTGGTTTAGAAGAGGGGTGTCAAATTCAAGGCTTGTGGGCTGGATCCAGCCCTCGTGGTGCTTAAATCTGGCCCATGAGGCTGGTCTGGGAATAGCAAAGAACCAGCCCATGGTACTTCTGGCAGCCAAAACATGGTGAGGGGGGGGCATGCTTGGCACCTGTGTCTTGTTTTGGCTGGCAGGGTGCTGCAGGAGGCTGTCCAGGCCAAAACAGTGTGTGTGTGTGTGTGTGTGTGTGTGTGTGTGTGGTGGGGGGCTCACACAGCCCTGCCATGCCCCATTTTGGCCAGAGGGGTGCTGCAGGAGGCATCTGTCCCATCTCCTCCCTCCCCCAGCCAGCCCATGGAGAACTATGATGCTGATCCGGCCGTCAAAGAAATCTAGTTTGACACCCTGGTTTAGAAAGATATGCAAACCACTCATTCTTTCTTTGGATACTTCCACATAGCCCTAGTCTCACCTTTTTTTAATCTTCGCAACAGCTTTGCAGTGTTGGAACCAACAGCCTTCATCCTATCTTGCCAGGTATTGTTCTTCCTGCTGCCTAATGGAAGCTTGAAAACCTGGCAGTCAGCCTAATTCTTTTTTTCCCCAAATCATCATTTCCTTCTGCATCAAGAAAAATAAAGTAAAATCTGCCCAGCCGTTGTCTAAGGGGAGTGGCAAAGCTACCCTTTGCTGTGATGTGGTAAATGGAGGCAAATGATGATGGCATTGTGTCTCTAGAAGGGCTGGGGGGGTGGGTCAGAGAACACAGAGATTTTCACTCATGGGAAAATATTTTCCCTGTGGTTGCAGGTCCTCAAGGAATATTGTAAAACTGTTAATCAGTTCTGCTTTCTAAGGCCCTCGGAAGCCCTACAATGTCCGGACATAAGGAGCGAAGACAATCTCAGTTGACCCAGCTCCTGAATCTTCAAAGTTAGGCATAGATTAGGAATGGGATGTTTCACTGCTTTTTTTCCTGCATTAACTTTTTTTTTTTAAAAAAGAAAACATTATCTCATTTAAGGGGGGTCACGAAAATAAAAATTCTCCCCTTCTTTTTTTTTTTTTTTTTTTTAAAAACAAGTTTTATTAATTTTTAAAACACACAAATTATCATTATTCATTACATGTTTAAACCTTTTTTCATTGTAAATTTAACAAGTCAGATAAATTATGATTCTGTTTTAAACCATTTCCATATAACATACAAAAACCTCTTATTCAATTTCTCTTTACTTCTCTTTACTCTTATTCAATATCATTATTATTATTTCGTCTATTTCTTTCTGACTTAGTTACCATTATTCTCATTCTATATTTCTGCAAGCTTTTACTAATTCTCCCCCCCCAAAAAAACATATACACACAACACACAAAACATAAAAAAAATCTTTTTGGAAAGTAACTTGGACCCAGGTATCTCTCTCTTCATGGACTTCAATTATATTCATACTCATCTTACATATCATTACTTATTTTATTTACCATTCTAAGCCTTCTATATTAACTTCTCCACATATTTCACTCTTCTTAATTCTATCTTAATTAATCATCTTAGTTTGAATCATTATATTTGTATCTTTTGTCCATTTTTTATCATCCCTTTGTCTCATTCCTTATAAAAAAGAAGAAAATAAGTTTCTCCTGAAATCATTAATAGGAGTATGATGCCTTTCTATCTCCCCCCTAAGTTAATCAAATTAACCTTTAAGATAACATCCAGTACCCAATCCGATTTTGCTTGGTACATTCTATCTAACTAGTACATCCAAAATAATTAAATACATAATTAGACAATAAATCCAAATATTAAAAACAAATACTATAATAAAAATTTTATAATAACATCAATACCATAATCTTATTAAACTCTTTAATTAAAACAGTATTCTAAACCTCCCCTATTATTAAATTTTAAAGCCAATCATTTTTAAACATTTTAACATTTTAATCTCTTATCAACTCTTAAACCATTACAATACTACCATCTCATCTTATGTACCTCGCAAAATCTTTTTTAAAAAAATTATACTTTATCCATTATCTATAAAAAATTCCTTTTTTTCATTTAATTTCAAAACATTGTAGCTTTTCTCCACCTTTTCCCTTTCTTTCTTCTCCCAACAAACCTTTCTACCCCCCCTTCTTCTAGCCTCTGCCTTACTGGCTTCCCTTCTCTGTCGTATTCCTTTTCCCTTTTGTTTACTATCATCATATTGATTTTGCACCTTATTTTTCCCTTTCTTAAATGTTTTTTTAGATCTTAAGTCCTTTAGTTCTCTTCTTTTCTCTCTTCCTTCTTTCTTGATCAAATTCTGAGATTTATTAAAAATGGCTCCTTCCTTTCTTTCTTGTTCCTCTGCTGTCTTCATCTGTTGTAATGTTTGTTGATAGTTAGTAAGCGCCATTTCTAAAAAAAGGAAAGCTTCTTCCACACCATCTTTACCATTTTTTTTTGCTTGTTCATATTCTTTTCTTAGTTCCTCAACAGAAAAAGCCATTATAAATCTTTTCTTTTCTTTTCCCCTTCTTTCTTCTTACAACAACCAGAATATTCAAAAGAAAATAAAAAAAATAAAGCAGTCCCAAAGTTATCAGTCAGTCCAAACCAAGGCAGAGTTCTCACTTTCTCCTTCTGGGGTAATATCAATCAAAGAGAAAGAAAGTCCAAATCTGTTTAAAATCTTATTGTAATATATTCTAGTCTTCAAATCCTTAAGGCATCTCCTCCAACAAAGTCTTAGCATACAAATATTTTCTTTTTAATCCTCTCTCTTCCCACTCATCGCTTAAAACCAATTTTCACCTAAAAAAATAGGTTTCTTAATATCCAGTTATTTATTCCGTAGGAAAAGAGGGAAAGCTATCCTTTCAGCACCATCAAACTGCCGCTTTTTTCCTCTTCTGGCAGGTATTATTCAGAAAGTCATACTTTTCAGGAATTTTATTAAATATGTCTTAGAGTCCTAGGAGCCAAGAAAAACTTTCTCCTTTCAAGCACTTTCTCCACTTCCTCCTGCACATTCTTACCCGGCTGCCAGCTTCTTTGTGGCGGCCATTACGGACCGCCGCTGCACCGTCCTGGGAAAAGGGGGTTCTACCGGCCGGGGAGGGGGTCTGCAACACCCCAAACCCCTCTCCGGATCCCCTACCTTCAGCTGCCCCTGCAGGCAGCCTAGCTCCGTACCGTCTGGGTCGGAGCCCCAAAACGGCTAGCGCGGCAGGGATCGCGCAGCTTCGCAAATCCCTGCCGCTCGCGAAGGCCGACAAACCGGAAGTTCTGCCCCCCTTCTTTTCTTATACCAGTTTAAAACTTGGTGAAATGCTACTCAAGTAATTCCTCCCTTCTTCTCCCAGAAATTGCTACATTTCACGGTTTTGTTTATATCTGATACTAACTCTTAGCCACCCAGGCTCATGAGTTTGAGTTGTTAGCATATAAATTGAAACAATAAATAAATAAATAATAAGATATACCAGTACTTAGTCAAGTGGAAGTTGCAGTTCTTCTGTACACATCAATGGTGGTATGCTACTGGTTCAGCCCGGTTCTACCGAGCCGGTAGCAGTGATGAGCAGCAGAGACTGAACCAGTTCTCTCCCCTGCTCGGCCCACCCACCCGCCCATCCGGGCTCCCATACTCACCTTTATCTTCTGCTTTTAAAGCGCAGCTGCTTTGCACGGCACAGCAAATTGCTGCATGGCGGCTGCCGAAGCGACAGGGAGAGTGCAGGATTGCAAGAGGTGAGTCGGAATACCTCTGTACCTGCGCAAAGTGCATGTTTGGCATGCACTTGCATGGAAAGTGTGTGCACACATGCAAAGTGCGCTCACCAAGCCACGCTCACTGAACCGGTGGTAAGCATTTTTGAGTCCCACCACTGGTACACATGTTTCTTTAGAATGACTATTTTACACATGCAATTCCCCACTTTCCTATACTGGGAAATTCCAGCAAACATGTTACAGATTCTTGTTTTCATTAGGAGAGAGAAATGAAAATATCTAGCATTTCTATTATTTATTTTGTGTAATATATTTTATATGCAACACTTAGACCCCTCTTTGTCAGATAAACCACTTTCTGTACAGTATACAAAGGTATTTAGGGTCTCCACATCCAGGATAAGAACAAAAGAACATTTGTCCACATGTTCCTATCTCATAAAACCATAGTTCAGTTAGGTTTTCTCCATTAACTCTTTCATTCTTTCTTTTCTCTGAATACTTTCCCGTCACAGCTAAACTCTCCCCCACCATGCAATAATAAAAGTTGTTAAAATGCTTTTGTTAACATAATGGAAGCTTTTTATAAAGATCTTATATCACAAATATGATTGGGTGGTTGGTTGTGGGGGTGGGAGGAGAGTCACTCACAGCATGTGATTTGGGGAGGATGAATCCCCAGTTTCTTTTCCATTTTCTGAAAAACTATATTGTGATAATTTCTCTTTTTATCCTCCTTCCATTTTTATGATCTTGCTCTTGCCCAAATCCACCTATCAGTTCTGTGGTTAGAAATAGATTTTATTCTCCACTCCAGTGTTAAGGTAGCATCAGGTCTTCACAAAAGCAATAAATATACCAGGCTGATTATATTTTTGTGAACAGCTGCATGTTATAAAGATAACTGAAAATGAAACAAATCTAAGATAATGTTCTTTTTCTCATTTTTTTTTCTTTCGGGGCCGATTCTGGGAAATTTTTCCAGGAAAATTAGAATTTATGCCATTTCAGAATGTGCAGCTTTAATACCTCTCGCAGATAGTTTGTACTGCCAATCAGATTTGAAAGACCTGAGATACTTTCCATTGAGATATACTTTGCCTAATGCCACAGCCAATGCTGCTACTCATAGCAATCAAAGTGGTGATTGGATTTCACTGAATAATAGAGCAATGTCACAAAGCACAGTACTCTATGATGGGTTAAAGTACATGCACCACCTTCCTTAAAATAGAGTTTCTGTTCTCTTGTTCTTTCATCACTTGTTTTTTTTATTCTGCCACTTTTAGCTGCCATTTCGCTTTACCTTCTGTTCGCATAAAATCTTCAGAACACAGAGTTCTTGTCCTCAGAACTTTGCTGTCACAATAACCAAACTGCAACACTTCACTACAAATGTGAACAGGGGTCCAAGAGGCCTTCTTGCTGAACCCTTTGAAACTATCCAACTTGTCATCACCCATGGGGAATATAGAAGTTGAGTGGAGGTCACCCAAGAAAATTAGTAAATAAGAGAATGAATTTCTCCAACCTTGCGATCCTTTTTGATACCTCCCTGTGTCACAGCTATTTTTCAAGAGCTGGAGATCTTAATCCCTTAAGAGATATAAGGGGCAAAAAGCAATGAAGCATTTTCCTCTTCTCTGTATATTGGATCTTCCTTGCAAATTCTTCTGGATCACAAATCAAATATATTAATATTTTTTGTACCTGCAAAATTGGGCTGTGGTAAAAAAAAACAAAAAAAACCTGGCATCTATGGTCAATGACATCACTTTTGGTGATTCTGAACAGCTCTTTAAGTGAAAGGTTTCATTTATGCACCATCAACTATCTCCACAAAGTCTCATTTACATATAAGTTTCCCTTGATGACTTATTCAGGCTGCAGCAATTGAAGAACTGGGATGACTGGAACTTGTTCCTTGTAACTTCGATATGATCCTAACCTCTTTGGGATGACAATTTTAAAAATTATCTTGCAAAGTACTATTTATACTGATGGATATTGTCAGGATGATTATGAATATTAACCAGGAGCCATTTATTTATACATTTTCTCACTCTGGTTTGTACATGTAACAGCGCCTACAAACTTCTCATTTGCATGAAGCAAGTTTTTAACTGTGAGGGATGATTGTTTAGATTATCACATTTTTTTATTGTTTTGGTACACAGATCCATGGAATATAACAGTTCACGGCAATATGTTCGTTATGAAAATAATGCTGTAAAGAAATATTTTTGTTATGTTAGTAACTCAATACCCCCACCCCAGGGCTGTGGCCGAGGCATACAGTAGGTGTGCATTTGAGCTCATATAGTCTTCACAGTAAATCTTTCATATTCCTGTGAGTTACAGGTTTTTATTCTACATTCCTTACATCAGTAAAGAACTTAAGTAAGTAGAGGCTTGCAGTGATAAGAACCTGGTACATACTGAAAATATTGTTTACAGTAGATATTTCCTATTATTTGACCCTTCTTAGGATAAAGTTAAGATGGGTTAATTAAAAAGTAGCTTGGTGCACAGCATCTGATTTCTCCAGTTATCTGAATAGAAAGCCTTTAGCTGGTTGGACATAGGTACTAACATGATCAGGCAGTTTGTCTGGAAGATTGTTTTCTGTGTGTGTGCAATTGCCAGAAGGGACAGTAAAGGTGAGTCAAAAGATGCAAATGCTCTTGTTATTACACTGTTTGCATGATGAGCTGCTATAGCAATAGCAATAGCACTTAGACTTATATACTGCTTCACAGTGCTTTACAGCCCTCTCTTAGCAGTTTACAGTGTCAGCCTATTGCCCCAACAATCTGGGTCCTCATTTTCTGACCTTTGAATGATGAAAGGCTGAGTCAACCTTGAGCCAGGGAAACTTGAATTGCTGAACTGCTGGCAGCTGGCAATCAGCAGAAGTAGCCTGCAGTACTGCATTCTAACCACTGTGCCACTACGGCTCTGGGAATTCCTTGGAAATGATACAAAGAGAACCAACCAAAGAAGTTTCTATTAATTCTAAATAGTTGCACCAAGATAATGCACAGCAGCAAAATGGAAAGTCAATTAGATATTCTCAGCGAGGCATTGAGCAATCTGCTCCTGGAGCCACCCAGCAGACTTCACCTAAATAAACTGGATGTGGTGGACTCTCATTGCTCTCCCAAAGAGAGTTCTTGTCAGCAATATGCTTTGATTCTTCTGGAAGTAATCACTAAGGGTTACCAGTTGGTGTTTTATTAAAAAGTTATGGCAGTCAGCACAGCTCCTCAGGGCCAGTTGTTTTCCTGGATAAGTGACTGTGGGGAAAAAATGGGTCAACTCAGCTCTCCTGACACGACCGCAACTGATGAAGAGGATGCTACCATTTCTTGTGCTCCAAATATTTTTAGCAATGTTTTACATAAGGAAGCACAGCTTTTTTAGTGAATTGTTTCCAGGTCATTCAGAGTAAATCATAGGAGTTGGGTTGAGATTGGTCACTTGTACATTCAGGAGCCACTCATATACATCACTTAAGGTAAAGCCAAGCAGTGTCTGCAAGAGATTAACCCCCCCCCCAAAGGTGACAGCCACAACTATGCAAAGCCCTCTCCCCATTTTGTGCAGGTAAGAAAATGAGAATGGTTTTGCACATCCAAGTTTCATAATGAACACAAGACCACTATTCAAGATGGTGAAGCACCACAATAACTGCTTTGCCCTAAATTTCATTCCTAACAGCCAATTTTTTTTAATCAACTGCAATCCATAATCTGTTCCTTATTGTTAAAGGAATACCAGAAAATACATTACTGTCCTAAAATAAGTTGCCACCTGGTCAAAATCTATTTCAGCATAATGTCTACTTAGAACTTGCTGGAATTTTTCTTTACTGTTGATCCTTAGCAGAACTTGCTCTTTCTTTTGCAATAGGAGCTGCCAGCATAATGATGAATTGCCCTAATTTTCTTCACCCTCTTTTGAATTTTGCAATGCAGAAAAAAGCAAGATCACAGTGTTTTAGTCATGGCCTAGAGATGAGATAAGTCAAACATCATGGAGACCATCGAGGCTGCCACGTCGTTTTGGTGTCCTATGAAACCCTAATTTAAAAAAAGATTTACTTGGGTGTATCCTGCCTTTCTTCTAGGAATTGTAGGCAGCATTCCTAGTATTCCATCCACTATTTTTCCCCACACAAGAAATATTTGGTACATTGGACTGAAAGTGACAGACACAAAGTCACCTAGAGACCTTCTGTGACTGAGGATGGACTTGAATCTGGCTATCCCTACATATTATGGCCCTCCCTTGCTAGCACACCACACATAAAGTGGCAGACAATTAACAAAGACATTTTGGAGAGATGATTCATCCCTGAGTAGTAAAACTTTACTACAACTTTCCCTAGCATATCCTTAATTCCAAGGAATTAAGATAGTTGAAACATCTGGAGGTGTGATGGAATGATGGAAAGACGTTGGGAGACTGGGCCCAGAAATGTTGGCAAGAGAATGGTCAACTAGGAGGCAGCATAGCCTAAAACTGGATAGCGGACATGGTAAGAGGCTCAGAAGGGACCCTAATTTCCCAGGCTGTCAAGGCCAGTGGAGGGGGTAGAGACAAAGAATTGCACTTTCAGACTTGCAAGGTAGTTTTATATTGACCATGGTTAATATAATTTTATACTAAAAATGACCTAACTCCCAGTGATAGTTAAATTATTTATATAATGTCAGTGAGTTCGAAACTACTGTCCTGGATGAAACCCAGAGCATCCAGGAGCACACCACTAAGATGGCACCCAAAGATGAGCTTCTGAGAGAATGCTTGGGGCAGCAGCACATAGGAGAGGAAGTTCAAGCAGAGGAAGTGCCATGGCAAGACAAGAACTGGCATGGAATGTACCCTCAACAGATAGGTAAGGTGGCAGAAATTGGGAAATCCTACCAGTGACTGGAAAGGGTTGGACTAGAAGGCAGCACCGAGGCGCTCATCATAGCAGCACAAGAACAGGCCTTAAACACCAGATCCATAGAAGCAGGGATCTACCACACTAGACAGGACCTAAGGTGCAGATTGTGTAGTAAGGTTTCAGAAACAGTCCAACATATAAGATGCAGGCAGGTGTAAGATGCAGGCAGGAATAGCATACACTGAACTATGAAGCATATACTGAATAGCATATACTGAACTATGCATACTGTCTATGAGAACATCTGCAAGACTCTCCCAAGTCCTGATGGAAGATTCCAGAGAAAGTTGTGGCACTTCCACAACTGGGACTTCTAGATCCAGATGGACAGGCAGGTATTGGCCAATCAACCACACATCATGGTAGCAAACAAGGACCAGAAAACAGTAGTGATGAAAGATGTAATAATGCCGAGGGACAGCAATATCCGGAAGAAGTATGAGAAGCTGGAGAAGTACCAGGGCCTGAAGGAGGGACCAGAAAGGATGTGGAAAGTAAAGGCCAACTAGTCTCAAGGGTGGTACACTCAAGCTGTAACTCCTAAACAAGGAGAGTGGCTCCAATAGATCCTATAAACAACATCAGAACTCTCTTTCCAGAAGATGCAATGCTGGGATCAGCTAAAATAATCCGCAAAAGCCTCAAACTCCCAGGCCTCTGATAAAGGACTTCAGGATCGAGGAAGACACATTTTTATTTATCTAAGTTTTTATTTATCTCTATCTCATCAATATCTACATCTACATCTAATCTCAGGCAAATTCAGATTTATTTTTATTTTAGAAACATTAAGAGCTCTTCTACTTTGTGCTCCACTAGATAGCATCTTTTTGACTTGTTTTTCTCTGTTTCTTTTTGATAATGTTAAATTCGGGAAAGGCTTGTAGTAGGCTCCCCATAATAAAGAAATCCTCCTAAACGAGACTACAGTATTTGAACTGGTCAGATGGACTTGAAAAATTAAAATGTAAGCTTTCAAAGTTTCTATACATACTTCCATTACATTTAGTTTTTAATGAACAAAAAGAAGGGATGGGACAGGTTGGAGGGAGAGGAGTATAGAATTATTAAGTTTTTAAATAGATATTCTTCTTCAGTCTCAAGATTTTAAAAAAAGATTAAAGCTATTGATTCCAAGATGAATATTCCAAGTGTTGCTTCCCGAACCATAGAGAAAAGAGAGCATTATACACACTTACTGGTTATCAGTGAAGAGGATGCCTTCTCAAGAGTTCATACAAGACCACGAGAATGACTATCAGAATATTTCTACCCAGGATTGCTGTGGGCATGCAAGACACATGTTTGGAAATGGTTAGCTCTTGCTTTCTTCCAGGGCTGAGAGAAGTGACCGAGTCTAAGTTGCCCAGCTGGTTTTGTGTCTAAGACAGGACTGGAACTCATGATCTCTGGGTTTCTAGTCTGGCCTCTTAACTACTAGATAAAACTGGTTCCTGGAAATAATGGAACTGCTTGAATTCTTATAGACCCAATCCATCCACTTCAGAGAATGTTTACTCTGTGATAATGATGCATGGAAAACTATCACTTTTGCTTCAGTTGTCTGCAAAGAATCTAACCATAATATACCATTGCCATAAAAAATATACATATGGATTTTATCTAAAAGTTTCTTGATAAGGTGAATAAATAAACTATGGAAGAGTAAATCCTAGACATCACTTGTTCCTTTCAGGCAGTTTTGACTATTTCCAGAATGTCTGGATCTGATTGAACTTATACATGGATACTACCAAAAGAGTAGGAGAGATTTCCTTAAGATCAAGCTTTTTTTGGAGAGCTTCTGCAGCCTCCTGCAAAGACCTCTTGGTTCAGCACAGCTCTAGAAACAGTAGATAGTAAGTTCATATTCCTTAAGCTTACAGAACATAGAACTTCACAAAACTTTATGAAATATTCCAAGAGGAAAGACATAATGCAGCATAAATGCAAATCTTAGTGAGAAATTTCAGAATTACTATTTATATAATGTGTGAAGTTAATCTTTGTATTTAACAATATTTTAAAAGAATATATTGGAACTGCAAGATAGAGAAAATATGGAATACTATACGGTCTGGGAAAAAGGGGTATAATTGGTTAAAAAGTAGAAACAAAAATTAATGTAAATATGTATGTTGACCCAAATGGAAATGTCGATGTCACAGCGCTGAGAAGATTGTATATGTTTTTGTTTTTAAATGTGAAAAAGCACAATAAAAATTATTTTTTTTAAAAAATAAAAATATTTTAAAAGAATAAAGCAACAGAATGCGTGCTTACAACTAAAAATCAGTAATGCCAGATTAATTTAGTTGATTTAGTTTTTTAATTTTTAGCTAGTTTTGTCTTTTAAATATTTGAGTATCCAAGCATACAAAAAGATATTAGGTAGTATTGTAGAGACCACACTTAAATCTGGTTAGATGCTTCCAGAAATATTGAATATTCCAGTTTTATTGGAATTTGAAAGTAACAGCAGGCCCCCTAGTGGTGAAGTTTTTTTGTTTTTTGTTTTCTACAGTATTGGTTAAATAATCATGTTCTCTGATGTCAGTGCATTAGCTGTTCAATCAGAAATGTATTTAAAGTTGTTTAAATCACTTTCATTACTATAATTTACATCATAAGGAACCTGCTAGAATCTGACTAATTGATGCATTGTAAAAAGACTGGGAGAGAAATGAATGTAATTTGAGTCCAAGTTTGTTGTAGTGGTTAAGGTGCTAGTTTAGAACCAGGTAACTGTGAGTTCTAGTCTCACCTTAGTCATGAAAGCTGGCTGGGTGACTTTGGGCTAGTCACTCTCTCTCTCATCCCAAGCCACCTCACAGGGCTGTTGGGGAAAAAGAGGATGAGAAAGGAGTATTATGTATGTTTGCCACATTGAGTTAAGATAGAAATTTCTTAAAGGTGACTGTAGCATCACAGAATCATGGAGGTCATATAACTGAGTCCAACCCATGTTTCCATAAGGGAATCAAAATAAAGTAGTTTTTATGCATGGTTATTAAGCCTACACTTTTCAAAGGGCAGCATGCCATCTCACTAGGAACTTAGTTCAACTCTGGAATTGCATTTACAGTTCATTGGAATCAAATCTGCATTCTTGATCACTACTGACTGCTATCCCAATTTTATGTAATAAAATATTTATTCTCAGCTACGAATCTGAAGAAGGAACAAAACTCCTGCTCACTCAGACATGCTATATTTGTTTGATAAATTATTGGCAGTTTCAGCAATGAAGGAATATAAAATCAGTACACTAATCTCATACTCTTAGATGACTGAAAGAATGGACTGTATTTTCAGAAGGAATTGTCTCCTAAGAATGAACTTCAAAGCTCACCCAAAAGTAAATGTTTGCTTATAAGGGCAACTTCCTGGCAAACACAGAAGCTCATAGACCCTAAGGTTTTTGCATCTTCACAGGCTATAATTTTTAGGCTGTTTTTCTTCTAGCATTATTGATTAAATGGCCTTATCTCTGCAACAGAAAGTGAAGTTTGACAAATTCTGTGTTAAGTGATACTTACTAACCCTTCAAAGATTGATAGGACTGAGTAAGTGACTGGTTAGAGTTGGGACTATTGTCATAATAAAAACAAGGCCTTGATTCTGAATATGAGATAAAGCAGGTACTCAAGAGGGAAATCATCCCCATGAATATCTGAACCCAGTCCATAGACTTGCTGTGGTGACTATGTTCTAGAACAGGGGTCTCCAACCTTGACAACTTTAAGACTTGTGGACTTCAGCTCCCATGGTCTTAAAGTTGCCAAGTTTGAAGACCCTTGTACTAGAGGAACTGTGGAAAAATGTCAATTGTTTATGCAGATTCTTCTCTATACAATAAAAAAAGTCCACCTAGTAAAGCATTTTGTCTTCCTTTCTTTCCTTGTTAGGTACAGTTATCCCAGAAGGACTATACTGTATAATGCAAAATAAAAGGATTTTATACTTTTAAGCAGACTTGAAGGACTGTTTTTATCTATAGTACTGATATTGGGAATGTTCCAAGATAGTTTAACCATTTGTGAGTTATCTCCTGAGTAGGAAATCCCTTTCTTATTATTTTTGTGATTGAAATAGGATGTGTGTGTATATACACGTTACTACTCATAATGCAGTTCTTTTTATTCAGGATAAAAACAACAACAGGAAACAGAAAAAAAAGACCTAAAACTATAATAAACTACCCTGTTCTCCCGGAAATACAACCTACCCTGAAAGTAAGTCCTAACTTGATTTTTACATATATGCCCAATATAAGCCCTACCTCCCAAAATAAGCCCTAATTAAGAACCTGCCCACTCCATAGTACATGGGTAAAAATTAAGCTAGGGTGGGGATTGGGGGGTGGAGCTGCCCTACTACTTACCTTTGGACAGTTGTAGCCAGGCCTCACATACCCCGACACCTGCTTTGCTGGCCCATTTCTTCTGCAGCCAGGAAGGCTTTTCTAAAGGCCTCTGTAGCTAATAACAGATAAATCTGGAGCTCTGTTATCAGCTGCAGAGGTCTTCAGGAAAGCCTTGCCAGTTGTAGAAGAAGTTATTGAAGGCCTCTGACAGCGAAAAGGAGGCTGGGGGCAACGCATGCCAGTGAGGTTAGTTGGTGGATGACATCCCCCGAAAATAAGACCTGGTGCCTTTTTTGGTGGCAAAAAATATATAAGACAGGGTCTTATTTTTGGGGAGACATGAATAATAAAATTTAAGACATGAAATAGGAGAAAAGAAAAAGATCACCAGATGGATATTAATATTAAACACATGCACACCCCATGGCTCTTCATGGGGTTAGTCAGTTGAAGAGTTCACATAATTCTTTGTTAGATAGAAAACATATATTTAGATTACCTGCATTAGTCCTAGATATGCCCCATTTCCTGTCTCAAGTTTGGCACATTTTGGCCATTAGGACATATTATGCAGCTGCATAAGTTGATCTTTGCACAAATAGCCTTAACAGATATATTAGGAAGTATCTGTTCAGGACATAGTAATTAGCATCATCAAACACAAGTTGGTTGCACATCTGTTATTTCCCCCTTCCCACTTCTTGCCTTTGTTTTCCTTTTGTATGTATGAATCTGTTGGCGCAGCACCCTTAATTTTCTTTCATGCTCAGATTATTCAGTCTTTCCTCTTTTATCTGGTGTATTTATATCTGCTGCATAAATTGTTCTTCTCCTAATCTTTTCTTCTTTGATACTTTTTCAGCTGAGTGGCGTATATGGGCATAGGTCTATTGCAACAAACAGAAGCTCGGCCTGTAAATCCTTACACTAAATCCTCCTCTCTCTAAGGAGGAATCTCTTGCTGAGTCTGCTGCTCCAGAGTGATGATGAGATTCTAAGAGGAAACTTGCCCGTCAGAAACCCTGACCAATCAGAGCAATCTAGGGGAGGGGTTTTAAGCATACACTGAAAGTTGCCTGGAGGCTGGCAAGAGCATCTCTTCGGTGTTCAGTTAGTTGCTGTTTCCAGCTCTTGCACAGCAGCTTCAGCAGCTAACCATCACTGAATCCAGGGCAACCAGTGGGGCAGGCAACTTTCTGGAGGGAGAGAGAGAGATCAGAAAGATCAGTGTTGGTGTGAAAGAGTTGGCAAAGCTGTAGTACGAAGATGATGGCATGTACAGAGATGCTGACAATGTGTTTGCTCTCTGCCAAACATGCATACCGCATGAAAGCCACAGAGACCCCGGAGCACTATGACAAGGGATTAGCGATTTTTCATGATGTAAGTAGTTGCATAGTGCATGTTTTCTATATTTTGTTCATAGAGTGGTTTTAACTTGTCAACAGTATCTGTATATATATGTATATTTGACCTGTAGTTCTTCTCCCCAGTAATTCCCATTCAAGCTTTTGAAATGTTGTAGCATAGAAATCTGATTTTTTTTTTAAAAAGAACTTATTAAGCATCAAGAAAGAAAGCAAACAAAACTGTTACATTTCTGCTTAGAAACTCTCCATTCTATACTTTGGCAGTGAAATGTGAATCTGTATACACAGCACAGAGATTACAAGCCAGGAAAGTCAGAAATGGAATATTAGAAAAGGGAGGTAAAAGAATTCAGTTCCCATCTCTACTATAAATATAATCTATGATTTTGAGTAACTGATAGTTGATATAAGGGCTTTCCTTCCTAAAATGGGACTGTGAGTTCATTATGTCTTCTAGGTCTGTCCTGAAATAGTTCAGCTCCATTCATTTTTGCCTCTCATCTTCCTGCAACTAATTTATATTTCTTTCTGATCCTACTTTTAAAACAGAAATTCTAAATAAAATCAAATTTATTCATTTTCTCATATGCTGTAACCCCATATTAATCAACATGATTCATAATAGAAAACGGGTGGACCTTGATAGAAAGTCATTCAGGTTTCATTTTTGACAAGTGGGAAAATCCAGATGATCTGTAGAACTCCCAACATCTGCTTGCAATAGACAGATGAGTTAAAATCCAAAATCCATCAAGGATATCAGGTTTCCACCAGGTATCAGCATTATAGATGATGTACGTCCAAAGAAATCATGGCATGACCCCACAGCATAGCCATGTTGCAGCAAAGAATCTTGAAGCATTTTGAAGAATATTACATTTGCCTGGACATAATATAAATATGCACTTGTTACACACCTGGCATAAACTGCAATAGATTGAGATGTATTTTTTTTTAACCTAGTCATTTTTATTCAGCTAAGCGAAATAAACTTTTCTTTTTTCAGGAGAAAAATTACTATAAAGTTATACAATTATCAGTAGCAAATTGTGTTTGTGATTTGAAGAGTCATTGAATGTACGCAAGGATTAAATCATACGTTATATGAATAAAGGATGAAAAAAGAGACTAGGATTCAGACTGTAACAGAAGTGAGCAATGCAGGGTGTTTAGGGCAAAGGTGCCACTCCATAAAATTTCCTGTCTTCATTTAAGAATAAAACACATGATTTCATTGTCGCTGAAAGAATGTCCTTTCTAAGGGCTGCCATACCAAATTTTAGACCATTAACTACTTAACGGAGAGAAGGCCTATAAGGTTATGATTTCCAAGATTAGAATTACCTCAACCACTATAGATAATTAATACCTACATTAAAATTCCTTTCTTTCTGGAAGTTTCTGTCACACAAATCTGTGTTGCTTTGAGGTTCCATCTCAGATGTTGCCCAGTTTTTTTTCCTGCCCATTTTATGATCATTTCTGTGAGTTATTTCATCCCTAGAAAGGCAATAAGGACTTTGTAAAGCTTTGCAAATGTTCAAAGTGCTTTATACGAAATAATTGACATGCTGTATTCCTAGTATTTGTAGACCACTCTTTGGTTACAAAAGCTAATCTAGGTTTATAATACCAAGCTAGGGAAAACCTGCAAAATATGGCTTCTGAATTCTTTAGAAGAATTCTTCTTAACTCCTGTGACGGGCAGACAGATGGACAACCTCTTTTACACAATTTATTTTCAGTATTCCAATAGTTTGGAAAGAATAAAAATGTGCATAATGATAAATGTAAACACTGAACAACTACAAATCACCAAGTAATAACAATTGTTGTTCTGTATGATGCTTTCAAGTGTGAAATACTGTTTGGGAAAATAATGTAATGTATTTTAGTTATGTGCTCTTTATATCATCGTCATTACCATCATTATTGTTGATAAAATTTCTATGCTTGTGTGTTTCCCAGAGTCTGCAAGTTACAAAACTGTAAGATACATACAGAAATAATACAGATAGTCCTCCACTTACAACCAGTCAGGTGATCAAAATTTGGACACATGGCAACTAGCATGTATTTAACTTAATAACTGCAGTAATTCACTTAACTGTGGCAAGAAAGGCCAGAAAGTGTGGCAAAACTTACTTAACAACCGTCTTGGGCTCAATTGTGGTTGTAAGTTGAGGACTACCTGCAGTAGTCATGTATGATAAAATGAATAATTATATAAAAGACTTTTATGCAGTTAATACATTTGCTCCATAATAGTGTAAGGATGGCCTCTTTTCCTAGCCCAGACATAGAAAAGTTTGCCTGTATTTTACCAAACTTTCCTCCTAGCCTGTTTTATCATTGACATTCATGATTGAGTAGACATTTCTGAAAAGACCAACTTTTATTAAAATTTGCATGAATTCATTTACAATTCCATCCAGAATCAGAATTCTGTAATTGTGTGGATGTTTAGCCAAACCTGGTAAAAATTTCACCAGAGAACTTTAATGGGAAAGTATCACAAATTCGATGAGAAGAACATGGTGGCACCCTCCATTTTCTCTTCCTTTAATATGCCAAAATATAACTTTAGATGGGAGTTAACATGTTAAAATAAGAGCTCATTCTTTCATCAGTTAGTGATAATTACTAGTTAGACTCCTGGTGAGCTTTGCTTAGGGTAAAAAAAATACTTTTTGCTAGGTGTTTAATTTTAAGCTCCTAATAAAATAAGATAGAACATGTAAGCTTTAAAATTCTTCTGCACTCATATTTAAGATAACTACAGTATATGGTGAACACTTGACAAATACATTTGCAGCTAAGTTGTTCAATGTATCACTATATTGTTAAATCATTATGTTTCAAACATTTAAGACATGAATTTTTCTATATAAATAAATGCAGGATTGAATTTGATGTATATTTACCTTGGAGTTACTCTTCCTGTATAAAACTGGAATTGCTTTCCAAGGGAAAAGATCTAGCATTATACTTTTAAGATACAGTATCTTCCCCACTTGTGGGCACAAGGGGGAATCAGTTTTTTGTGTTTGATTCCATGGATACAGATAATAGCTTAAAGCCTTGTTTCTAACTCCACAAATGCAAAGCTCATAAAATTTTGAGAAGTCAGACATTTTACTTTACTGTTGGTTGCATCAATGCAACCAACAGTGAAGAATTACCAATTTTATTTTAGAATCACTCTCTTTTAGAAACTTGTTTACCTTTATAATCGAGAGTTATCAGTCGCAAAATGTTACTGCCCATTGAAGCAAGCTTATCAGATTTTGGCATTTGGAGAAAATTAAATACAGATTTCTCGTTGAAAATGCATAGAACAGTTTCTTTTTTCATATAAATGATTTAAAAGTTGCCTATGACAATGAATATTGGGCAATAGCTATTGGAAATAACTTAAGAAATGGCTCGATTTTAAAAAGAAAATAATTTTAAGGAAGCAGGTAAAATAATAACAAACTATTAGGAGCTATATATACCTATAGACAAAAGAGGCATCAGTACAATAAACTACTTAATAGATAATCATTATTTCACCAAGTAGTATCCCATTGCAACATAATTTAAGTTAAACATTTTAGATGTATAGCAGATAGTCCCTATTGAGAGTTTCACATTCTAGAAATTTCAGGGTTGGAAAATGAGCTTATAATTATACTAGCTGTTTACCCATGCTTTGCGACGAAACTATGTGATCAGGCTAGGTGATTGAAACACATAAGGGTTTCCTTTCCTTTTTCCTTTTCATTCCTTCCTCTCTCTCTCTCTCTCTCTCTCTCTCTCTCTCTCTCTCTCCCCCACCTTCCCTCCCTCCCTCCCTCCCTCCTCCCTCCCTCCCTCCCTCCCTCTCTCTCTCTCTCTCTTTATCTATCTATTCAGAAAAAGTACAATCCTCCAACTGTTGTCCCAACTGATGTGCTTTTTCAGGAGACAACTGGACTTTCTGGTTTTCTTTGAAGATGTTTTGTTTTTCATCCAAGGAGCTTCTTCAGCTCTGACTGGATGGTGGGTAATAAAAATACTACAACCTTTGATGCCAAAGTAGCTTCCTGTTTGGAAGTGTAGTTTGCATCCTTTTAGAAAGTTGTTGAGGCAACTTGGAGGTTTGTCTGTGTCCTTGGGGCACCCGAGTGGTGTAAATGGCTGTGGAGTTACTAAGGTAAGGGAATGTGAGGTAACGGAATGTGAGGCAACTGGCAGTTGGTACAAAGTTCTTTTCAGGTGGGGAGGAGAAGTAGAACTCCTTAGCATCAGAGCGTATTAATTACTGTATTAAGAAATATTAATGATCTGATGGTCATTTTGAAAAATCCTTCCTTAGCGAGCACCTAGAAGCCAAGAAGAATATACATGCCAAATTTCAAGTTTGTAGGCTTTACAGTTCTGGAAATTCTGTGATGCTGCATGAGTGGTCTTTCATTTTTATATATATAGGTACAAACTTAAATAGAAATAAGTCATCTGAATACATAGACATATTCCTGTGAAATACATTAAATTATCTTACTTGGCTAGAAGCAGAAGTAAAGTTGTGGTTATTAGTAACAGTTGATATAGTAATCACTGTAGCATTTAGGAACAGAAGGCATTTAAATAATTCTAATCTGTTTTATTCTATTCTATTCTATTAAAAAGATTTAAAGGAATTTAAAGATATATGGCATTTAAAAATTAAATTTGTTAATTTAAGTCTTATCTCAAATACAACATTTCAATATCTCAGAGTTATATTTTCTGTGGTACAGAAAGATCTTGCAAAAACATAATATAAATAAGCTAACAGAAAGTTCATGTACAAATTAAAATAACAAACCATTAATTAATAAAATTAACAAAACACAGTGAAATATCAGTGAAGAATAAAGGAATGCTATTGAGTCAAATGGAAAGAACTGTTTTTTAAAATGGAAGACAATTTCTAAAGAAAGCTCTTTAAATTATCTATGAGAAAGAATTATCTTCATTGACATAATGGAAGGGTAGCCATGTACGTCTATGGTGGTTAAAAAAATCTAAAGGAGTCTACCATTTCAGACCAACTAGTGTTATTAAAAGTTTCTTTCTTTTTCTTTTCTTTTTTCTTTTCATCTCTTTTTTCTTTTTCTTTCTTCTTTTTAATGAGCTTCAGTTTACTTAATCAGAAGCAGAGTGGCTAGACCAATGAAGGTTTTAAATTAGGGTGCCTAGAGATGGGCAGGAAAATAGGTTAAACATCTTTTTAACTGTTATTATCATAGTGACTGTGAGAATGCATTGTACTAGGCCATGATGAGATGTCTTTTGGGTTGGGTCTTTTGGGAGTTTCAGTCCAATACAGTATACCAACAGAGGGTTAGGCTATTTTATTATCTAAAACTGAAGAGATAGTAATAGCTATTGGAGGGATATTGTCTCTTGGATTAGGACTAATTAATCCATTCTCTCCATGGAGATGTTGGTAAGATAACAAGACAATTAATGATAATGGGGTTATACATAGCCCCTTTGTTGAGGGAAAAGTATAAGAGGGATGAAAATTAATAGAATAGCAAAGAGTCTATGACGATCTTAGAGCTTAGGAGGCACGGTGGCACAGTGGTTAGAGTGCAGTACTGCAGACTACTGCAGGCTACTTCTGCTGACTGCCAGCTGCCTGCAATTTGGCAGTTCAAATCTCACCAGATTCAAGGTTGACTCAGCTTTCCAGCCTTCTGGGGTGGATAAAATGTGGACCCAAAATGTTGGGGGAAATATGCTGACTCTGTAAATTTCTTAGATAAATTATTATAAGAGGTGTGCTTCCAAATGTTTTCATTCTCCCACATAGAAGTTATGGAGAAAGGAAATTCACTAGCTCTATATGTGAATTTTCCTTGGAATGGGAAAACTTTGTTTTATGGACAATTTGTTTTTGGAAAGGTCCAGAAGCTATTTCAGCAGTTACTTATGTTATCCCAAGGAAACTTAAATGTTGCTGAATTCATGTCCATTTCCACAATGTTTTCTTGGCAGTAAGACAGATATAATGTGCTTCCTTCCAGGATGGCTTCTTAATTCTAAGTCTAGTCTACAGCTCTGAAATTTCTTATAGTGATTTTCTAAGTTCAAAACAAGTCCAAACACACTTAATTTTGGGGGGATTTATGGAGATCAGTTAGATGCTACAAACTAGATGAGAATATTCTTCAAAGATGACAGCATCTCCTAATATAGCTTTATTAAGCTATTTTAGCTATTTATCAATAGTTAAAATATTATAATATAAAACAGAACCAGTTTGGTCTAATGGTTAAGGCACCAGGCTAGAAAACAGGAGACTGTGAGTTAAGGTTTTGCCTTAGCCAAAGGGTGACCTTGGGCCAGTCGCTGTCTCTGAGCCTTACCGACCTCACAGGGTTGTTGTGGGGGGAAAATATGAAGAGAAAAAAAATATGCGGATATATTCACAATAATAAAGATTATGATTTTTAGTATATTGAACAAATATATTCAAGTAATTTCTTTAAGGAAACAATTTCTATTTTCTTTTAAATTGGAAAGATCAATAAGACATTTTAGAATAACAAGTAAAATGCAAATTAAACACACTGTAGAAATTAGAAATACAAAAGATAAACCGAAGAAAACATTTAAGCCCTGGCTAGGGTTCTTGTGTTTTTAATGTTTTTTTAAAAATTTGTTTTGCATGGCTATCATGAGCTGAAAGAAGAATTTGCTAGATAAAGACTGGGTTTGTGCAAGGTGGATGTGGGAACACAAAAGGTTTTTAAATTAAAGTGGAAAAAGATGCTTGAAGACTGTGGAGATTTATTTCCTGTATACAACAATTGGAGGAAAAGAGTCAACAACAGATAAAAAGAGAAAATGCACATACTCCTACTTGACAAGGAAATTGGTCTGAATGCATAGAGAAGCTTCAGAGCCACACATTTCTCTATAGATAGAAGACATGGTTCAAAAGATTAGTTTTCCTAAGGATCCTGTTCAATCAGCTTTTTGGAACACTATCTTGCTCTGTGCAGTCTGTGAAATGATTAAGGCTTTCATAGAAGGGTATTTTGTGGCATCTTTCTCTGGAAAGGTGGAAGAAAATAGAAAACAGAGCTTTGATCTCTGGGGCATCCACTTCTGTTTGTCTAAGAAGATGGATTTGCCCAAAGAGAATAAGTGGATGATTGTCCAAATTGTTGGACTTGAGTAACTGCAATTATAGAACTCACAGCAAATTGCAGCACAGATTGACTGGCTTCAGTCCACCAAAATAATGTTCTAGAATAATAATGTCAGTGTTGGGAAAACAGTATTAGCTGGAAGTACTTGACCGACCCATTAACTAAATATTCCACTTTTGGATCAAATTAATATATGCTCACTTATACTGAGGAAGATGATCTGGTAGATCTGGACCCTGTCATGCACACATATTCAACCCAAATAAACCATTGGTGAAATCATATTTTCAAATATCTTCCAAAATCAAGATTAAAGGATAATGCTCCTTACACAATGCACAGCTCTTGTCTTTTAGAATACAGAAAGTCACCTGTACATATTTCTACTTTCCTTTTACAGACTCAGAATGAGGGCAGAATTATTTTTAAACTTAAGTCCAATCGTTTATTTGCTTATAGAATGTAACCTTCATAAATTGGGTGCTCTGTGATAGTAAGTTTGGGACTGTATTTTGTTTAAAACATATTGGCCTTATGATCATCTTCTTGCTTTAATGCATGCATCTCTTTTTCTTTTAAAATGTGTTCCAAGTCACATTCTTAATGTTTTATATAAAAGGCAGGTACAAAGTCCTGATCAAGAATATAATGTAATCTGGGACCTTGTCTTCTACAGAAAGACACTCAAATGTTTATTGGAAATCACAAATTTGGAGCCAAAGTAGCTCATGAGAGCAGATTTTGGAAAGAAATTATTGGGAGGTTGTAGCCCATATAATCTCCACTTTTAATGCTCTTTTTTTATAAGGAGCATGGCTCTTGGGTTACAGCTAATAACTAGCTCTATACCTGTAAGTAGAGGGAAATGCTAAAGGTAGTAGGGTTGAAGCTGGCAGAGGAACAATCCTATGGGGTTTGTAGGAAAAGGGAGCTATAAACATAATGTTTCTGTGCACTCTCTTCCAGGCCAGCATGACTCTACCACAGCCTTTGCTATCAGCTCTCAACTTGAGTTCCCATAGCATAACAGAGTTGGAAGGGACCTTGGAGGTCATCTAACCCCCTGCTCGAGCAGGAGAGTCTATTGACTTTTATCTATTAAGAATAATCTAGATGGGGGAGAGGTAAAAAAAAAGGAGGCACACAATCATTGAGTAAGTGCCAACTTTAAGAGAACAACCTGTTTGCCCATATTGCACAGCACATAATACAATGGGACATTGGCATGGCAAGTCTAGATGAAGCAGGAGAGGGAAGGGTGGAAAAGTTGACAGGAAGATGAATGCCAGGGCTATCCAATTGCACCAGTGTGCAGCAGCTTGACTCAGACCTAGTTAATGAAGCTTGTACAAAGGAAGCACATTACTTTGTTGCAATTAATCAGTCTTCGTGATTATCTTGCTAATTAGCGGTGAACATCTTGCATTTTGGCTAACATCCCCACATAATGCAAATTATGTTTGTTTCTTATGCAGATAGATTCTAGGAAAGTAAACTCTGCTTTTTAGATTAAATGAAGATGGGGGAAGGTCATACCCAACCTATTGCACACATATAAACATACCAATATACATGTGTGTGTGTATATGTTTAGGTACATGTGTATACATACACACACACCAGATATGCACATCTCATAATTTTGCTATATGAATTGCTTTATAACAAAAATAGATGTCATTGTTGAAATAAATTTCAATTGCAAGAGTACCTCTGCCCAATATCAAATCCAGAGAGCTCCATTAAGGTTCTGCAATGAATGAAAACCCTTTGCCTACTACTGTATTTATGAAATTCTTAATGTGGGGCAATCAGTAAATCAGTCCTTTAAAAGACTCTAGTAGAACAGTCAGGACGCTAATATTAAAATAGAATTTTCCACTTTTTGCTTACGGATTTACGTTTGATTCTATCTATAGTAATGATAGATACCAAATTTACATTTATTTTTATGTATGCTAATGAGATACCACATTTAAAGTATACTGAAATGGAAGAACACAAATAATAGTTATATAGCAGAGTCTGATTTGGAAGAAACATAGCTCCTTGTGATGCTCATATTAATTCTTATAAGAGATAAGTAAAGTGGGCTTTTGTATTGCTTCAGAAGTCTGCAAAGCCAGTTTGGTTACAGAAGAAAAACAATGTCAGTATTATTGTGGCAATTATTGATTCAAATAGTATTATTTAGATACATGGTACTTACGTTAAAATAATACTTGCACAGAAAAATAAATCATACATTTTCTGCGTACCAGCTTAATGTGTCATTTGCATTCTTCTCCTGCAAACAGACCTTGTGAAATAGGAATTCTGATATGTTCTTAAGAAGCACAAAACAATTTTTAGATAATGATTTAAAAATGATTGATAATTTAAAAATGGGCCCACCTGCCCTCATCCGCAAAAGCAAACAACCAAAAGAAAGAAAAAATAAAGATAACTTGCATTGATAGAAAACAACTCACTAGCCGAAAGGGTGGTGGAGGTGTTGAACATAACCTATAACATATTCTTAAAATTTTAACTGTGCCCACCAGCACAAAAATGTTGGAAACACATGCTGTTAGCCATGAAAAGATTCACACAAAAGAATTAATCTCACAACTGTTGTTTTGCTAAGCTATTTAAAAGTCCAAAGAACCACAATTTTTTCCCCCAGAAAGGCCCTGGAAATCAGGGCCAGAGCAAGCCATTTTCTTTGTTAAGATAGAGGAGCAAAAGAAACTTCTCACCAATCTAAGGCAAGCTGCTCTGTAACCAAAGTCAGCCAACATATTGAGGGCATTGCAAGGAAAATCTCATAGAGGAAAACACAAAAATTAATAATCATTTGACTTCTCAAAATATCCAAATCAATTACCTGAGACAGATACCTCACTCTACCAAAGGTTCAGCCAGTCTACTGAGAAATAAGTAAGCTCTTGTTGCACATGTTTAATGTGACTAGGACATTATGACCTGGTAAAGAAATTGGGCTAGCATACCTCAATTTTCAAGAACTTCCAGATGCAGAACTATTCTCATTACATTAAATACTGGAACATTTCAGATTATTGGAAGTGACTTGATTTTGAACTGTATTCAAGACATCTAGTTGTGGTTTTGCAGTATGGACATCTTTTAAAAAAACAGTAAAATTTAAGGAGATTGAAAATTCAGAACTTTTAGAAGAAACAAATCTTTAGAAGCCCCTTCCAGATTGGCCTTTATCGACCCATTTTTTGCCTAAAATATCATCTAAATTAATCTGTAGTTTTATCAATACCGCCATGGCCCTCTTTTCTTCTCTGCTTCACTCAGACACAAATTCAAACAACTGCTAGATTTTACTGTCCTTCAGATATTTTTTTAGGACAAAGACCTAAGATGCTTCCATATATCAAGTCAATGTTGATCCTGGCCCTGTCAAGTGACTGTTGGTGACTATCAAAGATTTCAGCTGCATTTTTCAGCTGTATCTGGAGATGCCAGAGATTAAACATCGAACATTTGACACTGAAAACATATACTCTACCAGTGAACTACACGACAGCTTTCACAGAATAACAGAGTTGGAAGGGTACTTGGAGATCTTCTAGTTCAACCCTCTACTCTAGCAGGAAATCCTATACCATTTCAGACAAAATGGTTGTCCAATCTCTTCTTAAAAATCTCCAGTGTTGCAGCACCCACAACTTCTGGAGGCAAATCATTCCACTGATTAATTATTCTAACTATCAGAAAATTTCTCCTTAGGTTGCTTCTCTCCTAGATTAATTTCCATCCATTGCTTCTTGTCCCCCCACTTCTTTGTTGCAGCCCCTTAGATATTGGAACACTATTATCATGTCACCCCAGTCCTTCTTTTCATTAATGTTAATAATTAAAAATTAATTCTTTTTATTCATCACTTGACAAATCAGCAATAGGGCCAGCAGAATGTTTCTTATTTTTAAGGTCAGCAGAGAAGATTTATATAGAAAAAACTCATATACACACTTGCACACGGACAGACTTCTTCATCTATAAAGTGGTGAAATGTGCCAGTGTTGCTTTTTCTCTTTGCAAATTTTTGAACCTATGTGACCTGGCTATTCCTATGGCAACTTCTACTCTTTCCCGTAACCGTGAACATGAGGCTTACTGTGCCTGGAAGGACGTATTTGTTATCTCTAGATGTATTTTGTTTCTTTGCAAAGAACTACGAACATTGCAAAAGAAAACAGGCTTATAGCAGGCAGCAGGTGTTATTGCTAAGCAGCAGGAAGTTTTAGAGGAGGTAGTAGGGTTACCAGGGGATAAAGGAACTGGCAGACCTGTTCTATCTGATGTTTCTGTTCCTATTATTACCAGAATATAAAATGCATCCTGATCTTTATGTAATGAATGGGGGCAAGTTGGGGACAGGTAAATCAGATGTTACAAGAGACTGTTCTATATAGGAGTTACTTGTTTTTATAGTTTCATCTTCTGCTCTTAAAATTTACTATCAGGAAAAAAAATCAGAAGTCAGAACATACTGTTCTTCAGAACAATGAGACATGGTTAATTTAATCTGGTAGTTTGACGCTGATGTTTTGGTAATAAAAAACTGTATACTATTATACAACGAACACATTCTATTTAGCAATTGAATTATGCAGGATTCAGAGGCTTTTCTATTAAAGGGCACAAAAATTGAAAGACAGTATAAATAGACATCATAGGAAATGGAAACCTACTAGGAATGGGAGAAGAGAGTGGAAGCCTATTTTTTTTTTATGGGAACCAGAATATGGAGACAGTTATAGAAGTCCAAATTATAGGGTGGAGATCATTATCATAGTGCCAACGAATCTTATAACATCTGTGACACTTAAGATGGTCTCTATGAATCCTAAAATATAAAGTGTAATTTTAATTAAAAATATTAACAATCCAAAATAAGAATTGCAACATTACATGAGAATTCAGTATTTACACAGGAGAGCTAGAGCCATTTCAGCCAAGAATGAAATGAAATAATTCCAGATTTTAGCAATCTGACTTCATCATAAATTGGCCTGTTGTTTGAATTTGATAGATTCACAACACAGGCCAATTTATTATTAGTTTCCAAGCTGGTTGTATGTCTTATTTTCCCATGATACTTGCCTTATCAACATTACTCAATTTGGGTATTAGCTGGGTCATTAACGAAATACATAAAGCAAAGCCTGCTTCAAATTAAGTTCACTATCCTAGTAACAGCTCAGACATGCTGTGTGGTTGCCTTCTGGGATGTTGTTGAGATTTCTCACTTTAAACTAGAACTCTTGCTCTCCCTGGAGTTTTCCCATCCAAGTGTTAAACAGATTTTTAAAAATTGTAGAGGATAAACTGTTTTGTTTTTTGTTTTACTGGTGCAGATGGAATACTAAAAGCATTCAATTGGTGAGGAATTGAGGAACATGTAGGAGTGTAAGTTTTCTGATTTCATATTCTGATTTCATATTTTACCCTCTTTTTCATGGATGAGGTTCACACATAGTTTTAAGCAATCCTATGAGATCTCAGGGTCTCGCTCCTGAGAATCATACAATTTGGTGTAAGAATGCTGAAATTTCTCAAGCCGTCACTTTAAATCTGGGGCAGGAACGTAAGAGGAACAATGTTTGGGTGTATGATTTTGCATGGAATTGATATTCTAATCATTGTTACATTGTAAGGTCAGCTTAGATGTTCATGGACTTTGCTTTGAAGTTCTGAACATCTTGAATTTAAAAAGATATTAGCATTTCCATTAGAATGAATACACTGCCACTTTCTCTTAAAGCTTTTAGGTTTTCCTGAAGTGTTTCTAACTTCAGGCAGAAATTTATAACTGAAAATAATAATGCAAATAAATATCTTTCAGAGATAGAGAATGGAGCTGCACTGTTGAAGTTTGGGTGGACTGAATGACTGGAAAAAAATATTGTATAGAGTCATTTTGAGCTTATTCTATGATTGAGTTAGAGAAGCAGAAAAATTGGCATTATGAATCTGATACAAGAATTTGGCTTTCTGAAGATTTTGTTCAAGTAAAATGGGTTTTATCGTTAAGGCAAGACCTTGGGGCTGAGAAGAGAACCAAGTAGAGCTTCAAAACCTTTGACCAATGTGTTTGCCTTCATTCCCTATCCAGAATCATCTGTCCCAGATGGACAGATTTAGGAAAATTAATGAGTATAGAAACAAATCTCTGTGTCTGAGAAGCCGTCTGATAATATTCATGTAATTTTCATCTAACATGCCCAAACCTTAGGGAAAAAAGAGGTATTTATATTTGTTTCATTTTGGAGACCAATAAATTAGGTTGGCAGTTTATCTCATGTACACTGATCTTGGACATTTCTAGATAGCTTTATGTTTTTTGCAAGCAACCTTTCTCATTTATTTTTCTTTGTCCTTGCCTTGATTTCTGTGAATATAAATGAATTATATTTAAGATATAAAGGTGGATTTTAGGAGACTTGGTACTTATAGATCTTTGGTTAGGAATTAAAAAGTCTGTGGAGGAAGAGGATATCCATGAAATTGACAACAGGATCAGTCTCAGTGGTGCCTCATGAACAGATTTAGCTATTTAGTTGAGATGACCTTTTTTTTTAATTGATGGTGATACTGTGAAAGTAACACTGCCCTTTGAATAAGCCATCACTATAAATGAATCGTTCCTAAAATGAAAATTTAATTTTAGCTATTGTCTTACACTGCTATAATATCCTCTTACATATATGTGACAGAAATCAATCACATTACTCAACTTAACAACTTTCAAAATACTTTTCAGGAGATAGGAATGGTAAACTGGATAGCTAGATGGACAGGCAACCAGACAGACAAACAGTTGATAGAAAATAGGTAGGTAGGTAGATAGGTAGATAGGTAGATAGATAGATAGATAGATAGATAGATAGATAGATAGAGATAGAGATAGAGATAGAGATAGAGATAGAGATAGAGATAGAGATAGATAGAGATAGATAGATAGATAGATAGATGATAGATAGATAGATAGATAGATAGATGATAGATGATAGAGAGAGAGAGAGAGAGAGAGAGAGACAGAGTCATGCCCCTGTCAGAATCTGATTCCGAGGGGGAGGCCGAGCAGCTGACAGGGAGTGGGAGTGTGGCTAAGGAAGAAACTGGGGAAGGGCACAGTCCGGCTGGGCAGAGCAGGGGAGAGGTAGAACAAGGCAGAGGGAATTCAGAGGAAGACCCAGGCCCACCCCCTCTTCATCCTAGGGCATGCAGGGAGGAATGGAGAAGGGAGCAATGTGAGTTGCATGGCTTACTGGGGAGGAAAGGGCCCTAATTCCCTTCATTAGCTGTAGCTGGGAACAGTGTTTAAAAAGGGAATTTGCACACAGCAACTTAATGGAAACAAATCATGTATTATCTTTTTTTTTGTCAAAGTTTATCTGGGTTCCTGGTGTCTTCCCAACTTGTGTGTTTTGCTGGCCTTTGAAGTCTGCAATTTCTTATCCTGCCCTGTCCAGTTAATTGCTACAGGGTGGATTTTTATTTACAGTTTATATGTACTTTGTTTTCGGACTGAATTTCCTCCACTTAAAGACTGTTGTTGGGAGAGTTTAAACTCCAGCCGAAGATAACTGGACATTGGGGGCAAAGTTGGAGGTATTAAAGGGACTTTTCTTATTTATGTGACTGTGTTGCTTTTGTGCCACGCCCTGGGTCATCACAGATAGATAGATATGCCACTTTGTACTTCATGCTCCTAAGATCCCAGCCCCTCCACAATCTCAGGATGCAGCATATAGAGTCTGTCTTGCTGGCAAGTTCAGGCTAGGAACCAAGAGTCATGCTGGGTTGAAGCTGACTCATCCTGTGTTATCTGAAACAATAATTCTGCCTTTTGAGCCACTCTAGTGGTGATGAAAGTTCTTGAATGAAATCCTGTTCATCATCACAGAGATGTGTTAGCTCCATGGGGAAGGAGAGAATGGATAGAGGCCAAGAGAAGACTAAACAAAAATCACTTTTGCAGGCATGTCAAGCTGTCCTCCTTAACCCATGAGCGAAAGTTTAGCCCTGGGATAACACAGACATTCTAAAATATAGCAGCGAATTAAAATAATATCATCTGCTAAAACATCTATTCGGGCTCAGGCAATGGCAACAACAAAAGTGCTTTTTAAATGCAGCAGCAGCAGCAAAAGAAGTCCTGCTTCTGCTTTTCTGTTTTTCCAAATTGTTCATCTCAATTCTTCCTTCATTCCTGCAGTTCTCGAAGTGTGTTTTTAAGCAGACTCACAATGTGAAATCCTGATAGGTCAAAACAGATTGCAGAAAATGTTGGAGTAGAAAAATATCCATCAGGGAACACAGTTCAGTGTTCTCCTTGCCACCTCTCTCCTCAAATATACTGTTTTTCAAAAAAAAGAAAGCAGGAACCCAATGGTGGAGCCTTCAGCATGCAGAAGGTTGCAAATTTAATCCCTGCTACTTTCAGTATGGCTGAGAAGAAAGCCTGCCTTAATACTTGAAAAACTGTTGCTAGTCAGTCTCAAGCAAAATTGTATCCACCAGCTATTTTACTGCAAAGCAACTTAGAAATAGAAATAGAATACCAGAGTTGGAAGGGACCTTGGAGGTCTTCTAGTCCAACACCCTGCCTACACCACTCCAGACAAATGGTTATCCAACATCTTTTAAAAAACTTCCAGTGTTGGAGCATTCACAACTTCTGGAGGCAAAATGTTCCACTGATTAATTGTTCTAACTGTCAGGAAATGTCTCCTCAGTTCTAAGTTGCTTCTCTCCTTGATTAGTTTCCACCCATTGCTTCTTGTGCTGCCCTCAGGTGCTTTGGAGAATAACTTGACTCCCTCTTCTTTGTGGCAGCCCTTGAGATATTGGAACACTGCTATCATGTCTCCCCTAGTCCTTCTTTTCATTAAACTAGACATACCCAGTTCCTGCAACTGTTCTTCATATGTTTTATCCTCCAGTCCCCTAATCATCTTTGTTACTCTTCTCTGCACTCTTTCTAGAGTCTCAACATATTTTTACATCGTGATGACCAAAACTGAATGCAGTATTCCAAGTGTGACCTTACCAAGGCACTATAAAGTCGTATTAACACTTCACATGATCTTGATTCTATCCCTCTGTTTATGCAGTCTAGAACTGTGTTGGCTTTTTTGGCAACTGCTGCCCACTGCTGGCTCATATTTAAATGGTTGTCCACTAGGACTCCAAGATCTTTCTCACAGTTACTACTATTGAGCAAGGCACCACATATACTGTATCTGTGCATTTGATATTGGAACACTGTTATCATGTTTCCCATAGTCCTTCTTTTCATTAAATTAGACATAAACTTCTTATATTTATTCTGTTCCTTTGAGAACATCCATTTTGTAGAGACTTCCACCGGTTAGGGCCTGCTGAAGAAAATAATTGCTTTCCTCATAATGTAACAAAGCAAGAATAAATATTTTATCTTGAATTATTTTAGGAGGAAAGGTCATTTTGATGTGATGAAGCAAAAGCCTATCATCTAGTTAAGCTAATTCTTTTCTTCTTTATTAAGCCTGATGGGCTCTTACTACTAATGAACAGAAGTAATTCTAGGAAAAATTAGGAATTGTCTCAACCTCTTATGTAACTCATTATGGGAAAATTAAAATGGAACCAGCACTAGTGAGTCCATTTGACAGACATTGATTTAAATTTGCTGGAGTCATCATTATTGGCTTCATTTCCTACAATCGTATTTCCCTGCTCTTAGAATCATGGACAGTGCTCCATCTAAACCAGGAGTAATCAATATAACTACTTTGACTCATGAATTTCTATCTTTTAGACCCCCTACCCTCTGCTGCTAAAATTCAGTGGACAATCGCTAAAAATTGACAGAACACTTTGTTAACATTTGGGGATGGAAAATTGGTAGGCTCACCATTTACAAAGAAAGAAATATTTCTGTTTTCCCAAATCCCAGAAAAAAGTAGAAAAACCTGGCTCGGATCATGTTCTTGATAAAAGCTCTGTCATTTTATATTATTATTTCTTCCACATTACCCTTGTTCCTCCAAGCAGTCACCAAAAAATGGGCTACCCCTGATTTAGCCCAGCAACATATATACATTTTGATATGAATTTTCCAATGTTTCAGACAAAAAAAAACCCCTCTTCCAATCCTCTCTGCAGTTTTTAAGTGGAATCTTTGGTAGGTATATGCATTCTATGCTGAATGGGGGTCACCCCCCCATTTCACCCCATATGTAAATTTTAGCCTTCAACATGTAAGCTCAACTGTCCATTTACTTTTATATATACTGTCTTCAGCTCATTATATTTACAATTATGTGCTAATAAAGAAATGTTTTCAGTATTGCAGTGAGGAGAGGAATCTGTAGCCATATATTACTAAAACAATATGTGTGCTTGTTTATAATCTTCAGTTGGGCAAAACGGTGTGTTATGGGAGTAACAAATTTTGAACCAAGATACCACATACGGACTAACTTACAGCGAGAATGAAATTTGAAGTTGTAGCTGTATCAGTACCACCACATGGCTGTGACCAGCTACAGTCATTTAATTGTCATTTCCAATTGTCCCTGAGACCTAAGCAGAAATAAGTCAATGGGGAAGCTGGCAGGAAATGTAAATTTATTTGTGGTTGCTGCTGCTCTCTGCCAGCTTCCCACAAGCTAAGTCTTGGTTTATGGGAAGCTGGCAGGGAGCATTGGCAATGGGAAAGCTGGTAGAGAAAGTTGCAAATTGCTCTAGTAATCCTCCCCTACTCGTGCAACACTTCCCAACCCCTCTGCTCCCATCCTGTATAGCAGGGGTGGGCAAACTACGGCCCGCGGGCCACATCCAGCCCGTTGGTCTTTTTAATCCATCCCGCCGAAGATTGGTCTGTATGTAACCGCGGCCACTTTTCAGCTGCTTTCAGATGTGTCGAGAGGAGGCGGTTGAGGCGGAGGGCGGGCGGCGGAGAGCGAGCAGGGCGCCTGGAGGGCTTGTCAGGCGGAGCAGGAAACGGGAGTAGGAGCCCGGCGGAGCGAAGAGAGCTGAAACCTGTTGAGGTCTTGCCGCAGTCCCTTCGTGGGGAGAGAAGCCGCCGAGCCGGGAGGAGCACGGGATGCTGCCGGCTCGCCTCCCCACCCCTCCGTCATGACTGCGGGAGAAGGATCCCTGAGCGCTGCCCTTGCAGCCGCCACTGATGGAGCCCCGCTTGATTTCGCCTTAGCCGCATTTGATTTGGAAGGGGGTGCGGGAGGCGGTGCCAAAGGAGCGCTCTGGGGTTCGGCCAATCGCTCGCTGAGCAGCTCCGGGCTCCCCACCGCGGCCGGCAGACCTTGGGGCTGCGCTCCGGAACCCAGCGCCATGGGACGGCGAAGCCAAGCGGCAGGAAGAGGCGCGTTGAAGCTGCAGCGGCCGGCTCAGATCTCTTGGTCCCGGGGAATCCCCCTCCACCGAGGCTCAGGCGCCTCGGTGGAGGGGGATTCCCCTGGACCAAGAGATCTGAGCTGGCCGCTGCAGCTTTGACACGCCTCTTCCCACCGCTCGGCTCAGGCGGAGCCCCGAGCACCGCCGGCGGCGAGGAGCACGAGAAGCACAATGGGGCCATGGGAAGAGCTGCGCCCCAAGGAGCGACTGGCAGCCAGAGCGGCCAGGACTGGCAGTGGTGGCGAGGGCCCGACCTGCGTGGGGGGCTGGGGCAGTTTTCTCCCGTGCCTGGCTTCGGAGCGGCCCGCTGTGCGCTCTTGGGCATCTGGATCGCTGCGCCCTGGGTGCGCCTTTCCCTCGCCTCTCAGCCAGCAGCAGCAGCAGCAACAGCAGCAGCTCTGCCGCCACCTCCTTCCTCCCCTAACGCCCGCTGTTGTGATGCGTATTCCCGTAGACCCGAGCACCAGCAGGCGCTTCACACCTCCCTCCAAGCACGGCCTTCCCCTGCAGTAAGATGGGAGAGAACAGCGGCACCCTCAGCGCGCCGGTGCCGGGACCTTGCAGCCGGACTGAGGCGCGCTCGGTGGTGGATGTCCTGGCTGGGCAGAGCGGGCAGGTCCTGGGAGAGGCGCACAGATGTTTTCTGCTGAGCGGGCTTCCCAAGCGCCCGGGAGGACTCGCGGTTTAACGGCAAAAGCGGCGGCGGGATGGGTGCACTGGGCGGGCGGGGGGAAAGGCAGGCGAAAGCCCCCCCACACACACACCTCGGCAAGTGGTTTGCAGGGTTAGCCAGCAGTTTCTCGCAAGAGACTGAAGGCCGGTCTGCTCCCCCCAATTAGACGTTGGTTCAAGAGGGAGGGTCAGCCCTGCTACTAATTGGTGATTCACAGTTTATCCGTGGGCACCGGAGGAGTTATGTTTTGGGGGGTGGGCGTTTATTTATTTTTTATCTTATAAGTGGCCAACTTGTGTAAACTGAGGGGGTACATTCATACACACACACACACACACACACACACACACACACACACACACACAGTCGTTTATTCGTAGCGGAAGAATCTGTCTATCTATCTATCTATCTATCTATCTATCTATCTATCTATCTATCTATCTATCTATAATGGCCTTTTATAAAATTGGTTCGGCCCTCGAACGCAGATCTGATTTTCCATGTGGCCCCCGACAGAAATTAATTGCCCACCCCTGCTGTATAGCCACTCATGCACTCTTCCTGATCTGCGCTGCATCTGCACATGATCAATCCAGCACCTTTTGCACACCTTCTCTAACTCTACAGCACTCTCATGCCTCAAGGTACACCCCCTTCTCAATTCATGCTGCATCAATGCATGGCTCCATTAACCTGTGCAGCACCTCTCACGCACCCCAATGCACCCTTCCCAACCTGGGCAGCACCTCTATGTACCCTCCTTTCCCCACCTTTGTGGCTCCATTATTGATAAAGCTGTTGTGATGCCCTCCCCCCTCCATCAAAAATAAGATTGGCAGCTATTTCCTAGACATGAAATCAACAAACCTCTCTCTCAAGCTGAATCTTCTTGATTAAGTATGGATTAATGATATGGCCAAAGATGCTCCAGCCCTTCCCCTTATGGAGATCATTTTTTAAACCTTTTAAAATCCAAATTGGAGACTGGAGACTGGAGTCAGAAAAGGCGCTAACATGATATTGTTTCTGATCTTCTAATTAAAGATTAGAACACTGCAAGAAACAGGAAGATCTAGATTTGTGGAATAGGATGGTTGAGACCTCCCACCCTTACTTTTCACCCTATAGGTTCAACCCTGCCATTGCAGAAACTCAGAAAATTGTTTGGCCAAAGATAAATGCACTTTAGCTGCACTGAACAAATTAAATTGCAAAGCTCTTGTACACCATTGGGAAAAGTCGCATTTCCATTCTTACCAGTAGCATTATGGCTGGTGCTTGCTAGCTAGTAGTGTGTGTGAGAGTGATCTTTCTCTCGCGCACTCTTTCTTTCTCTCCCTCTCTCTCTTCCTCTCCCTCTCTCTCCACCTCCATTCTCATTGCTATCTCAGTCAACCATGTTTATCTTACAAAATCCTAGAAGACGGAGGATATGTATAACAAAGAAATCAGAGATTATTCTGGCTTCATTCCATATACATTTTTTATTTATATTGCTTTAGTGTTTAACAAAAACTTTCCATGCCAATTTCCTCCTTCTTCAAATTCTTTAAACATGGAATGGCTGATCATGGAGGTGACTATGCAGACTTTCACATAATTGTGCATATTGGTAAATAATTTTTGCTTTTTCTTCATGTCATTTGTATTTAAATTTAAACTAGAAAATTAAAAAGTCCCCAAAATGTAACTTAATTTTTATGAGAAAGATTTGTGGCTCTATGCAGTGAGAATAATTTTAAAAAAATGTTCTCTAAAAACTTGATTCTTAGCAGATATTGCCACTCTCTGCAAATGCTCAATTGTTTAGCTGGAGGGCTAATACTGATTCTTAAAGGGAGGATTTCAGCTGTCACTTAGTGGCCTATTTAGTGATCCATTCTTACACATCAATTCTTGTGGAGATAACTATTATTAAGTAGACTTTGTTCTAAGGGAGGTAGTAGAATGGCAAGTTATAATTTTCTAGTCAGAATTTATGCCTATATTAGGAAATGCAATGACAGCTTCCTTCTTGTTGGTTTTTCTACCTCCTTGTGACATCCAGTCTATTATCTACCGAAAATCAGTCAGAAAGAAACAAAGAAAGAGTCCCGCACATCTCATTGTTTGTGCACTAATGAAGCTCAGCAAGCAATAATGTACATCCATTAAGAATTTGTGGCTCTAGAGATGGTTCTACGGGGTCTAGATGGATTCTGAACTCAGCCCCAGCTCTTACACAGTAACAATAAAATGGCAGATTGGCATACTAATTCCTCCCCCACCCCCAAAGATTCTGGCTCTTGAGCACAGTTTCAAAAACATAACAACAGCAACTTTATCTTCTTTTGTTTTGGCCCAGTTGGGCCACTTATCCCAACATGTCTGAATGCCACACTATCCTCCTTCCGTGAAAGAGTCAGGATATTTGGGCTAGCCCTACCTGTTACTGTTTCTCTGAAATGCCTCTGATTCTAAAGTTGCCCTTCTTTCTCCAAAATAATTAAATTTCTTATTCAGAAAGAAATTTTGGCAGCAAAAAGGCTGCCCATTTATGTGCCAGGCCATAGTATTTTTTTAAATGGCCCCATGACTGCATACTTTCATCCCATCCTCCCATCCCCATTAGCCTTAGCTGTGGCCATCAAAGTTCTTCATAGGTTTTAACCAAACAGTAAAGTTAATGTGATTAAAAAAACAACACTTATGTTTCAACAATAGATGATTTAAGACTACTCACATTACTTAAGGTTCAATGTGACTGAAACAAACACAATGTAGGCACACATCCTTCTTTTAAACTTAGTCTGAACAAACCAAGTTGGTTTGATTTATACACGTAAAGCCATAAATCATGGATTGCAAACCACAAAATGGATTCACATATCACACTAGGCTGAAAGAAATGACGTCATGCTTAGTGAAATGCATGAATCCAGTTTTCCTTAGATAGGAAGACTAGCTTTTAGTCACTCAATCATTTCCTTTTCCTTTGCTCTTTGCAACCTATAAATGAATATCAGAATCATTTTCTGTTTAGTCTCTTTGTGGAAGAATTAGAATCCATGTAGTTAGATAGACTGTGGTTTTTCAGAAGAGAAAGTCACCTAGCCTCTTGATGTGAGATATTCAGATGCTGATTACGGAACACAATTTATAGCCTCACTATTTAGAAGACTGTGGATCAGAAGAAAGAACAACTGTCAAACCAATTCATATTTAATAAAATGTGATAAAATAATGTGTCTGCACAGGATAGATGAACATTTGTTAGGAAAACAGTCTTTCTGGCCCACAAAATTGCAATCCTTTTTGAGTAGCAGTCCAGCTCTTAATCATTGCATCTAGATAAGACAATGTACAATACTGAAGTTTTTGTTAGAAAATGAGGGACAAATGCATCCCCCCTGCAGTTCGCACCCTACCTGTACCCACAGTGGGGATTCAAAATGCCAGCACACTGTGAGATTCTATTATAGACCTACCAGCAGCTGTCCTTGCAGGGGAGGGGGGAAAAGATGAGCAGTAATTGTGCATTGGAAGAAAACAAAAATGCAAGAACCTGAAACATTTTTTTCAGGAATGATTATTGCTCTCTCCTTGTCTTATGTTTTCTAGCATGTGGGATTATATTATATTTTTTTGCTGGCAGCATGGAAGTTTCATTGTATTGGGTCACTGAATTTCCGTGTTTGGAGATGGCTTTCTAAAGAGCCCTTCAATTACATTACCTTGAACTTTGGGTCACTTCGACTTCCTACCTTGTAGAAATATGTCAGCAAAGGGGAAACATGATCAGTCAGTACTCAATAATATAAGAGCTTATTAAAAGAGTGTTGGGTGGCTGCAGTTTTGTATGTGTATCCTAAAGGGGGATTAAGGCCCACAGTAGCTTGTAGGGGTTTATCTCCTAGTAAGCAGCCATATGGTCTGTCTATGTGATAACTATTTATCAGTGGTTTTAGTTGGCTTCCAATAATTGTAAAAACTGGCACATTCACTGCAAGCATTAGGATAGAACTCCAGAATACCCATTTAGCATAATGTATATGAGTAGATTCCACTTGAAAGCAATTAAATAATACTAGAATTGAAAGAAAAGCTTATTGTAAGGGCACTAACGTCAGAGTCTGAAATTAACCTAATTTGCTAAGATTGTAAAAAAGACTCTCAAAGGATATCAAGCCATGTTTTCATGTTAGTCCTTTGCAAAAAAAAAAAAATACTAGAGAAGATTTTACTTACTAATGGGAAAATAAATGTGTTGGTTTTTAAGGTGCCATGAGAATCATCTCTATTTTCAGGAACTTACTCTGAAGAAATATTCTGTATTGCAGAGATGCTTTAATAATTCTATTCATTTATAACCAATCCAATATTTCTCTTGGGAAGCAAAATACAAAACAACTCCAACAACTCTTTACAGACTGGTACAGTGAAATTGTCCATAATTTATCTAACCATTTACCAGCTAGTTTTTCTTTATATCTGTTACAATTGACTAATACAGAAGCCATTGTACTTCTCATAGAGTTAGTTATATACATAAACACAGAGAAACATTTGGCTATATAAATTGTGTTTAGATCAATATGAGTTAAGTGGGAAATAGTTAATAGACCAGAAAAGAAGCTACCCAAAAGGCAATTTTAGAAGAATATAAAGTATATTTAAATGAATGTGTGTATGTAAGAGAGTATAAAACTATAAGGAACATGAACACTGGGGAAGATGTTAATTGACATTAACATTTTCAGTTGGTAGGGAGAAAACTATTACTTAGAAATTCCCAGGCAAACAATAACCCTTAATAGCTATGGAATAGTAGACACATTTATTATCTACCCACTCACACACACACACCAGGCACATGTGAAACAGCAAAGCACAGCTGAGTCTTTACATAGCTTTTCACAAAAGGGAGGAATGTTTTGAAAAGATCAAACTCAATGAAAAGAACCAGTGCTACCCATGTTATTCTCTTACCCCTGCTTTGCAGAGTCTTATTTTTTTAACACTAGAGGTGTTTTCATTTATCTCTAGCTCAACAAAGAGAAGACAAAAAACCACTATAATGCATTTCTTCACAGAAATAAACAGGGCACCTAGGAGCCATTCTATCATCCTTTCAGTACTGTATTGTTTAAAGCAGGGGTGGGATTCAATTTTTTTAACAACTGGTTCTGTGGGTGTGGCTTAGTTGGTGGGTGTGGCATTGTGGTCATGTGACTGGCTAGGTGTGGCCAACTCAACATCACTCACATTGGGGCACGCATCTCCTCGCCTGGCCTCTTATGACTGTAGGGATGCTGCAACAGTCATAAGTGTGAAAAATGGTCATAAGTCACTTTTTTCAGTGCCATTGTAACTTTGAATGGTCACTCAACACAAGCAAAGTACCAACAAAGGAGGAAGAAAAAACCTCCAGAGAAGTTCCTGAGACAGAAAGTCTAGTCCTGCCAAGAATGTAATAAGGGTTAACGGAGAGGCAGTTTCTGTAAGCAACACCAGAATGTTTCCTTCCTGCCTTCCTTACAGGATTAGGCCAGTAATTTCTTCTAACAACCGGTTATCTGAACTGCTTAGAAAGTTAACAACTGGTTCTAGAGAATAGGTGCAAACCTGTAGAATCCTACCCCTGGTTTAAAGCTAGTATAAAAATGGCTGTTAAATGCATTGCTGGGGGCTGGTGTGTGCTAAATAATAATTGTTGGCAAGAAACCAGGTATCAGAAGATCAGTGGAATGGAAATGAACCTGGAGAAGAAGCACAAGGTTGGAGATAGCTATGTTGAGTTGATTTCAAGGAATGAGAAAAAAAGATAAGATGATTCCTTGCATCATCCGTTTTTTACTAGCACGTGTATAGAGCTGTTGTTTGGACATAGTGTTTATCAAGATTAATTAACAATGAAAAAAATATTTCATCCCCTTGAGAGTCATGCTGTGTAACAACATAATAATAAACCTGAGGAACTAGGACATAGCCATTCTGAATGGGCATGAAAAAACATACCAATTTTTTTGTAATGGAAAGGAAATCTACTGAAATTCTCCATCATAAATAGAAATAGAACCCAGGAAACATTTCAAAGAATAAAATTTAAGTGCTATATATCACACAGTATCAAGAGCACTAATTTATGTGCTGCTTGTGGCCTCTGATTTAATTGGGTTTTTTAAAAAAGACTAAACATTTAATTGAAGATGATGTATCTAGTCTTGATGGCTATATTCTATCACAAGCAACTTATCTCAAATGCCACTAGCAATGGATTATGTTTATCGCCCTCAAATACGGTTTGTGAGCTTCCTAAATTTTGCAGCTTGGAATGGCTAGTCAGATGGTTAGCTAATCTAACAGCCCTGTTATGATCTTCTGATGTTTATATGCTCTTTTAATTTACTCAGTAGTTTAGGCTCACTGTCTTTCTATTGGATGGAGTGAAGCAATTGTCTTAAGTTGTAAATCCCTTGGCTCCTTCTCCTAATACAGTTGCTGCACATCTTGCTGTGTTTATTATGTTTTCAATTGTTTCTAAATACTGTAAGCCACTCAGAGTTGCTATTGTGAGACGGCCAGCCATATGAATGGATGGAAGGAAGGCAAGAGGGGAAAAAGGAAGGACAAAGTAAAATAAATTCCTCAGTTGTTACCTTTTAAAAATCCCTTTGCTATGCTTCAAGGAACTTATTCCACCTCCAAATTTTTGCCAATAGCAATATAGTCATATATCTCTAGTGATCCTGTCTTATTTACACAGAAATACTAGGATCTGGTGATGGAACATCATTAACATTAGAGCAAAATGGCCTAAAAACTTGTGCCAAGCAATACCTGCAGAGTCTTTCTCTCTCTCCCTCTCCCCACTCTCTCTCCCCTCCCCTCCCTCTCCCCCATCTATCTATCTTTGTAATGTTTCATTTTATGTTTCAATGGCCAGAAAAAGCTTACAATGACCATATGAAATATGATATAAAAAACAGAAACAAACAAAAAAAATCCCTGGAAAGTTGTTTCATAAATAGATAGAGAGATCTGATTACATTGTACATTGTGTTATACATTATACATATTGTATAGTAGCCATGGTGCACAATGGTTAGAATGCAGTATTGCAGGCTAACTCACTGTTCGTTGAGAAGCGTTTGATTCTGACAGTGATGTTGTGAGGTCAGGTAACAAGGAAATATTGCCTACCACAATATTTCTCAAGAAGAAAGTATTCTGGGGGGAAAAGAATGTTGGGCGAAGAATATTAGGATGTTCTTTCTGTGGTAAGAAAGATTTTGACTTAACCTAAAAAAAACAACCCTCAATTGATGATTCTTTAATTAAATGTAGAACTTTCTGAACTCTTTCTAATTGACATTTCAAAAATGCACAATTACACATTAATACTATGATAACATTTTTGGATGATTTACAATCTGCTCCCTTAGGTGCCCATAACCTCATATTAGTAAAACAACTAGATTAATTTCTTGCAGCAACTCTAACAATTACACAGAGGTGTTCTGTTTCAGTGGGAAATTTTGTAATTGCCCATAAACTCTATAAGTCAGAGATGCCAAAACAGAATGCATTTTTCAAGTGCATTCATTGTGACAATATATTTGAAACAAATAAATGAACAAATCAACCTTAGGAAACTGCCAAAGCAGTTTCATGTGTATCAATTGTTCCCCTGTATCAAAAACAGTCATTATGTTATAGAATTGGATGAAGGGAGGTAAAATTTAGGGAATACTTTGACTTCCCATCCCAACCTAAAAGTACCTACGTCTTTTTTTTTTACACTTTAAAAAAAGAGTACAATTCACATGAGCTGATATCTGGTGCTTGGAAACTTCAATTTGTTATCTGGTGATATTGAATCCAGGGTAACTCATGAATTCATGGCCTCCATGGCAATCCTGACATGTCCCAAGGATAGGTGGTATTCAACAGGTTCTGACCAGTTCTGGAGAACCGGTAGTGGAAATTTTGAGTAGTTCGGAGAACCGGTAGCAAAAATTTTGAGTAGTTTGGAACACCACCTCTGACTGGCCCCACCCCTTCTATTCTCTGCCTCCTGAGTCCCAGCTGATCGACTGGGGCTTCTTTTGTTGCCCTGCACAGGAGAACAGAGCTGGAAAGCAGGTTAGTGGGGTGGGGAGGGAATGGGGATTTTATAGTATCCTTCCCCTGCCACATCCGCCAAGCCACACCACACCCACCAAGCCACACCCACAGAACGTGTAGTAAAATTTTTTTAATCCCACCACTGGTCGCAAGTCATCTATCAGCTAATATATACCAGTGGCTGCATGTGGCTACATCTGGTTTTAGTCCTGGGGCACTCATGACATGATCTAATATTGGAAAATGTTAACTTCAGTCCATGACCATGGACAGATCATTTTCTGATTACCTTCTGGTGTGCTGGTGCCACTTTCCCCCATAGGGAGATAAATCCTACTCAATTGGCCTATTCGAAGCAGGTGCTTGCCTTCTGGAATGAGCTGTCCCAAGATTCATATGGCTTCCACCCTGATGATACTCCTTAAAGACTTAGCTCTTTGCCCAGCCCTTGTGGATAGAGTAGATGGGAGCCCCCCGCCATTTATTACAGTTTATGTTTGTTTCATTATTGGATTGCCGTTATGTGATTATATTGCAGGGTTTTGTGCACTGTTTGAGTTAATGCTGTGTTTATATTATATACTTCTGTGATCCCTCCAGGGTTGGTTGCAGTAAGATAGTATGCATATTGAATAAAACACACAAAATCTTATTTGGTAGGCAGGGATGGAAAAATTAACTTTTCCCCCTTCTGGGGACTATGGAGATAAGCAAGAGAAGAAAGGATTATTTGTTTCCCCGCTACCTGTTAAGATTACCATATTCATATATTATTCAGTAGTAGCCATTACTTCCAGCAAAAGAGACTATTCGTAGCTCAGGATTGAAAAAGGGAACAAAAAGACCAAAGCACCTCCTCATCAGCAATCAGCACCCAGATGAGAATAGATTAACTCCAAGATTAATATCAGACCAATAGTCAAGAAGTAAACAATATGCCAGTCAAGGAATGGCCAAACAAGCCAACAATAAAGAGCCCAACCAAAGAATCTCTAAGACCAGCCCCACCAACACTGATAGGGCAAACCATTAGAATATAAACTGAGAATAAACTCCACTTCTTACTAACACTGATACTGTCTGTGGAGATTCTCAATCGTCCAAGTCATAGTTGTTTCAAGTAATAGTTGTGTTTTTTTCTTCAAAAGACAACTGGACTGGTTTTGTTTTTTTTTGCTTTTGTTTTGAGGAGGAAGAAGAAAACATTTTGCTTCTCTTCCAAGACACTGATAATGTTACCAAGTTTTCAAGAAAACAACCAAGCTCAGAGAGCACCAAGGACCCACTATTATTTCTGTTGTGAATGAATAAAATTACTAAGCCTAAATGCAAAGCAGGTTTTGGAAGCCTGCACATTTGATTGGTCCTTAAACAATGAACAAGGATTGGTTCATAACAAGCCCCTGATTGGCCAAGCTTAGGACACTTCTTATTGGTTATTAGTTTGAACTTGATGCACTTAGTATTGGTTAATAGGGTAGCAGCCAACCCTATAAAAGGGGTTACTGCTAACCATAGCTTGCTCTGTTCTGTTCTATTTACTGTTAATAAAGAGTTGAAGTCACTGGTCAGATGTCTGGTCTCCATTACTCTCCAAACATAACACTGGCGACGAGGATGGGATGCGGAGACCGAAGAGCTGACTGATCTACAGAGCAACCAACAGAGTACGTGGTCGAACACGCACCATCAACGGCAACATGACCAGCGGTGCCGTACCACCCGCTCCATTCGACCCAGAAACCGAAGACTGGGAGTCATACATGGATTGGTTCCAGATGTTTCTGGAGACCAACAATTTGAAAGACGCTACAACCAGCAAAAAAAGAGCTATATTTCTAACCCATTGCGGGCCTACCGTGTTTAAAATGGCAAAATCACTTGCCAAGCCAGCCGAAGTAAAAGCGATGGACTGGGACGTCCTCGAGCCTTTGCTACGGGCTCACTACGCGCCCACCATGCCAACCTTAGTCAGAAGACACGAATATTACCAGAGGGACCAACGGAAAGGTGAAAGCCTTGCCAACTACATCGCAGACCTCCGCAACCTTGGAGGCCTCTGCGGATTCTCTGATTTAGAAGAAGCCCTCCGAGACCGCCTGGTTCTGGGCCTAGAAGACGGCACGATCCAGAGCAAAATTATGGCTAAGGGGGACATCAGCCTCACCGATGCCCTCAAAGAAGCCACTGCAGCGGAGGCGACCAAAAAGTCGGCAGCCCGAATGCGCCGCACCAATGCACCGCTACGTCAACTCGCCAAAGATATCTCGCCTCGCTCAGAGAGACACCCGGTATCAACTCACCACAAAGACCTAGAATCCCCATCAGAAAGTGATGAGGAAGAGGTCAACCGACTCCGAACGGAACGAGACCAGTTCACACAACCCTCATCTCGACCTTGTGCAGGATGTGGGGCGAATCACCCCCGATCCAGCTGCAAATTCCTCAACGCACTCTGCCGCGTTTGCGGGAAAAGAGGTCACATCGCAAAGGTTTGCAGAAGCAAACAAAACTCCAAACCCCGACAGGCCGAATGCCAGTCTTCAGAATTCTTCGGCACACCCGAAACAAACTGAATCACCAATGGGGAAGCCACTCCTACAGAAACAAACCGTCCACCACTTCCACCAGGCGTGAAGAAACCAGGCGGGAAGAGACCCACCAAACAATTACCATAGGCCACGCTACATCCCTTGATGCCGGGAAAATGCGAGTAGAGGTCGCTATCGAAAACAAACCTTGTGTAATGGAGGTGGACTCAGGATCATCCCTCTCGATGGTGTCCTGGAAGACGCTTCAACAGCTCATTCCGACAATTCGCCGCCAAGACCTAAACCCTCAAAGGGTTATCCTCAAAGATTACCAGGGTAACCGAATTCCCGTTGTCGGGTCCCGCCGATTCCAGGTCTCTTTCAAGGACAGCACCATCGCACTGCCACTGACTGTCGTGGACCGTGACCGGCCTAGTCTTTTAGGCCTTCAATGGTTCAGACCGCTTGGAATCACTGTAGCCGGAGTCCACCGTGCCGAGAGCAACGATTGGGAGGAAGCCCTCATGCAAGAATTCCAAGACGTTTTCGCGAACGGACTAGGCAAGTACAAGGGGACCCCGATCTCATTTAACTTGAACCCCGAGGTAGCACCCATCCGCCTTAAGCTGCGTCGGGTGCCGTTCGCCCTGAAACCTAAAATTGATGAACAACTCGATAAGCTAATAGAACAGGGCGTGCTGGAACCCACCGACCACGCCCGATGGGAAACCCCAATAGTGACGCCTATCAAGCCTGATGGGTCACTGAGAATTTGCGGAGACTACCGGGCCACCCTAAACCACGCACTTCAGCAAAGTGCATATCCAGTGCCGGTAGTGCAACACCTGCTCCATTCCCTGGGTGGCGGGAAAGTTTTCGCTAAACTAGACCTAGCACAGGCATATCAACAATTGCCTGTAGATCCGGCCACCGCGGAGGCACAAACTATCATCACGCATAGGGGTGCATTTAAATGCAACCGGCTCCAGTTCGGGGTGAGCGTCGCTCCAGGAATTTTTCAGAGCTTAATGGAAAGGCTGTTACAAGGAATAAGAGGGGTCGTACCGTATTTCGACGATGTGCTCATCGCCGCCCCGAACAGAGACATTCTAGAAAAACGACTCCGCATAGTTTTACAAAGGTTCCAAAACGCAGGCCTCAAAGTTAAAAAAAAAAAATGCCAGTTATGTACCGAAAGGGTGGAGTTTTTGGGATACCTCCTGGACAGTCAAGGAATCCATCCCACTGAGGACAAATTAAAGGCAATTAAGAAGGCCCCCACTCCAAGGAACAAGGCAGATCTACAGGCGTTCCTTGGACTTAACAATTTTTATAACGTCTTTTTACCCAATAAAGCAACCGTAGCTGAACCATTACATAGACTCTTAGACAAAAAAGCAACGTGGGTTTGGGGACAACGTGAACAAAACGCTTTCCAACAAGTAAAGAAATTGCTAACTTCTGATTCTGTACTTATGCAGTACAACGAGACTCTGCCATTAATTATTACTTGTGACGCCTCACCTTTTGGAGTTGGAGCAATCCTGGCCCACGTATTACCGAACGGAGCAGAAGCTCCCATCGCATTTTTTTCACGAACTTTAGCTAAAGCTGAAAGAAATTATAGTCAGCTGGATAAAGAAGCTTTAGCTATTGTGGCGGCAGTTAAAAGGTTTCATGAATATGTGTATGGGCGTGCGTTTACAATAATTACTGATCATAAACCACTACTGGGGATTATTGCGGGTAATAAACCAACCCCATATATATTGTCCCCCAGAATGACCCGCTGGTCTGAATTCTTGGCGGTGTACAACTACACCTTGCAACACCGCCCGGGGAAATCAATTCTCCACGCTGATGCATTGAGCAGAACACCGCTTCCAGAATCAGTTGAAGATCCAGCCCCAACCATCACAACGTTGCAAATTGAGACTCTACACGCGCCGCCATTGATGGCGAGAGACATTGCCCTCGAGACAAAACGAGATCCGGTCCTGCAACACCTCCTACGCTGGGTTGAGCGTGGTTGGCCAACAGAACAGCTATCACCTGAATGGGCGCCGTTTAAAGCACGCCAAACCGAACTGTTTTCTCAAAAGGGCTGCATCTTGTGGGGCAATAGAGTCGTAATCCCGAGCGAACTGCAACGAACTGCTTTAGCGGTATTGCACGACGGACATCCGGGCATCGTGCGGATGAAAGCACTCGCACGGAGCTACGCCTGGTGGCCGGGAATCGACAAAAGAATCGAGGCCTGGGTCGCTACTTGTCAACGTTGCCAAGACGTCAGCAACGCCCCACCTAAAGCAAGCCCAACCGAATGGGAAACTCCGAGAGGACCATGGTCCCGTATCCATATTGACTTTGCGGGGCCTACAAAAGGGCACACTTTCCTTATTACAGTCGATGCCTATTCAAATTGGCTCGAGATCCATCGAATGAGCACAACTACAACGGACTCAGTTATCAACAAATTAAACAGGTTATTTGCCACACATGGTTTTCCGGACGTCCTCGTCTCAGATAACGGCCCACAGTTCACAGCATTACCATTTGAACAATATCTTGCTGACCGGGGCATCCGCCATGCGCTGACCTCGCCCGCGCACCCTGCGGCGAACGGGCGTGCAGAGCGCATGGTACAGTTTGTAAAAAAGACCCTGCACAAAATGGAATTCGGAAACATCGATGAGAAAATCAATCGGATTTTATTGTTGCAGCACATCACGCCCCACAGCGTTACCAACAAAACGCCCGCCGAACTTCTTATGGGGCAGAAACTACGATCGCACCTCGACCGGCTCCACCCCGCATACGCACCCGAAAAGCCTTTCAGCTCCAGCAGCAAATGCCGGGAATTTAAGGTAGGTGATTTAATCTTTGCCAAAAACTTCTCCGGCGACCCTTTATGGATACCCGCAACCGTTACCCACCTCACTGGGCCTGAATCTTACCGCCTGCTAACAGACGATGGGAGGGTGTGGAAACGCCACATAGACCAACTCCGTTCGAGATTACTGCCCAGCGCCCATGGCTCCCCAGGTTCACCAACTGAGGGGGGAGGAAATATCGAGGAACTTGACTTCGATATGACGGATAGCAGGCCAACGGAAAACCTACGGCCCAGCGAAGTACCGGGGATTGAAGCGGGGAGGGAGTTGACTTTTCCATGGGACTTGAACATGGGGGAAACCGAACTGCGAAATCCCGAAGAAACACTGATTGGCGGAGACAACAACAACGGAAGCAGCACAGAATCACCGTGCAGCGAAATGGAACTTAATAAAGATCATCCAAATGCTCCACCGGAACCGGACTTGAGAACAAACCCGGTGGAGCCACCGAAATCATCCAGACAGACCAAACGGCCTGTCTACCTTGAAGATTTTGTTACAGCTCCCCTCAAACGGAACCCAAGGGGGAGGGGTGTTGTGAATGAATAAAATCACTAAGCCTAAATGCAAAGCAGGTTTTGGAAGCCTGCACATTTGATTGGTCCTTAAACAATGAACAAGGATTGGTTCATAACAAGCCCCTGATTGGCCAAGCTTAGGACACTTCTTATTGGTTATTAGTTTGAACTTGATGCACTTAGTATTGGTTAATAGGGTAGCAGCCAACCCTATAAAAGGGGTTACTGCTACCCATAGCTTGCTCTGTTCTGTTCTATTTACTGTTAATAAAGAGTTGAAGTCACTGGTCAGATGTCTGGTCTCCATTACTCTCCAAACATAACAATTTCAATTTAAAAAAATGATCCTGCTGGATTTAAATATTATATTCCTGTGGAATGCTTGTCTATATGTTGCATATATCACCTCTCTGGTGTCCTCTAATTTATTTTGAGTGTATATGAAAGTAGGATCCACAGGTTAATGATACCTGCATTATATATTCTGATGAATTGTGATGATAGAGGAACCAGATGTGAGTTTTGAAGAAAAAATATGCAATTTACTGAATATATGGAGTCCAAAGAGGAAGAAACAATATTTTGTTATATGGTATGTATGGGTCAAGTTGAGAGAATATTGAAAAAAATATTTGGCCATTTGGAGGCTGAAGAGTGAATGGTAATTGTTTGGTGAGCATTTGCTTAGAGAAAGGACTATTTGCTTCAAATACAGTATATAACTGGAGTATTAATTTATTCATAAGTACAAACATTAAAGGAAGCAAAACTTGAGAATATAAGTGCAGGATACAAAGAGCTTTGAATGTGGGGCAAATCATGTTTGGGTAGTAGAATGGGTGGATTTGGGCAGCAATGATGTAGAAAAAGGGGGGGAAATGGAAAGAAATTAAAATATAACCACCACAGAAATAGAAAATAGGAGTTTTATATGGAACAGCATAAAAATAGATTAATTGCTCAACAGAATGAATGGAAAGTGGATGTATGGAAAGAGGTTAGGAAAACTGCTTGCACCAGATTGAAAGAATTATGCACAGAAGTGTGCAGAGTTGCACTCATGGGAAGTATAAAATCTGATTTTTGTAGAACGCTGAAATGAAAAAGGCTCTGGACAGTGCATATAAGAAAGTGACTGTTCCAGAAGCGGAAAAGAGAGAAAGACATTGTGTAATGCTTATACAGATAAAAAGATTGCTGCAAAGAATGTAACCAAAGATAGCAAGGAATTGTTAAGAGACAAAGGAAATGCAAATATATTAAGGGAGGGGGCAGGGATAAAGCATTTTTTTAATTCTCTGAAGTAGGTTAAACAAGAGAGCTAAACTATTCTCCAAAAGAAAGTGAAAAGTGGTACATATGGATGTTTGCAAGGATGATTTGCAGAGATAGAAAAGCATGGAAAGACATTGTGAATGGGATTGGTAGGAACTAGATTTACCAATATTTTCTTGCCTTTTCTTATATCATGTTTTTCATGTCCTTAATTTGCTATTTCTTATTCCCTGTCTTCATTGTACATGCCACTGTTTGTGCAGAAAAGTTATTTGGATGATGGCTATGTAAATATGTAACTTAAGTACTTATATCATGCTTAACTGTTATCAGCATTCAGCTTCCCTTATCTCCAGAAGACAATCCTGTGCTGTACTGAATTAAAGGCATTGCAGCTTCCATGCAATGAAACACACATTCATGAACACTATGGGGCCAGAGATTATAACCCTAATCCTTTTATATACTGGTGACAATTGCATTGCCAGTACTGTATCTATTTACTCAGAAGAATTTGGTTCTTGGCAACAGAGAACAGGCAATTGCAGAAAAAATTCAATGTTTGGCATTGACTTTCTATTGTGAAAATTTGGATGTTAGAAGTTTGCTTCTTTTTTCATCTGGGAAAGAAAACTGTAGGTATTTCCACAAAGGGATGTGGAAGTGACAAGGGTGGCCATAGTTGTATAATTGGAGGTGCCATTTTGGAATTGGGGGTGGGTGGGTTGACACCAGTGATTGGATTCAACCAGTGTTACTACTGGTTCGGTGACTACGTTTTGCGCTTATTTATTTTTGCACTTATTTATTTTTGCACTTATTTATTTTTGCACTTATTTATTTTTGTGCTGTTTATTTATCTTAGCATAATAGGGATTGCCAGAAGGGAGTAGCAAATTTTATAACAAAACAGGTTTTGCCAGCTCCAGGACTTGTGAATAGCACATTGAATTTGGTCATTAGAAAGTTCATTGTATAACCAACAGTGCAGTATAGGTAATCCTGATCCAATGTAGCATATGGACCACAGGTTCATGTGGTGAATATGCAATTGTTCTACAGCATAATTTGTAATTCTCTGTTGTAGCTCCTACTTCGTAGAATGATATATCCATTGAGATCAGATAGGTTCACAATATGAGTATTCCTTCCAAGGACTTATTTGTTTATTTACTAAGATATATATGCCATTCCAACTGAAACTGATTCTGAATGCCTTATACCCCACATCACAGTACTGTAATCAGATTAAAATACAATAATAATCCAAAACATAACATGACCAAGACAAAAAATATTCCTTATCATAAACTCAATAATCTAGTGCTACTTTTTCAGCAGTGATTCAAAAATTCCCATCATCTTGGAAAGCCCTCCAGAACTGCAAGGTCTTAACTACTGTGTGGGACACAAGCAAGAATGGACTGCATTGAACTCTCTGTATATGCTATTCTGAAGGAGGGGTCTGTCCTGGAAAAGGTTCATCCTTGGGCTACCTAGTAGCAGGTTTATGCAAGGGTTCAAGACCCATGACAAGCTTTTCTTGATAGATCTAACTAGATAGCCAGGTTCTACTTGGAGAAGATGGTGTTTGAAATACCCAAGTCTTAAGGCACGAAAACCTATAAAGTATTAGTGTCACAGGGGCAAGCCAAGCTGAATCTGGTACTAATCAAGTTGCAGCAATCTGGACCAGCTGTAAATTACAAATGGTATCAAGGGCTGACCTGTGTAAAATGAATTGCAGTATCCATGGATAACAAGAGATGACAAAAGCATTTTTTGTATGTTCAGCATTTCTTTTACTACCAACTACTCTTAATGACTGTATAGCGCAATAACAAGCTATCATTTTGATTTTTAAAAAGTTTTTTATTTATTTGTCTTCATTTACATTTTCATTTTAATGACTTTGAGATTTTGAGTACAAATGTAAAACTGTTACGTATTAAATGAAATGTAATAAAAAATGTGAGACCTTTGACTTCAGGGATTGTGAGCCAATAAATATGGCTCCATTTCTTTTCATGGAGACATCAGATTCAGAATTATCCACTCGCTTGAAATTAAGTCTTCTAAATGGTCTTGTTAGGGATATTTAATCTGGAGATATTTAGGTGCCAAACTGATGACAGGAACAGGAAAGACTGATGAGATGAGAAGTGTGTTTTCAATTCAGTTGACTAAGCACTGATGGGCAACTTCAAGATCTTATCTCTAAACTAGACTTGGATTAGACAGTCCTTAATCTACAGAGCAGGTTTAAATAGGGGGATATCTTTTTTAAAAAGGATACAGAGTGTCCTGGCTTTATATGTACTGTTCACATTGATGGAATTGGTTTACTCTGCAGATGTTACTGTATCTTGAATATGGGTGGGTTTTGATTCACAGCCATGCACATAGTGATATGCATATACAAAAAAAGGATTACCCATAAAGCTTGTTTTGAAAACATGTTTTTCTTTTCAGATTTTTCGAAGAGCTGACAAGAACGGTAAGTGAATGAGTACGTGACTGTTTTTTAAGCAATGCCACTTGTTTATGCAGCCTTTTGAACAGAAGGGAATACACATAGCTCAGGTTAGAACAGTAAAGTATTTGTGCTCTCTGAGCTTGGTTATTTGCTTGCAAAAGTTTTATTACCCAACAAGTGCTATGAGTGTTGGGTCCCGTCCCCCCCCCGCACCAGTTATATAAGTAACTTGCATTGTCAGTATTGGTGTTGGTGGTGGGTGTTGGTGAGGGTAAGTAATGAAATGTCAGCAAGCAAACAGCTAAGCTCAGAGAACTCCAGGGACTCCACTATGCAGCTTTTCCTATTTCAAAGACTAGAGATGAGCAATCAAGTCATCTAATAGAATCCTGCGTACTCTAAAATATCCTTTTAAAAACAGAATAGAAAAAAAAAACATTTCTATTTCAACTCTGCTCTAAGAAACTCAAGCTGACAGATACAATTCTCCCTCACACCCCAATTTTCTCTCATCACAAGATTAGGCTGAGAGACAGTAACTGGCTGAAAATGATCCAGAAAATGTAATACTGGTAGTCCTTGCTATATGGTCACAATTGGGAATGCAACTTTCATCGCTTAGCAATGCAGTCATTGAGTCACGACCAATTTTGTGATCTTTTTGCCCTGGTTGTTAAGTGAATCGTGTAGTCATTAAGCAAATCAGGCTTTCCTCATTGACTTGTGGGAAGGCCCCTGGGAAGGCCACAAGTGATGATCACATGACTTTGGGATGTAAATAGCAAATACCTGAATTTTGATCACGTGACCATATGGGTCAGTGCGAGAACCAGTCATAAGTCACTTTTTTTCAGTGCTGTCATAACTTTGAACAGTCATTAAACAAATGGTCATACATCTATCTGTAATTTTATGGGGATCTGAATATTCTTTTTTTCAAATCCCAGACTTTCATCCTATACTAACCCTTACAGCTTCCTAAGTTTTCTCTCCAGTGTTAAGCACTAGAAACTTTGTCATATCGGAAAATTAAGTTTCACAGGTGCCCAAATTTGTTAATAATAAACAAACTCCTATAGCATACCTACTTATAGCCTTAGTACTGCAGCCTACTTTGTAACCCATGGTGGACTTTTAATACCTAAATGCTTTTTCATGCATTTCTCCACTGCTTATCACAATGACACTTGTTCATATCATATCCCTTATTCGTAAGAATGTTGTCTTCCCTGTCAATCATTCTTTCTACTTCAATCAATCCACTCATTATGTTTATCTTCAGTCAATCCTTATTTAACATGTTCAGGACTGAATTTTAACTTAAGCTTCATGATACTATGTTTGCACCTATTTGTTTATTAATAGGAAGTTCCATCTTAAGAAGAAAGCAGATCAAACTCAAGAAAATCAGTAACAAACTACAAGGAACTCAAAATGACAATACATCATGACATCATAATGCAAATAATACCACTTAGTACATGTGATATGACAGGGGTCTCCAACCTTGGCAACTTGAAGACCTGTGGACTTCAACTCCCAGAATTCCTCAGCCAGCACAGTCATATGATTTCTGATGCAAATACATAAGTCACATGATTGGTGTGATAATATCATGATGTACTTATCAGCATTTGCCCCAACTCGCCTCTATATAGGCACCTCTGGCTGTACTGTAATCAGCTGTGTTACCAAGATGTATTTTTTAAAAAGTAGTGGAGTCAGACATGACTGGACAGAGAAACCTTCACAATTTACTCAAGGTTACTACTTTGAATGTTAAAAGTGAATGTATCTAATGTTTAGTGACTCTTCAGAGTGATGGCGGCACTGAAAAAGTAGCTTCATAACCAGTCCCCACATTTATGATCATTGCAGCATACTTACAGCCAGGTGATTAACATCTGGGCACATCACAGCTGGCTTCTGACAAGCAGAGTCAATGGAGAAACCAGCAGTAGAGTCGCAAGTTATGGTCACGTGATCTCTCACTTAATGATCACAGACGATTTGCTTAATGACTTAGCAGAGGTGAGATTGCAAGTCTGCTGAGGTAATGTGATATTTCACTGAATGGCTGCATTGCTTAGCTGGTCCCAATTGTGGTCATTAAGCGAGGACAATTATGTAAACTTCTGGTCTCAGTCAGGGGTGGGATTCAACCAGTGTTACTACCGGTTCAGTGAGAGTGTGTTTTGCGTGTGCTACCAGTTCTATAGAACCGGGCCAAACCGGTAGTAAAGTATTTGTGCTCTCTGAGCTTGGTTATCTGCTTGCAAAAGTTTTATTACCCAACAAGTGCTATGAGTGTTGGGTTCCCCCCCATTGATAAAAGTAACTTGCATTGCCAGTACTGGTGTTGCGGGGTGGTGTTGGTGAGGGTAAGTAATGAAATGTCATTACTTTCTATAGAACCGGGCCGAACTGGTAGCATCCCACCCTTGGTCTCAGTGCCCTTGCAGAGTATTTCTATCAACTTTGCTTTGTTAATGATCTGTTGCAGGAATTCCATAAGCAGGTTTAGATAATACATTAATAATCCCTTTCTAGATTTTACAGCCTGAATGTGTGACTGTGAATAGGCAGCTGATGGCACAGATACATACACATGCATGTTCCCTCCCCCCGCCAAGTTTCGCTCAGTTAGAAAATTTAAAAGTACTAGCTTTTAAATGCAAGTTTCTAGCTACATTAAACAAGTATGTACCCTCGAGGTAAATGGAAGTTAATGTTGCTATTCCCGCAACCAATTTGTACAAAAAATGTGGTTCATTTTTGCAAGCATTTCTCTTAATATAAGTATGTAAGCTTTTTCCTTCATGCACTCTTGTTCAGAATTTTGTTTTGTTCTAAACTGAAATGCATATATAAAGCAGATAGTAGCATATACTTAACATTTTATCTGCATTTGTTACAAGCAATGCATCAACATTTTCAGAAATGTAAACACTGAAAGAGAATCACAGCTATGCTCAAGTTCATGGAGTAGTCCCAAAGCACAAACCAAATGAATTTTTTCTCTCAATTCAAGACTCTTGCCAAAGTAGTGCTGCAGAATAGTACTCTAATTGATAAAACATTTTGCTTTTCCTTTTGGCCCTGAATCACCTACATATGCCACTGCCACTGTTGGCATGAATCAGGGGTGTCAAACTCACAGCCTCATGGCGGCATCAAGTGATGTATCGTGACTTTTTCCCCCTTCACTAAACTGGGCATGGAGGTGGCCAGAGCATGATGCATCTGGTCCATGGGCCGTGAGTTTGACAGCCCTGGTATAAATGATTTTCACACTCATTTATTATGATGTAGAAGCTATTACTTACGGATAACCCTGAATCACTGACATTTCTAAATGGATCTTTGTTGCTATTTATTATTTATTTAGTGTATGGCATATCATACATGGACTAGCAATCAGTAGAAGCTAAAAAAATATAAATGTTAAAAAGATCTATGTTCAAATACCAATGTCTTGGTATGCCATCTAATCACTAAAGTGCAGCATTGTTTATATATGCAGTCCTCGACTTACAGCAGTTCATTTAATGATCATTCAGAGTTACAACATCACTGAAGTGACTTATGATCTTTTTTCACACATACAACTGTTGCAGCATCCCCATGGTCACGTGATCAAAATTTGGATGCTAAGCAACTGGCTCATATTTATGACCATCACTGTCAGGATGTATATGTGTTTTATAGTTGACAATCACAGTGTCTCGGGGTCATTTGATCTCCTTTTGTGACCTTCTGACAAGCAAAGTTAATAAGGCAAGGGTGTCAAACTTGATTCCATTGAGGGCCGCATCAGGGTTGTATTTTACCTCGGGGGGAGTGTTGGGGTGGGTGTAAACAGGGTGGGTGTGGCCAGATTGACGTCACTCATGTTGCAGGCACCTATGGCAGCCTGAGCACTCTCTCAGCAAAAATGGGCTCACGGGCTCTGTTTCTGGCTGTGACAGCCTCCAACAACCCTCTGCCCATGAAAATTGAACTTGGGAAGGCCATGCTGGCAGAGGCACCGTGGGTCGGTCCCTCGCTGTTTCCAGGGTGGCCCCACAGGCCAGATCTAAGCACCCCACAGGCCGGATTCGGCCTGCGGGCCTTGAGTTTGACACCCTTGCAATAGGGAAAGCAGATTCACTTAACAATCGGATTACTAAATTAACAACTGCAGTGATTCACTTAACAGCTGTAGCAAGAATGGTTGTAGAATGAGGCAAAACTCACTTAACAAATGTCTCACTTAGCAGCAGAAATGTTGGGCTCAGTTGTGGTCATAAGTTGATTAAAAGAAATCAGATGCTAGATTGATATATGTCATCTGCTTATAGCCGGCCACGATATGATCTGCAGTTTCACTTGGGATCCCTCAGTCACACCAAGGGGAAGGTACTGTGCCCCAATCACTGTTGCTAAACAGAGGCTTATCAATTCTCACCTGACCTGGGTTTTCATAATGTTTTCCTGATATAGAATATGTTGTATTAAATCATATATAGCATGCTAAGTAGAGAGGTCATCCTGTTCTCTTTTCAGAAAAATATAATTATTCCACTTCTTTATTTAAATGTAGATGACGGGAAGCTGTCATTTGAAGAGTTTAAGAACTGTTGTGCTGATGGCATCCTCAACTCTGAGGACTTGTGGAAACTGTTCAATGATATTGACAGGCATCATTCAGGGTAAGTAATGGGATGATAATCTATATGCTTTAAAAAAATGACATGTGTACTTAACCAAACCCCTTCTTGGAAATAGTTATAGGTTCATAGCAGATCACAGATTTTTCATGCAAAAAGTTATTGGCTTAATCATTTACATTCCCAGAAGGTTTGCAAACATACCTATTTGAAATTCTAAAAAGCAGCTGCCATTCACGAAAAGGAAAGAGGATGTAATTTTTGTGGATAGAATTTTTCCCTGTTTTGCTTTCAGTTGTTAGAAGAACCCTTAAGCAAACAATGGTATGTAGTTAGCAGAAATATAAGCATTTTATGATGAGCTGGATGATTTTGTATCTCATGCTTCACACAATGTTTTCATTGTATTTTAGTTGGAATAGTTTTATTTCATCTTGTCTTAAAATTCCAGAATACAATATATATTCACCAAAATATGCAGAAGAAAATGCTTTTGGTTTAGACTCAAGTTTTATGCTCAATGACCTTTTCTTTCCATCAGATTTATAATGGTACAATTTAATAATTCAGTAAACCTGCAATACATTTTGTCTAAAGAATTTATATGGCTTCTTTATTTGAAAACAGAAGCACTACTGATTTTGAGGAAGGTAGACCTGGAAATTAATGCTATTTTAAGAGTAGTCCAGGCTGATCATAAGTAAAATAGTATGTTAACTTCACAGCAGTATGCCTGAATTCCATGAATCAAAATCAGATTTGCTATTTTTGTCCAAGGGCACATTAAAATAATATGTAAATGATCTATGGGATATGCAAGCAGTGTAATTCTACCTATCACAGCTATAGCATAACAAATGATTTAATCAATCTCAGTATGTCCCATATCGCATATGAAGATTTTAAGATAAAATGGATAGGCTGTAACATCTACTGAGTTCACAGCAAAAGTAAGACCTGAATTAAGAATTGTCTAATTCACAATTGCCTAGCCACTAGGCTTTCCAGAAATATATATTTACTTTTATTGTAGACAATAACTGAGAAATTTAAACACATTTCTCTGGCAGATCAAGAGATTGAAGGCAAATTAACCCATTTGTATTTTTTAAAAATGTGTTTGGATTCTTCTCAATGATGATTGTTTTCTTATGCCTTGTTTCTCCATCTATGTATAATATCTAGTCCCTTTATTATTTTCTCGACAATTTTTCTAGTTTTTTTGTTTCAATTTGATTTTGGCAATGTATTCCTATTTTTATCCCTCAAAGTTTGATGTTGCTAAGTACACCCAGAAATCTTTTTGACATATAGTAGTATCAGAATAAGACTCCAGTCTGAAATCTAGGAAAGCATATTGTCAGTCAGCATAAAGTCAACAGTACTCAGTCCCATAGATCAAAGGCTTGCATTAGGCAACATCTTATGCAGGGGTGGGATTCAAATTTTTAACAACTGTTTCTGTGGGCGTGGCTTAGGTGGTGGGTGTGGCTTGGTGGTCATGTGACTGGGTGGGTGTGGCTTGGTGATCATGTGGTTGGCTGGGCGTGGCCAACTTAATATCACTCACATTGAGGCACGCATCTCCTCGCCTGGCCTCTCATGACTGTGGGAATGCTGTAACAGTCATAAGTGTGAAAAATGGTCATAAGTCACTTTTTTCAGTGCCATTGTAACTTTGAATGGTCACTCCACACAAGCAAAGTACCAGCAAAGGAGGGGGGAAAAATTCCAGAGACGTTCCTGAGACAGGAAGTCTAGTCCTGCCAAGAATGTAATAAGGGTTAACAGAGAGGCAGTTTCTATAAGCAACACCAGAATGTTTCTTTCCTGCCTTCCTTACAGGATTAAGCCAGTAATTTCTTCTAACAACCGGTTCTCCGAACTGTTTAGAATGTTAACAACCGGTTCTAGCGAATAGGTGCGATACTGGTAGAATCCCACCCCTGATCTTATGTTTGCAAGGCCAAATAGAAAATAACATGAGCTCCTGTTGGTTGATTATATGTAATAATTAGCAATGCAGAATTTACCTGGGTAGACTGTATGCAAATAATCCTCCTCAAATGACTAAGTATGTTTAATGAATAGGAGGGGAAAAGAAGGAGTGTCTCATCTCCCACCCAAACTCTATAGATAGACCATAGTTTAGCTTTAGAATTCCCAACAAGTACGGGAATGGGAATTCTGGAAGTTACAGTTCTAAGTTGTTTCCCCTGGAGCAGAATTTCTGGTGTGTGTGTGTGTGTGTGTGTGTGTGTGTTTGTGCGTAGTGGGGATTGTTCCACATGAATGGCTGGCAAGTGTGCACGCAGCTCCATTTACATGAGTGGTGTGCAACTGCTGCTCACGCAAAGGGGGTGCACATGCAGACGCTCGCCCACTGCTCATGCACGAGGGGATGCACATATGCCTGCGCACTTGCCTGCCATTTTCATGGCCCAGTTGCCAACAGCTCATTGCCCACTAGTGGGCCGTAGCCCAGAGGGTGGGAACCCCGGCCCTGGAGGAAAGCAAGTTGACTGCAGCTTGTATATGACAATATACAGTATACATGCTTTACATGCAGAGGGCCCTTTGCATGATTTATACTTTTTTAGAGGCAGAGGATACGTGGACAGAACCTCTGTACCTTGTGTAGGTTCATTGTTTCTACAACTAAAGGCTTTTAAATATTCTATTCCATTTTATTCCATTATTGTTTATAAAAACTCTCAAGTAAACTCTCGTACAACTACAGGCTCTTTGCATAAACTATAATTCATGTGTGAAAATTAGGTTTATTTATTTATTTGTATCTTGCCTTTGTTATTTTTATGAATCATTCAAGGTGGCAAACATGTCCAACAAATCTTCCCCCCCCCCAATAACAACCCTGTGAGGTGGGTTGGGCTGAGAGAGTGACTGGCCCAAAGTCATCCAGCTAGCTTTCTTGGCTAAGGCAGATTTGAACACTAGCTGGTGCCCTAATCACTAGACCAAACTGGCTGTGTGGTTGTAGCTGTGATGGTTTTCTGCAGTGCATTTCTCCTTTTTGAATATGTGCCATGGTGCGGTTACTTTTAAGGGACTGTAGTGTACATATCCTAAGAGCCAGAGCCAACTGCAACTTTCATATTCTGCATCCAAAGAATGGAAGATATATCTATACAGTTAATCCACCTGGCAGTCTCTGTGCAAATAAGAGTAAGGTGTTAGTCTAGATAACATCCAAAGGCCAACTGAATCTTATAAATACTGTGTTTGATATACTGCATTTTGACTGATCTCTGCTCAAGATCTCAGCTTTTGGCACCTAATGCTAAAAAAGCTGCTTATACATTAGATGCCAGAAGCCAATCATGTACACATATTGAATACATGAGAAATGACACTACCACAAATGAAAAGAGATGAGCCAAATGACTGGATTGTAAATTATCACAACTTGTTATCTGTCATAAAAAAACCCATATAATTAGAAGACATACATGTTATCTAGACCAGTCTTACAACTGAATGCCTATAGCTTTGATACAACATTCCTGATAAGTCATTCTGCATTTTCTGCTTAAAATTTTTTGGTACACTCTAACCTCCACTAAGGTCCCTTACACTGTCTTCCTCTGTCCATTTTATAATTTAGACAAGGAATCAATTTCATTGTCTGCTAGTTTACATAGTTCATGTGAAACTTTTATCAGATGAGCCTTGACAAATGTACCAATTTTCATGCCAATGTAAATAAGATATTTACTAAGAAAACAGCACTGCTTAAGCAAGTCATTCCAGTATTGGAAATGTATCTGCATTTAAAACAGGGCTGTCAAACTCCTGGCCTGCAGGCCAGGTGTGTCAAACACTGGCCACGCCCATGTCCGCAGAGGTGGTATTCAGCAGGTTCTCACCAGTTCTGGAGAACTGGGAGCAGAAATTTTGAGTAGTTCGGAGAATACCACCTCTGACTGGAGATTTTACAGTATCCTTCCCCTGCCACGTCACCAAGCCACGCCCATAGAACCAATAGTACATTTTTTTGAATCCCACCACTGGATGCCAATTTAGTGAAGGGGGAAAAAGTCCCGATATGTCACGTGATGCCACTGTGACGACGTGAGTTTGACACTCCTGATTTAAAACAAAGCCAGGATTTATTTTAACCAATGTTTAGGAGAGTTAAAAAAAATACTTTAGAATTCCACATAGGCTTCCATCAGAAAGAACAGGCTCTGGTATCTGAGCCATAATCAAGTGAGCAGACAATATTCATGTCAGTGCAACACATTCACATGCCTTAAATAATGAGTGCTCAGATAAATCAGTTATTGCAGTAATCTGTACTTCTGCAATAGGTAAACAACTGTATAGTGTAGAGCCACTCATACTTGGAGTGGCATGAGCAAATCTTTACTGCATAAATGAAAAGCAGGTGGTCACCATCAATAAAGAAAGAAAAGGGAAGTAGGATGCCCAAGAGCCACATTTGGAGGGGAAAACATATTTTCAATATGAAATGTATATTTATAATTAATAAAGAAACAGTCAATCTCTCAATAAGGGCATTGCCTTGTGACTTTTTTTCTTGCTGTTTCTTTGGTCTGGTTCATTTATGATTGGATATATTACCAACCATCATCATTAAAAAAAAAAGCAGTTGCTGTACCAAATTTACATCTCACACTAGTGTAGCAGTTCTCAGCCAGATTATACATTAGTTTAATGATATGGCAATCTTCCCATTTGTTAGTATTGAGACAAAGTGAAAAACCATGCCTTTCTCACTCTTTTTTGCATGGATGAGAGAAATGCTTGCTCTATTTCCACTCCTTCTTATGGCCTGTTATAAAATTGTTGGGAATGATGGACCTTTAATCCAACAAAGCTGGAGAGCACAGGTTGGTTTAGGGCAATGTTTCTCAGCCTTGGCGACTTTATGATATGTGGACTTCAACTCCCAGAATTCCCCAGTTGGCCATTGGGGAATTCTGTGAGTTGCCAAGGTTGAGAAAAATTGGTTTAGGATAACCTTAAATATTCTATTCCATTTTATTCCATTATTTTTACAAAAACTCAAGCTGCAACAGCATACTTTAGTTGTCTCTGATCCGATCAGTTGTAGATTTTTAAAAAACTTTCAAAGCCTTCTGTCTGCAAAGAAAAAATAAAAGATGTGTATAATTACCAAAATCAGAGATGTCTCATATTCAAAGATCTGAAAAATTACAGCCTGTCTAGAATACAAAAGATTGTTTTGAATATCTAAAGAATTTCCCCCCTTCCCCTCTCACATTTATTTATTCATTGGATTTTTAAGGTGCACAACTCAAAAGATATTTTTTTAATCACTTATCAAACAACTTCTCCAAAATATCTTTGGGTGAAACTTCAATTATTAAATCCTGCAGAGTTAATATAAAGCTGGCCTTTAGAGTAGGGTATGCGGCTGTATCCATATATATCTCCATATAGGTTTCAGGTAAATTCTCAGATTCAGTGTGAATTCAGCCATCTTTCTCATTGATATGAACCTTACTGTCTGCTATAATGTAATAATAAGCAATTTTGTCTCTTGGGTATCTGTTGTTGTGGAAAGCCCATCCACAGAACTGATTCAATTAACTTTGGTGTCTATACATTGCAAACATTATTTGGAATCAGTCGGTTAGTTGTTACTGCCTTGGGAGCAAAAATTGCTAGTACTTCTGAAGAGAGCAATTGTTTTGCTGAACAATCATATATGACATTAACTAATGCCTACAAACATAAAGACTTGCAATTTAAGCCTGGAATGGAAATTCTGCTTTTGACTCAGGGAACAAAAGCTTTTTTAAAGTTGCCTTTATTCAATTCATGCCAGAAAATTTATGTATTCTTTCTCACTGAATCATACTCAAACTCAGCTGGGAAATATGAATCAGAAAACACTGCTCATCCCAAGTCAATATCAAATAAGGAAAATCATGTAGGATCAGGCCAATATAGTCCTTCAACTACACGGCCAGCCAGATGCTCATCTGTAGGAAACCAGGACATTAAAATTCTCCTTCATATATTCATATTTCCAGCAACGTCGCTCATTCCAGAGGACATATTAAGCCAGTATGACTAGTAGCCATTGAAAGACCAATACAGTCTTGTCTATACTGGCTGGCAGCAGCTCTCCTGTGTTCAGGAACTTAATTCTAAATAAATAAAATAACTAAATAAACTAAATAAATTAATGTAACATTAAGGCTGGAAAGCTGCATCTTAGTTCCAGTGACTTTTCTCTTTATTAAGTGATAGGGCTAATAGATCTGGGCTGAAAAAATCCAGATGATCACAAGAATTAGAGCAGTTCAAATCTGGTAGCCTATCAAGGAGTCACTTCTAGAAAACATAGCAGCACTATTCTTCAATTAAATATATTTTCATAGGCTAACTGTATAGTTCTAATGTAATGGAATTTCAATGGTTGGTTGATCCATGTATCAACTGAAGGCAAATGTTTTGTTTTCCAAAGCAAAAAATTAAATATATTTGTTGATGTTTGACTAGGAATATGAGAAAAGATGCATTCTTGGTTTTTCGCTTAAAGGAATGTCTCTTTTAAGAGTAGAGTAGAGTAGAGTAGAGTAGAGTAGAGTAGAGTAGAATAGAATAGAATAGAATAGAATAGAATAGAATAGAATAGAATAGAATAGAATAGAATAGAATAGAATAGAATACTTTATTGGCCAAGTGTGATTGGACACACAAGGACTTTGTCTTGGTGTAAATACTCTCAGTATACATAAAGAAAAGATACATTCTTTAAGAATCAAGAATCATAACATGCAACACTTAATGATAGTCATAGGGTACAATTAACAATCATTAACAATCATACTAGGAAACAGTCAATATAAATAGTAAGGATACAAGCAACAAAGTTACAGTCCTACAGTCACAAGTGGGAGGGGATGGGTGATAAGGAGTGATGAGAAGATTAACAGTAATAGTAGTGCACACTTTGTAAATAGTTGAACAGTGTTGAGGGAATTATTTGTTTAGCCGAGTGATGGCTTTCGGGAAAAAACTGTTCTTGTGTCTAGTTATTCTGGTGTGCAATGCTCTATAGCATCATTTTGAGGGAAGGAGTTGAAACAGTTTATGTCCAGGATGTGAGGGGTCTGTAAATATTTTCACACCCCTCTTTTTGACTTGTGCAGTAAACAGGTCCTTGATGGAAGGCAGGTGGGTAGTAATTGTTTTTTTCTGCAGTCCTAATTATCCTCTGAAGTGCTGATTGTACAGGGATCCCATGTGATTCTGCCTAGCTTCACCTGCTGCTTCCTGTCTGTTAGGAAGCTTATGATCCACTTACAAGTGTGTCCAGGTACTACTAGTTGGTTTAATTTACTTAGAAGAGTGTCTGGAATGATGGTATTGAATGCTGAACTTAAGTCTACAAAGAGGACCCTTGCGTAGGTATTTGGAGATTCAAGGTGCTGTAGGATGTAATGCAGAGCCATATTAATAGCATCATCTGTCAATCTATTTGCTCGGTATGCAAACTGCATGGGATCTAACAGTGGATCCATGATAGTTTTCAGGTGGGACAGCACAAGCCTTTCAAAGATTTTCATAACTGCAGATGTTAGAGCAACTGGTCTGTAGTCATTCAGTTTCTTTTAAACAAGTGACCTAAAAACAACTTATAGTGATGTTTGATGCATTATTGTTTGCTTCTCTTGTTATTGTTAAAGAAAATGAAATATTAGGAGGAGGTTATATCATATATGGTTTTATAGACCATTCATGTTTTTGGGAGCAACAGTTAGATGCTAAAGTATGTGAAATGTGGAAAATAAATAATCAAAAGCTCTTGCAATGCTTTAAAATCTGCTGACCAGTGAATTACAGGCACTATTTTAGTCTTTCAAAAGGTTGGTAACATATGACAGTTCTCTAAGTTTGAGAACTCTCTAAGTTTGCCATTTGAAAAATGTTGTTCTGTTATTTCAGAAATGAACAATGCACGTCATGTCTGAATTCAGTCTGAATTAAGGATTCAAGCCTCTTGTGCTATGGAAGTCCTGTCATCCCCAGCCAACAATACAAGGGAGGTTGCTATCAAGGGATTTCAAACCATCTATACTCTGATAACAAACAGGCAGGCCCTGGCAAGTCAGCTTAGCACATATTCACTCTCTATTTCAATCATGCAATAATTAGCAGGAAAGTCCTTAGAAAGAACAACTACTTTCCTGTGTGTCAGATGTAAATTTCATTGTTTTTAGATAGCTCTATACAGCACCATCTTTTTCATCTTTTCAGTGTTTCTGTCTTTCATGATTCCTGTAGCTTTGTTTTGTTTTGTTTGTTTAAAAAAAAACCTAAACTTTATTGAGGTTCCTATTGAGAAAGAGCATTTAGAATCCAAGTAATGTGAAAGAAATGACAAAAGGAATTATTTGAATCAGCTTATGAAATTAACATTGAAATAATTGACAGGATTATTGGATATTAAAATTAATATTGAAATAATTGACATAGAATAAGATGAGGAGATGTGAAAATAAGTAGTTCTGATACCTTATAAGAATAGCAGATTCCGTTATCTGCGTAAAGAAAGAATATATGGCATTATCCATGCACAAGATGGAGTAATCAACAAGTGTGCAAGAACCTGAATGCTTTAAAATGTACTAAAAAGAGGGGGGGGGGGTCATAAAAAGTCCTGTTTGGTAATTAGTAATGCCAGTCTACTGATGGGAATTGTAATAAAAAACTAGATAGGAAAAGAAAGGAAATGGAGTATCTTGGATGATGAAATACAAACAGGAGCTCTACATAGCATAATGTTGTTGATTACCTCATTTATAGCTGCTAAATATAAATATCTATATAAAAATAAAAATAAAAATGTCTTCAGGCCAGGGAGAAGCAGCTTGTAACCTTTAAATGCCGTTCCCCATTCCCTTTTTGTGGCTCCTGAACCTCTAACAAAACACAAATTTTATCCGCATGATTTCCAAAATTTAATAAAATAGTTTCTTGCCACTTTGAATTGAGAAAGCTATAAGTTCCATAATAAATTCCAAAATAACTTAACTTAACACAATCCAGGGCTTTTAAAAAAAAAATATCTGAACCTTAGCTTGTATCATCTGCCACCCACTGTATCCTCCTCCCACAACACATACAGCGTTGCACAAAGACATCATCTCTGTTTAATAGATAGACAATTTATAGGGTTACACTCAGAAATAATTTTGCAGCTAATGCATCTTTTTGTTTCTGATGGCTTTTGAATATGTCTGTGATAAGAAGAAAGATTTTTTTAAAAAATCCCAATATTATTATAGGTCAAACATAACTCATCTCTGCCCCGCTCCCTTAAAAAATACCATTTGGAAGCACCCTAGAATACTCTGACTTCAGAAAAGTAAAAAAAAAAATGACAAAGAGGAATGACAGAGGAACTTGAGAGAAGCTGAATGATGGGGCGAAAATATATCTGCCTGTCACAATACTGATCTAAATTTAGGTGGCATAACAGCACCTAGGAGCAATGTACTTTTTCAGGTGAATAGAAAAAGGAAGTAGGCATCTCTATAAATTCAGCATCTATTTAACAGCTCATGGGGATGTGGATTTTTCAAAACATGCATAGCTGAGAGCTGGATTTTTCTGTCAATGGTGTCAACTCCAATATAATGTGCTTTATCTTCTGTAACATCCCATCCCAGGGAGCAGTAGCATAGCTTCTCCTTAATGATTCCTTAATCTTGGCCTGAAGCCATTTCTAAAAAAGTGATTAAGCTAACCTCAATCTCTAGCAACAAGGTCATCTAAAAAACAAATAAAGGTATATAGCAACTCCAGGATGGAGTTTTTGTAGCCAGTCCGAGAGTTAAAAAGCATTCAGTTACATTAGCCTAATTAAGATAATTGTTCCCAATGAATGATTGGAGCTGACAGGCTGCTGATGTCCCTAGAAAAACAAGCTACTGTGACTGAGTGACTTTTTACTACTGTTGCCTATGGAGAGCTGAACGAAACAGAATGAAAGGTGTCTGTCATGGGTTGTCACTTTCCTGACTAGATAGTCATGTCTAGAATTGGGAGCTGCTGTCTCACCTTGGATATTAATATTAGATATTGTGTGTATGAATATATGAGCATATGCATACATTTCCTGAGCATTCAGATCTATTGGTTCAAGAGCCTCATAATTCTCCAGGTGACTGAAAGACTCAAGACAGCTTTACCCAGTGATTAGGAACTGAATTCTAATTGAAAAGGTATAAGAGGTGGGAGCAGAGTTTGGAAAGTGTGTGCCAGTTTTATGCTGGGCAATGGTGTACAGACCAAATTTTTGCTCTTTTGCTACACACTGAACATGTACACATTTACTGTATAATACTTAATACAGTTAATGCATAATATGAAACAAATAGGCTTGCAATATGGAATATTTTGTATAAACATAGTCTTGAAGGTTAATTGCTATATATGATAGCTGTTTATGATGATATAAAGCAGGGGTGTCCAACTCAATTTCATTGAGGGCCACATCAGAGTTGTGTTTGACCTTGGAGGGCTGTGGGGTAGGCATGGCCATGGTAGGCACAGCATGGGACTCATGTCAGGGGCACCTGTGGTGGCCAAGTGCTAATACAGGACTTCCCTGAGACCCTCCCTTCGACTCATTATAAACTCCTTCCTTCCTTCCTTCCTTCCTTCCTTCCTTCCTTCCTTCCTTCCTTCCTTCCTTCCTTCCTTCCTTCCTTCCTTCCTTCCTTCCTTCCTTCCTAAACTAAGGAAATTTAGTGACCATGCAAAGTTACAATGGCACTGAAAAAAGTGGCTTCCTGTACAATGGACCCTCACAGTTAACAACTGACATGGTCATGAGATCAAAATTTGGCCGTATGGCAACTAGCATGTATTTACGACAGTTGCAGATTCCTGCGATCATGTGATCACCATTAATGACTTTCCCATCCAGCTTCTGAGAAGCAAAGTCAATGGGGGAAGTCAGATTTGCTTAGTAATGGTGTTATTCCTTTAACAACTGCAGTGATGTGCTTAACAACCATGGCAAAAAGGGGTCATGGAATTGGACACAACTCACTAGCAATCACCTTACTTAAGCACTGGAAAATCTGGTCTCAATTGTGGTCATAAGTCAAGGACTACCTATATATGAAGGGAGAATGGACGGGCTGAGAGGAAGTGTAAGACTGAGAAAGTCATGACTGAATGGAATTGATGAAATCCTGAAAAAGAGAAGTGAGACTTTAGAGATGATTGTCTCATTTCATGGCTTCCATTTCTTTGCTTATTTGTTTCGTATTCCGTCTCTGCATTCTACATCAGGAGTCTCCGACCTTGGCCACTTTAAGCCTGGCGGACTTCAACTCTCAGAACTGCCCAGCTAGCAAAGCTTCTGGGAGTTGAAGTCCACCAGGCTTAAAGTGGCCAAGGTTGGAGACCCCTGTTCTACATCACATAGCTTACCCTGAAAAAGGATAGAGTATATATATAATTTATGCCTCATTTCTCATATTAAGAAAATGCATTTTAACTCAGAAAGATCTGGCACAAAAAGCACGCTATGCTACCATCTGCGAATAATGTACATTTGATAGGTCCCAAGATGTGGCTCTTTTCTGCCATGATGCCTATCTTATGAGACATTCTGTGACCCTCTATAGGAAATGGCCAGGCTGAACCTGAGGGAAGGGCCAAACATATCATCAGTCATGAGTCCCTTTGTGCCCACAAGAGAACTAGTTCCAGCCCACCTTGAATTCCTTCTACTCTTATATCCTGCTAATTTCCCTTGACTGCTAGTAGTTCAAATTCTTGCAGAGAGCTCAAGCTTATAATAAATCGTTATACCTATTTGAACTGTCTGGATCTCCTGATTTTTATTTTATTTTTAGAATTTTCTTGGCACTTGACACCCTCTCCCTCCGAAAGTTAGCTCCATCTCTCTTAACGTTTAGGAAGTCCCTCAAGATCTGGTTATGTCACCAGGCCTGGGAATCCCAGAGAACTGAAGATATTTTAAGGGGGCTCCTCTATAGTGGTTGCTATGTTTACTCTCCATTTGTAGTTTTCATACAGTATTCTAATTTTTTAAAGTAATATTTTAATTTTTGATAATGATAACCCACATTATATTGTTTTTATAATGATTGTTATACTGTTGTTTTATTTGATCGTTGTACACCAGCCTGAGTCACATCTGGTAAAATAGGGGACCATATAAATTTGACAAACACATAAATAAATAAGAGCAGTCCAAATAGAATACATTCTAATTTAGTATGATGTTTGTAATATGAACGAAAAATAAGAAAAATAGCATGCTGGTTTCATTTTCGCTAGGAGATTGGCTTTCAAGAAATGCCAACTGCTGGTTTGTTTTGAGACATAGCAAGAACGTTGGCTAAACAATGGGACGCAAAGAGTAAATTATGACATTGAGATTATTATGGAAAGGCTGAGTCTCATACTTTCCAGTGTGTCTCCAATCCTTTAGGGAAAAGGCTGACATCTGGGAAGATAAATATTTTAGACTGCCTATTCATAATATTTCCTTCCATTCACACCCCCGCAGAGAGAGACACCTTCCATCTTTGCTTTAATCCCACAGTGATGATTGCTGACTGAATATTCTAAGTAAATAGATGTTATCAAGTAGAAAAAAATATGCCAATTTATATTCTGAATCTGCCCCCAGAATATATTTCTGATTCTGTTTGTTAAAGCATGTCCTAGAAAGCATGCCCTTGAGTACCTTAAAAATCTGAATTCTTTAGAAGTCATTGCATTAGACAAGAGCCAAAGAGATATGCCCTTTAACTCTACTCAATAGTGAAACATGATACCAGGGCCACCATTGTGTGTAGGCATAGTTTTTTATTATTATTATCATTATCATTATTATTATCATCTCTTTTATTCATTAAACATGAAACTCAATCAACTGAACATTTAAAATGTATCACGAATATCATTGACTAGCACTGATGGTTGATACAGCCAGCATCCTAGGTATCGTCCAAATATCTTCTTAAACTGTATGATGTTCCAAGTAGTGCAGTTTTTTGCAATTCTGCTGGTATTATTATTATTAATGGTTAATCTTTAGTGAGATTCACAGCCTTTGGGGCTGGTTGGTAGCTCAACAGCTCGAGTCTTAACCAAGGACCTAGGAACTGTTGAGGTACTGTCGGAGGATATAAGCTGTTCCAAGTAGGGTGATTTTTTGTAGAATCAGGGTATTCAAATCTGATCAATTCAGAATTTCCAAATAGCGAGCTAGCCCTTTAGGTATTGCTCCAAGGGCTCCAATTACAGCGAGCGCCTCCCCGCCGGACCCTCCGCTCATCCTGCCAGGGCCGCGCCAGAGCCGTGAGGGCTGGGCAGAGCTGGGAAAGTGAGCCGCGTGTGTGTGTGCGTGCCTCCTCCTGCCCCTCGTTCCCAAATCTCGCCCGGGCTGGCGGGCGCTAACCTCGCTCGTTTTCCCCGCGTCGGGCTACGAGTGGTGGCTGTTTCCGCTGCGAGCGGATCAGCCCCGCTGCTGCTGCTCCGCAGCCACCCGCCTGGCCTTTCTTTGAGGTGGAAGAGCTCGCTGGGCTGAAGGGAGCGGCGTGTCAGAGGCGCGCAGTGTAGGGAGGTCGGGGAGGAATGGAAGAGGCCCCGGGAAATTAGCCTCCCCACGTGGGGTTGGGCTGCCCTCTCGGGCAGGGGAGGCTTTGTAAAATAATTCGCTTTACCTTTGAAAGCAAAGGGAAGACGGGAGCGCCTGAAGCCAAGTGTCTCCTCAGGGCTCCGGTTGCAGGGAGGAGCCCTGACTGGCCGCACGTGGCTGCGCCAAACGCCGCGGCAGCAAGGGAGAAGGGAAAGCAACGGTGGCCCGAACCCGAAGGTCTCCTGAATAGCCAAGCTGTCGCCGCCCACCCACCCACCCGAGGATGCAAGGGTCAAATTAAGTCACCCCCGAAAAGATGTCCTAGCCGTTTTTTCGGGGGTCAAAAAAAAATAAGGCCCGGCCTTATTATGTGAGAAACACGGTATGTAATATCCAAACCTTGAATCACACTCAGAATCTGGTGACTAGTGCAGAGGTGTTACGTGAACATTCTGTCTGAAAGGCCCCTCAATCTAGGAGAGGGAGCAACTGGTGTACCAGATGAAGTTGTTCATTTTTGTTCAGTTTTGAGCCATTCAATTTTGTTAGGCTTGAGCTGGAGATGATTCCTTCTCATACAAAGCCACACAGGCTCCAGGCACTGGTCTAACTTGGCCATCCCACTGTAGAAATATATAACTGAGTATCATCAAACCAGCAGATAACTCCATCCAATGATTTATTGTAGAGGTTGAAAATTTGGGAGACAGAGTAGAATGACGCAGCACCCAAAAGGAGGGGCCTGGGGAGCTACCAACCCCTCAACCAATACCAACTGAAAACCAGTCTTGTAGAAAGGAAGATAAGCATTATAAAATGGTGCCCCCAATCCACATACCTACAAGGGCAATATGAACAAAAGCCTGATCCATCTACCCATTCCAGGCAGTGATTAACCCCTCAGTTGAAGTGCCCATCCTCAGGAAAAACCCCAAGCTCTCACTGAAAAGCCCCCTGAGTCCATCATTAATATGCACCACATTTTCTCATCTAACCATTTTAAGTGATTTTAATTAAAAATAAATATATAGGAAGATGGCATCCTGCAGAGCAAAATATCAGTTTCTAGCATCATTTTTATTTATAAAAATCTCTAGGGCTCACTTGTGTTTTATATGCATTCGTTTAAATAATATTTTATTTTAGAAATGTGTCCACTTAACCAGTAATTAGATCTCTGCCTTTTGGGCAATTTATTGGTAAATATATGTTTTGTAGTTAGCCACAAACACCATGGTAATTCATGAAGAAGATAGTTCTATACTGTAGTAACTACTTTCTGAGATTATTTATAATATACTTTCTCATTATCCTCTGCTGAGTAAGAAGGTAAATGGCAGGAAGAAACAATTATACCTTCTTTGGTTCTGTAGAAGAAGCATAGGAGATAAATGAAATCAATACAACAAAGATTCATGTGTTACTAATTTGATGTACACATAACAAAATAAACTAATTTGATTTCTTAATCCTGCTCTCTTGTTCTGATTATCTCTCTGTAGCATATAAAAAATAAATACATCTATTGGAACATGTAATGAAAGTATTGTTAATTTTATTTGGAAAATGTTCCAAATTATCTTTAAACACTAAAAGGTATTTCTGCAAACCTTCTCTCAAAAAAACATTTATCTTCATGGGAAGTTGTACTCATTCCCTTGTGCCTGACCTGCCAGTTTTCCTATAAAAACAAAGCAGGAAAAGAAACCTATACAACACAAGGGCCAGGAAGAGACCCTCTGTTGTGGACTGATGTTGTGGGTGTTACTTTTGCTTGCCTCCTGTCTCAGTTCTACAATCCTTCCAGGGCCCATGATGGTATAGGGCAGGCGTCCTCAAACTTGGCAACTTTAAGACTTGCAGACTTCAACACCCAGAATTCTCCAGCCAACTGACTGGAGAATTCTGGGAGTTGAAGTCCACAAGTCTTAAAGTTGTCAAGTTTGGAGACCTCTGGTATAGGGTCAGGGAGTAAATATATTGCTACTAATTCTACAATCCATGATTCATGGATTCAGTCCATGATTCATACCTCACCCCAACTCACAGTGATCTTATTGAGTCAATGCCATTCAGTCTTACAGCCTTTCACTGGAAATGCAAAAATAAAAGCAAAGAACATCTTTATTAAGTTGTATAAACAATAAAATTTTATCGAAGAGTTTTGAGCACTATTTCGTATGAATGCTAAATTATTATCAGCATCATAATGATGATTAGTACCATTATCCCACTGTATACTGCCGTATCTTCAAGAGGTGAAAAAGAAGCACAATTTGATGTTGGCAAAACAACTTGAAAATGACTAGTGCCATTTTTGTATTTGCTCCTAGAGTTGCCCACAGAAAATTTGGCTGTGAAGAATTAATATACCATAAAGCACTTTGTACAAGCAATCAACCAATGCAATTTATTACTCAAAGAACAATTAAAGCATAATATTTCTGTTCTGCAATCTACGCAGTCAGCATTCTGTTTTACAGCATCTTAGCAGCTTGGGTTTTCTTGAGGTTTGCCTTAGCAATAAATTATTCAGCATTTTAATTATTAATTGGTTAATGTTTGTTACAAATTCAGAAGATAAAAAGGGCTCAGTAAGTACAAAAATGCAGTTGGCTTCCTTGCGGAAACAAGAAGCAATATGTTTTTATGCAGTGTGGTCATTCACACACATACAGATCTTTAGCTGCAAAAAAGCCATCAAATACCTTAAATGCTTTTATTAAAATGGCATCATAAATCCTGAAAGCTTAGCATCTAATGTTAAAAAAGAATATATTCAAAAACCGTATGAAAAACCATCCAGAAACTGATTAATTAGTAGAATCACTTCAGTCTCTGACTACCACTACCTGTTTTAAAGCAGCTAATTTCCTTAGTCATAGTGGCTTTCCATGTTCTGATGCATTAATCAAACTAAGCATAACAGCTAATTGAATTGATCCTTTTTTGCAATAACCAAAGTATTCAAGGGAGCTTACTCTCAGGTGACTGTGCATTAGAATGTAGCTATGGCCTGCAATTGGAGCACACAGTGGTGGTTAATTAAATTAACTGTTTCCAGATATCTGGAGATATGGCTTGTGGAGTGTTGATGTGGCTGACTTCATCATGACATCCCCATGTCATATTAATCCACAGGTTGCTGTGGGGGATTTGTAAATCCAAGGCTTGCTGGAGGCTGTCTACCTTGGCTGCAATTTCATTTAATTATTGTAATATAAAAAGTAACATTTCTGCAGGCAGAAGGCAAGCCTCTTGGAAAGGGTTTAGTGATATAATTACTATGGGGGCATGCCAGGAGCTTGCTCCAGGAGGTTATCTCCCCATTCCAGGGGATGATTTGGGCAGAGCCTTTGGAGAGTTGAAGAAGTGAAATGTATTTGAATATATGAGTGCTGGGTGCTGCATTATTATAGTCTTTGGTGGTGAAAGGATTCCTGGGGCTGGGGCTCCATTACTCACATTTTAGTTGCTTCTGCGGTGCGGAAGTAAGAGTCGATTCTCATCTGTTTTATGTCTTGTTAGATTTCAAGTTAGGTTCCAGTAATGTTGCAGGGGGCTGATCTGGGTTCTTGTCCTTGGAAGTATTTTGGGGTGTCAGACTCAGCCAGAAGTAGTTGCCATCTTGGTTTCTCTATTTGTTGTTTCTGCCAAAGGCACTGAAATATAATTCCCCTCTAATATTCTTTTTCACCATTTTTCTTTTTAAAAAACATGAGAAGCATCTATTTTCAGTGAAACAGATGGCACAGGGGTGTTACTGGGACAGAAAGCCAAATGTGACACTGTGGGGAACTTACAATGGCCACTGAAAACTTAGAAAAGAATTGTCTTCTGTAAGAGAACTCTGAAACAGTATGCAAGATGAGAAAAAGAGAGTATCATATGGAATCCTGTATTTATTTACCTCAATGGACTTTCTTTTGAGTAAATATTCCCCCAACAAAGCATGTGTTTTAGAGGCAAAATTTCCTTATCTCGAAAAGCCTGAGAAAAACCTGTCTAGTGTGTTTAGAAAAGGGAATTTCAATATGACGATCAGCCGCATTTGTTCTGCTTCCTTCCTATCTCCACTCTATCTACTGATCCCATCTTATTTACATAGAAATACTAGGATCTGGTGATGGAAAATCATTAACATTAGAGCAAGATAGCCTAAAGACTGTGTGCCAAGCAATACCTGCAGTTGCTCCCCTACTACTCTCTCTCTCCCCCTTCTCTCCTCCCCACTCTCTCCTTCTCTCCCCTTCTCTCTGTCTCATCTCATATTTTTTAACTGCCCCTCTCCCTTCTAGAAGCAGGACCTTTGCCCATGTGTCATGCCCCTGGTGGAGACTGACTCTGAGGGAGATGAGAAACAGCTGACAGGGAGTGGAAGTGTGGCTCTGGAAGTTTTGAAGGAGGCTGGGGAAGGGCAGAGGCTGGCTGAACAGTCAGAGGAGGACCTAGGCCCATCCCCTATCCATCCTAGGGCACACAGGGAGGAGAGGATAAGGGAGAGACATGGTCTCCTCAGGAGGAGAGGGCCTTGATCCTCTTCATGGGCTGCGGGTGTGACAACTGAATAAGAGTTTGGACCTGCGTACTGGCAAACACTGGAAACAAATCGTGTAAATATCTCTAGTGTATAGTTCCACTCTGAGTTTGGCGTCCTTCCCAGTATGTGTTATCCGTGGACACCCCTCCAGCCCTTATCTTGCCTGGTTTGTGTTGCTTTTTTTCTTCTTCGTGTAACTGTATGGGAGTTTTTTTGTCTTCCGTCAAAGACATTCGGAGCTTGGAAGCAAACTGAAGGAATAAAAGGGGCTTCACCTGTTTTCTGTGACTGTGTTTGTTTTGTATCCCACCCTGGGTCATCACACCATGTACTTCCCTGTCATTTCTCCTCTCAGAACTCTAGACCATAACTCTGATTGGCAGAAACAATGTTAAGTCAGATAACATAATTACAGGGCTTCCCATTCAGACTTATCATATTTTGTAGTACAGTATAGTAATTGACTAAATACATTGACTAAATACATTGACTAAATAGCACCTTCATAAGACCAATATTTAAAATTATATATAACAGGTTTTTATAGATTTAAACAGAACAATACCTAGGTCTACCATATGATATATTTTGAAAGGCCTCAGCTAATGCTGATTTCTATAATCTTGAAATGAAGATAAAGTCAGCAACCTTAATTGCCAGTTTCCATTTTGCTTCTTTCTGCAACTGTCCCCCTCAAGCTCTTATTAATCATCTCATATAAATGTTTTTCCTTTTTTATGTGTGTTTCTACAGCAATTTAGAGACAGAGAAGTTGTGTGGTAAGTACTCAATAACTATTCTCGCTGTGGAATATATATTTCCTAACTTTCCTTGATATATTAGGGGGTGGGATGTTTTGCCCCCTTCTTAGATGTGATCTATTTTTCTTCCCAGAATAATCCCACATTGGACAAAAGCTTGTTCTTTCCTCCAGTATGGTGCCCTAGATATGTGCTTGGACCATTTCTGACAAAATTCCCAAAGTTATTCTAGACCAGGGCTGTCAAACTCATGGCCCCTGGGCCGATGCATCACATGCAGTGATTGTCACCTGAAGGTGTTCCCTGAAAGCTCCAAATTTTCCTGAGCTGGGAGCAGGGGTGGGATTCTACTGGTTCAGCCCAGTTCAGGTGATCCGGTAGCTCTGAAGATCAAGGTATTTCCTCCCCCCCCCAATCAGCTGTTTTCTAAAGATCAGCTGTGCCGTGCGATTTAGATTAGCTAAAAAAGCAGGAAATTATCCGATTTCTTGCTTTCTAGCTAATCTAAATCACACGGCACAGCTGATCCTCCCCTTGCTGTTTTATTGCTTCACCCAGGAAGCTTCCCTGAAGCCCAGTAGCAAAAAAGGTTTTTTTGATTTTTATTTCTTGGCCGACTGGGCCTTGGGGAAGCCTCCTGGGAGCAAAAATGGAGCATGGGGGGGCACACAGCATCCCCCCACCCCGTTTTTGCTCCAAGGAGGCTTCTCTGAAGCCCAGTAGGCCAAAAAAAAACAAAACACCACACCTACCCAGTCACATGGCCACCTCACCATGCTCACCTAGCCACGCCCACCTAGCCATGCCCCCAGAATCAGTAGGTAAAAAATTTGCATCCCACCCCTGGCTGGGAGGATGGAGTAAGAAAATTGTAGGTTGTATTTAAAATATTTCGAGAAGGACTTACAAGTGGAATGGGGGGTTGTGTGGCAGAATACAGTAACAAAAGCATTTTTTCCCTTTCGGCTGCAGACTATTTCACAGAACATCTTGGAGAATACAGACATGTTTTGTCTGCTCTGGAGCAACTCAACACTGCTGTCTTATCAGCTATGGATAAAACCAAACTGGTAAGTGTGAGTTCATTTCCAATATTATTCTTATGGATGGCTTTAATTAGCTTCCTTTACCTACTTTTAATATAATGGACATCCAATTAAGATATATTCCAAGCTTTTATTGTGTTCATGGGAATGTGTATTCCAGAGATCAGTTAAGGGAGAATTAGTTTAATTTGTTCCAACCTGGGACAGAGCTTCACAGAAGCAGTTAGCTAAGCATCTTTAGATATTTACAATATCCAAAGTCTTATAAGTATATAAAATGGATCATTTTTCTATTTTAAATTGCTCTCATACACATAAGGCCCAGGTTTCTTTTTGTAATCCTAAACACAACGTATAGGCTTATTTCAGAAACATGAATTGGACAGCAGAAGAGAGAATGGCTTTCAGAACGCTTGTAGAAGGTTACTAATGATAGAAAAAGATAGATGTGTGGATACAAGATAGTTTCTATTCAATGAAAAAATAATCTGGCCCAATAAGACAGCAATAACACATACTGTATAATTATGGAGTCCAAATGGAGAGTTATGGTAGAATGTTAGCTTATCACAAATTTGATCTTTCAGATGGACCTGGAAGAAGGAATGTATCACCTGTGAATTTAGAACTCTATGTGGTTTCTAAACCTGTTGATATACATTCCATAATTCCTCTAAATGTTGCTACCTAGTCATACTTTATAATGTAATGGAAAAATGAAATTATTACATAAACGAATAGCAGTTACATTGGCAGCTTTCAGTTGTAGTGGTTTTATTTAAATTAAATCAGTTTTAGGTTTTGGTCCTACACATTTTTTTTCTTGGGCCTTGCCTTATTTTTGCTGCATACAAAATTTAAAGTCCAAGTGCAGTCTTGACTACAAAAGCAGAAACCAATCATAATGAGAGAGAGAAAAAAGAAAACTGTAGAATATGAAATACCTCTCTTTTTATCCATTGCCAACAGCAGTTTTATTTGCTAAATGAAGTAGGAAAAATGTTCATAATTTACATACATTGTATTTGCTGCAGGGGTGGGATTCTACCAGTTCGCACCTATTCGCTAGAACCGGTTGTTAACATTCTAAACAGTTCGGAGAACCGGTTGTTAGAAGAAATTACTGGCCTAATCCTGTAAGAAAGGCAGGAAGGAAACATTCTGGTGTTGCTTACAGAAACTGCCTCTCTGTTAACCCTTATTACATTCTTGGTAGGACTAGACTTCCAATCTCAGGAACGCCTCTAGAGTTTCCCCCCCCTCCTTTGCTGGTACTTTGCTTGTGTGGAATGACCATTCAAAGTTACAATGGCACTGAAAAAAGTGACTTATGACCATTTTTCACACTTACGACTGTTGCAGCATCCCCACAGTCATGAGAAGCCAGGCGAGGAGATGCGTGCCTCGATGTGAGTGATGTTGAGTTGGCCACGCCCAGCCAATAACATGACCACCAAGCCATGTCCACCCAGTCACATAACCACCAAGCCATGCCCACCTCCTAAGCCACGCCCACAGAACCAGTTGTTAAAATTTTTGAATCCCACCCCTGATTTGCTGGTAATGGATCCCACTAGGTTTTACACAGCAAGCTGAAAGTTGTGTTTCCAAAGAAGAAGGGGGTAAAGTCTCAATTTTCTAGGTTTCTATTTTCCCAGTCATCTTAAGAGTTCAAAGCTGTCTTCTCCAAGAAGTTTCTGGGAAATGAAAAAGGCTGTGGTGAGCCTGCTTTAAAGGATCAGTTAAATAACAATTGTATTCTGCTCCAAAAATGACAGTGATATATATTCAAATTTTGGTGGAAGATTATCTGATCTGATTATCTGATTGTTTAACATTCCTCCTCTCGATCATAGTTCAATTCAAAAGGAAGATGAAACAATTCCAATAATACTGTTTCATATAGTCTCAAAATATATTGGAGAAGAAAGAATAAGAGATTCCTGATTTTTCTTCTGATGAAATTCCTCTATAAAACAGGCATAACATAAAAATCATATCTGAATAAAATCCTTCCTATTTGAATAGGATAATCATTTATTTGATCTAATTAAGGATTATGTGTATGAAAATATCCTGTTGTTTTGAAAACAAACTTTTGAATAGACTATAAACAAAATGAATCAGACAGACTAAAGGCTAAAACAGTGTTTCCCAAACCCTGATATTCAGTGGCCTAAAGAATAGCTAGATATTGTGAGAATTGTAATCCAACATATCTTGATTTCAGTAGCTGAATATTGCTGCTCTGTAACTTAAACTGCCATATAATAAGAAATATTTAAATGAATAAAATCTATAAGTTATGTTAGTTTACATTAGTTCTATATCAATGTATGATTTCAAATACTGGTGATTTTATTGTTTTTTTTTCTTTTTTGAATTAACGAGAATGTGCTATAAATATTTAATATTTACACTTTGTATCTGAGGAATCTCCATGCAAATATGAAGCTAGCTAAAAGTCTTTCATAAAAGCAGATCTTCCCTGCTTTTATGAAAGATAATTATATTCACGCCGCTAATAGTTGTTTTTTGCAGGATACTTCTTTTTCAACTTTCTGAAAATAGTTATGAAAATATAATGAACGGATCTACCTTGACTTTAGAATATATTAACACAGTAAGAGTGCAATAAATTGTACTTCTCTGAATATTGACAGCATAGAAGCTATTTTAGTCCATAGATTTCTCTCTTCTCAGCTTCATATTTAGAGTTGAAATCAACAGAATTTTGGGTGAATAGAAAAAACAATCACAAGTAGAAAACAAACTCTGTTCTTTTCCTTTTCGCCATTAATGTCTTGCTATAGCTCCATTTTAATGAACAGGATGATAGTCTGAATGTCACTGAAAGTATCTTACTATTTAAATTTCTTGTGCACATATGCTGCTCCGTGCTCTTGATAGTCTTGTTTTCTCATCCACAAGCTTTGGAAAGAGCTGAGTGAAGCTGCCAAGGAACCCCCAAGCCAAACTGCTGTACTTCTTTTGGGGGAAGCCAGAATTTTAATAAAATATTCTGTACCATGGAATAAAGCATTCAATTCCAAGCACATCCTCTCTGGAAAACCAGGAAACAATGAGGAACCTCCTGATAATACAACATTGTTAATGATTTCTCCTTTGAACTCATCTGGAACTTTCTGCAGACTTTGGAAAACCAAATGATGAAGCCCTGGAGAACTTTGGCTGAGCAGATGGGGTTTGAACAATGGCTCTGGGCAGCAAAAGCGTTCTTTGTCTATAGTTACCAACTGCCCATCAGGGGTCTCAATGCTCACAGATTTATGGCAAGTTTTCTCTTGCAGATCCCTTTTGTAGTCCATGGACACATAACAGTAGTTTTTCTTAAGTTGTGTAACCATTTTTTTGTTCAAGGTGCTAAGAAGATATACATTACTAGAGCTATTGAGCAGCAAGTTATGCATGTATTTGCAGAGACCATTTCCAGCCACATCCAACCGATAGATACCTCCCATACATGTTTGTCCAGAGTATATCGGAGTAACATGGGAAATCCCTGCCCCAGCTTCTACAGCCAGTCCAGTAATTCTACCACAGTAACAGAGTGAGAGGAACCCAGTATTGGCCACATACAAAGCTGGGACACTAAACCCTTCAAAAAATACCTCTGCCATCTTCTCTCTGTTTGTGGTTGGACAGGAAGGGGAATCACTTGTCAATATGGGATGGTCCTCAGTGGAAACTTGCAACCCGCAGTAAAAGAGATGGCTCCATAAGTTCTCCATGGCTTGCCAATCTATTATAATGCCATGCTTCAGTGGCTGAGTTTGCAATTTTTCACCAGAACAGGCAGGATGATAGATAGGAGGAAGAGATGCAGTTTTCATCACAATTCTTGGCTTTTCTTCACCTGCAAAGCCTGATCGACAGAAACTACTGCCATTGTCTATTACAAGTGCAACTTTCTCCATAATCTTGCACTATGTCCCCTTGATTTCCTGGATGAGAAAATAACTGGGAAATAAAAGAAAGGGAAAAGAAGCCAAACTTTTTAAAATGCTCTTATTGTCTCAAATAAAAGTGCATTTATTGTCTGGTAAATGCTGTGCTTTTAATCACCATTTGATTGAGAAAAAGGCTAAGTATACCTGATCAATCCTACAGAAGAAATACTCAATATACTCAATATGATATAAATAAAAAAATAGTAAAACATGTTGTTTCAGGACAAAATATAACCCACAGAAAGATTTTTTTGTGTGCAAAATGATATGCTATTTTATAGACCAAAGAAACATTAACTGACATAATATTTGTCAGCATTGTTCATAATGTATAATATTCCAATCACAATTTAGAGATTGATAATTCTTAGAAAAATTATGAGGGTTTTTTGTTCCCTTATGTTAGTTTTTTCCCCAAAATGGGATGTTTATTCAAATCACTAGTTGAAAATATAGTTCAAGTTTTCAAGTAAATTTACCTTCGGAGTCAATTACATTTTTTTTATACATTACTGATACAACACCTAATGCTATATGAGTGAGGGACATGTCACTGCAGCCTTTCTAACTGCAAGGAATCCAGAGAAATGTGCTCTCATTCTGTATTCATGATATAATATCACTGTACTCCATGACATAGCCCTTTATACTCTTAGAAAGTATTATGGTTTGCATAGAATACATAAGGAAACCCTTGACAAGAATCCTGCATGCTCCTTCCTAGATGCCCAGGAGATCTGCATAAATGCAGATTTCATCTTGCCTGTATGTCTTGCATCCTGTATTTCCATCCAGATATTTTCATGAGACTGAAGAACTCTTGTGTTATTTGTGGCAAAGTAGTGTCCTATGGCACTGTAACATCATGCTATCTTATTTGCACAGTTCTGTCACAATCAGAATCTGAGAAAGTGGAGTCTATGAGGCCTCTTTTTCTTAGGTCCTGGTTTTAGTGTAGGGCTTAAACTATCTTACCTCAGTTGCTAAATCCACATGGAGGTTACTGGCACCATGTAGAGGAGGAGCAAGCTGAACAGTTCAGGAGATCTGGATTATGAGGCCAGATTGTTTGGAACTAATACCTTCTTCATGGCAGGGAAGGACTGCTAAGTGGCATTTAAGTTTAGGAGAGATTTAACCACGGGAATATACAATTAGACACAACAGGCAACTAGGACTTCTGGAAACAATTATTCATCCTATCTGACCTCCAGAACTCTTAGTAGTAAATTCTTACAGAGAGTGTTTACACCTGTTGTATCATACCTTTGATACATGAACAGTGTTTTATTGTATCTTTCTAGAATCTAGAGCATCCTTGTTTGAACAGATTTATATATTCACACTCTCAGCCAACTTCTTTACTCTCATTCTCTCTCTTAATATTATTATTATTATCTCTTAATATTTAAGTCCCCACCTATTTTCACAGCATGTAGTGATAAGGGATGGAATCTATTCTGACCCATGAATCTGCTCATTAATTTTAACACTCCTGGAAACCTCTAAGTAAAAGCATCTTGGGAGAGGTGTTAGCCAAACTGAGAATCAGTAGTTGATGGATGAAGATATTCAAGCTCACTAGTTCTTAGATTCCACTGATTTTTTTTCCCAAGAAGAATTCATTTTTATGATGTCATCAGATTCTATAATGCATTCTTTCCCCGCTCTTCATACATATTTCAAAGGTATTGTTTGATATCTGACTTAACAGTGTTTGTTATTTTATCCAACTAGTTTGCTCTCTATCTTTTCTCCACAAAGAACATTTTTCTTGGCATTTCCAGGTAGACTCCTATTCAGAAATTAGAAAGAACCAAGTGATGTAGTAGCTAGACTAGGATGGGATATCTAGATTAAAATTCATCCTCACTCACGGATTCAGTGAGTGAATCTTTGGCCAGTTTCTCTATCTCAGTCCAACTTATTCCAAAGACTTCTTGTTGTGGGGAAAATGCAGAAGTCTGGTATTTATACAAACTTGAGCATATTTCTTAATGGAAAGCTTGGATATAAAATAAATCCAATTTTAGTTCCAATCTTAATATTTCACAATGAATATTCAGATTTTTTTTTATTGTTAAAAACCCAGGTATAATACAATTATTCAGTCATATTGTACATAGAAACAGTGGCAATATTATCAGTATGACCTAGATAAAAACATGAAAACTGGTTACAAAATAATGAAATGTCTCAGCAATTGAAAAAGAAGGCTTCCATGTGTCATAGTTGGCATTCCATAAACTGGTCCCCACTATCTTCTTATTTTCATCTACTTATAAATTGTATAGGAACAGCCCATAATGCAGTGAACTTCAATCAGAAGTCAAAGCTTGAAAATTGTGCTAGAGAGCAAGGGACGTAAGGAGGCAGGGCAGAAGAGAGGGAGGGAGAAAGATGTATGAATTGGAAGGGAATCCTATAGGACAAGACATTGCATTATATTGTCACCATTGAACATCATCCTGCTGGATTTGGTCCAGCATTCAAGCCTGCCAGAATAATTTGAAATCAAGATTTTACCCTCTAAATTGCTAGCTGATCACCTTGCTTTAAAATCAATTGCAAATGTAATAAGTATCCATTCAATCCCATCCCATCCCATTCTATCTTTATAATTTATAAACTTGTTGACTAGCACTGGCTGATAATGAAACTCTGCAGGACTTTAATTGATACTTCTCTCTAGGATGATGCAGCATCTTTAACAAGCACAATTATTCAAACAATTGCAAGTATTCTGGACCACAGTACTCTTTAGCTCATGTTATCCACAAAAATATCATCAGAGATCTTGTCAAAAATTTTAGTGGCCCAGCCTCCATGTACCAGTCCTTCCCAAATCCCAGGTGAGATCAAAGGACATTACAGCTGTAGCCATGTGTTTTGAGAATTTTATGGCATAGGTAGGCATATTTTTCAGCTGAAGAGCCTTGTTGGTGGTTGGCTAATAAAATATATGGAGGAAAAGGCACAAATAGTTTCAGCAGTACATTGAGTCAGGCAAATATATTGTTACCATTGAGCCACGGTGGCACAGTAGTACAGGCTACTTCTGCTGACTGCCAGCTGACTGCAATTTGGCAGTTCAAATCTCACCAGGCTCAAGGTTGATTCAGCCTTCCATCCTTTCAAAACGGGTAAAATGAAGACCCAAATTGTTTGGGGCTACATGCTGATTCTGTAAACTGCTTAAAGAGGGCTGTAAAGCACTGTAAGGCTGTCTATTAGTCTAAGTGCTATTGCTACTCTTTATACAGGTAATTGCTGGGTTACAAGCGTTCCCTTAGTGAACGTTTGAAGTTATGCAATCAATGCCCCCTTGTATTTCCAAACAAGGCCCAAAACTATGAAACTTGCAGCACCACGGCAGTTGTTTACCCTTACAAACAACCTCAGAGGGTCTGCAACATTCGTCCTGAAGATTGCCAGCTGAAATGGAGCTTCTGAAGGGTGGATCCACCTCTCTGACACTCCGTTCAAGCCTCCAGAGGCCTAGCCTGGCACATTGCAGACAGAAATGGAGCTTCTGAGAGATGTATCTGCCCCTCAGAAGCCCAGTTCAGGCATCCAGAGGCCTCCCCTGGCCTGTTGCTGGCTGAAATGGAGCCTCCGTGGGCCCGAGCTAGCCCTCCGAGGCTCTCTTTGGCCTTCTGTAGGCCTCCCAGTATTTACTTTTCAAAGAGCTCCAGAAGAGGCTGACCCAGGTGGCAGAAGAAGCCAGAGTCTTTTATTCAGAAGCCTGTGAAACTGTAAGAGCGTGAGATGTAAGGAAAACAGTGTTCCCCATCTGAATAAAAGACCGGCTTCTCTGCCATGACAGCCTGCAGCAATGGGCCGAGGGAGGCCTCTGGATCCACCCCTCAAAAGCTCCATTTCAACTGGCATTCAGGGCGAATGTTGCAGACCCTCCGCGGTTGTTCCTACGGGTGAACAATTGCCGTGGTGCTGCAAGATTCCTAGTTTTGGGACTTGTTCAGAAATGCTAGGGGATTCTGATTGTGTGACTTTGAATGTTCGCTAATGGAACGCTCATAACCCAGGGATTACCTGTATGTTGTTGCAATAAGAGATTCAATTTTATCCCCTTTCAGTTTTTGTTTGTTATATTGCAGTGCATCAGTGACCAAAATGAGTGTTGTCACCTTGCTATTAACTGTCAACAAAATACAGGAATTTATGCATGTGAGGGAAAAAATATGTATGTTTTTTCACCTATGCACCCCTTTAAGACCATACAAAACACGACAAGATTTTTGAGCTGCTCAAGATGGTTTATTGCCTTCCCATGTTTTGGAGGTTTTCATTTCCAGCCATTGATTTGGCAACAGCAGATGTTGGTTCACAGGCCAGGTTGTCCCTTCATGCCTACTGGATGTATGGTGTACCAATGTTTGATTTTATTCTTGGCAATCGCTGAATCTCCATCTGCGGTTGATTTCTCCGCCTCAACCAAGAAAAACAAAGTGAGTAGTCTCTGCATCTTCCGCATTTCACAGTCTCCTCCTCCTCGTCGTGCTGCCGAGGGAAATGGACATGAGGGGCTGGTTTTGTCTCCACGGCAGCCTCTCAGCTCTGGTCGGCTGTAAATATTTACCCTGTTTCCCAGGGGAAAGGAGAACAGGGGGAGGACTTTTGAACCATGAGACAGTTTTCCAAGAGGAGGCAGCAGCACTACCTTGACCTGTAAGCAAAACAGAATCTTCCTAATAAAGCGCCCTTCTTTTCCCAGATGTCATGAGCCTCTCTTTGATCCTGTGCTACAGCTTAGACTGGGAGCTTTTTTTGCACTAGATAGAGTCTAACCCAGTGGTGTCAAACTCAAGGCCCATAGGCCAGATTCAGCACGCAGCATGCTTGAATCTGACCTGCAGGGCCACCCCGGAGACAGTGAAAGACTGGCCAGTGGTGCCTCTACCAGCAAAAACGGAGCTCGAAACAGCTGCAAGCGACCCTCCCGAGCTCCGTTTTAAGTGGCAGAGGGTTGCAGGAAGCCATCGCAGCCGAAAACAGAGCTCGGAAGCCCATTTTCACTGGCAGAGTGGTCAGGCCACCACAGGTGCCCCCAACACGAGTGACATTAAGCTGGCCATGCCCACCCTGGCCACGCCCACAATTAAATTGAGTTTGACACCCCTGGTCTAACATGCTACTTTCACATTTTTTGGGGGGGAATACTCTGATTAAGATCTGATTGCTCTGATTAACATCTGCTGGAAATAATTAGAAGATTTAGGATAGAAGTAGGTAGAAGGTAGATTATAATCTACAGTGTGAATTCTGGTTGCTTTACCAACAGACCTTTATTTACACATGCATCAGTTTCATCTGTAATCTGCAGGATCACAGATGTGAATTTATGCATATACATGGCTCATCTCCAGAAGATGACTTGGTGAAGTAAGAAATTGTTTCTTCTGTATAAAATGCCATACAATATTTAATTCCTTCTTTAAGTCACTAGTTTGCACTATAATCCGATCCTAGAAATTGGGGGGCATTTTTATATCTCATCTAGCATGTTATTTTAACCAGTAATTTAGTTCTAAGTTTGGTCATACATAGAGTAAAAAGATAAGGATTCCTTAAACTAAGCTTTAATCTTGGTGAGTTGGTGTTTCATCCAGATGGTTTTCTTGTTAAATTTATGGAAATGGTTTATCATTGCTTTTTCTTGGATTTTTTAACTTCCCAATTAGTTTTCAGCCATGGGATTTCCATGTAATCTCTGTAATCCAGATCCAACCCTATTTAATTTTTCAGGAATTAACTAAGGTAAGCTAAATGCTACAACTGCTGTGATTCAGAGAAAATTAAGGAGAGTGGAGGTGAGGAATTTATGGAAAATCTTTAGAATAGCTTTATAAAAGAAGAGTGAAATAATTTATAGGAAAAATAAAGCAGTGCAAGATATAGGATGACAGAATCTGTAATGCAAAGCTGGAAAAACTTTTTGTTGTAATGGGGAGTTTAGATAAAGAGCCTATAGATCTCTATTGCAGGGAAACAGGAATATAATACAAGAAAAATAGGTTTAAGCCATTGGTAAAATGTCATTTGATAGCATGAGTTTGATTGATTAAATGGCATGAAGTTTTTTATTCCTAGCAATTTTTTAATTTACTTTATTCTTTTTTATTTTATTAAAGTCTCATCTTTCTTATTTTTACAAATAACTCAAGGGAGCACACATAACCCAAATACCTTCCTCCTCATATTTTCCCAACAACAACTCTGTGAGGTGGGTTGGGCTGAGAGAGAATGACTGGTCCAAAGCTACCCAGCAGGCTTTTATGCTAAGGAAGAACTTGAACTCATAGTCTCCTGTTTTCTAGCAAGATTCCTTAACCACTAAACCTAACCAATATATGGGTGGATAGATGGAGGGATGGATATATAATATATCCCTAACCTATTCTTTAGGTCTCCATAACATGAGTACAAAGTATTAAGATGTCATTTAACTGTTCCTATAGACAAAGATCTAGCTGGACATTATATTAAAAAGTTGCACTTATAGAACAGAAATCATGCTTTAGCCTACTCTCCAGACAGTATTTTCTAGTCAACTTCTACTTGTGTCCTTTCTTATTTTTATTATGACTTGGTGGGAGTGCATTTGTAATTTTGGGGTATTCTGAGCAAATACTATTCTAAGCAATTCTATCATTTGGGAAACTTCTACAGAATGATGCATATTGAATCAAGTGGAGAGTTTTCTATTCATTCATTTGTGTATGAAATTGACAAAAGCAAGCAAAGATTGATGCAAGAGTGGAGAATTTGAATTCAATTTTCTCCACCTTATTGGTGAACAGAAAGACAGCTTCTTTATAAAAACAGAAAGAACAACTAAAATCAGACAAATTAAGAAATGATTTAAATTTATGCAGAACTGAATAGTGTTTCAATGCTATTGGATTACTATATCATGCCAGAAACTTTGCAGCTTATTTTGTACAATCATTTGATCCATTCACTATTCATTAAAATAGTTTGTGTGCCAGTGAATAAGATATGTAAAAGTCTGCCATGTTAATTGTAATGTTTTAAGTAGGTTAAGTATTGTATTTTCAGCAATACTAGTCTTCAAGCCAGAAATACCCTTGCCTATTTTTTAGGCCAATTCATCTTTTAAATTCTTTTCCTAAATTCATTGTCTTGCCTTTCGATAATCAATATTTTAAGGGTTTTTAAATATTCAAATTGATATATATTCCTACATGATGCTGTTTCAAAGTTTGTTCTTTTTACTTCTGATTTATAAAAGTTTTGTTTTATGTTTCGGGGGCAGAGTATGAAATGTTAGGTAACACTTATTACTAAAATATTGGACATTGAAATATATTATTAAGAACTGCTATTTAGAAACTTCTATTCTTTTTTACACATTGGAAGAGACATAGGCAAAAGAAAATGCTAAATATTGAAAGGCCCTTCTGTACTATTACAATGTTTCTTTTGGGGCTTTCATTAAAGGAATAAGCTTGCTGCACTTGGGGAAGGCTTGCATTGTAAAATATGCTGCATTGCTCAGGCAAAACCCTCTATTTTGAAGATACAAGCAATGTGCTTCTTCGTTTAACAGTAAAGTAACCACATTGCTTTGCTTGGTGGCTTTCTCTAGCAGTTCCAATAGCCAAAAAAGACTTCTCCATATGTGCTTATATAAGCAGAGGAGAGTCCTCTGTTGCTTCCATTACTGGAAATGCCAGGCATGATGTAAAGCAGGGATGTCAAACTCAATTTCATTGAGAGCTGCATCAGGGTTGTGGTTGACCTCGGGGGGCTGGGTGAGTGTGGCCAACTGGGTGGGCCTGGTCAGCATGGTACAACTCCCCAAACTGCTGGCATGTTTCCTTTTTGCATTGGGTAGACTAGACTAAAGCGATGCAGGCCAACCCCTTACATTTTCCAGGACAGCCCTGCAGGCCAAATCTGACCACATCGTGGGCCAGATTCGGCCAGCAGGCCTTGTGTTTGATACCCTGGTGTAAAGCAACAATGTTGTTTCTTTGTTCAATCTTGTGCCTCCTTGCCTTAGAAAGGGTGAACTGTATGGCTTCCACATCACAAGCGCCTTGATCAAGACAAAGATAAGTTGTTTTGCAGAAATTACAGTATTGATGCTTTGTTGAGTCAAAAATGATCTGGGCTTATCTCATTTTCTGAACAGCACAAATACACATCTTGATTATTTATTTTTCACATCCCGTTCAACCGAAACTTTCAAGAGAAAGGTCTCAAAAAATTAAATATAGATAAGAGTCATGAAATGCAAAAGGCAACAAAACTTAGAAGCCAAGTGCAAACAATCAGAAAGATTAAAATGCAATCCAGACTAGGGCCATAAAACATGGGCTGCAGCATTCTGGACAATGACTAGATGGCAGAATATTTTTCTGTATTTCTGTTGCATCAATTGGTCATATGCCCAAATCTTGTAGGCATAGTCTAAATAGCTTGGAAAAATATACTTTCCTATGCAACTAAGTATATATCTGATGGAGATTTTTGGCCATCACTAAGAAGCCACAGTAACCACTCACATCACCTCCAACAGCAGTGATAATTCTCTGCTCTGATTAGGCCAATGTTACAATGCTTTCTCAAGGTGCACAACTAGAAATAAAAACATCACCATTCAGAATTCTCAGCACAGACATCTTGGTTGGTGAATTCTGAGAATTGAAATCAGTGTATCTAAAGAATGTAGGGCATACAGGTAAAGACTGACTTGTGAGGAAGTTATGGAAAACTAGAAATAACATGTCCAAAAAATACAAAATAAATAGCTAGTACTTACAGTGGCCTGGTCTTTTTTAAGGAAAATGACGAATCCTCTTCTTTCTCTGGTTTTTTCTTGGTCTGTGATCTTTTCAAGCTTACTTTTTTTAACATTCCTGTGGGAGGTGTTATTTCCCATCATACCTCCAAATTAGTGGTCTTTCCTCCTTGGGAAGCAGCTCTAGCAATGTTGCTACCAGCTCTATCTGAATCAGGTGCTCTAACACCAGGAACAATTATGATGTCATGCAACTTCACTAGATGATCTTACAATGGTTGAGGTATATATTACCAAGCCCTTTAAGGCTGTAATCATAGCTAAACTATACTAAATGGCCTTCCCAACATGATGGTCTTGATTAGGGTCCCCAACGTATCTGGAGACTGGGGAAAGTTCGTTTTTGTTGAACAGCAGGAAAAAGCTGGATAGTTTAGAAAAAAAGAATATCAAGACAACCCTCCACATTTTACTAATTAAAATAAGGAACAATGTTTCATTCCAAGGTTCATTTCTAACCTTCATAGGGCAACCATTTTTGAACGAAGGTATCCCAAATGAGCAGCTTACAGAATGAGTCCCAAATCTGGGACCCAATGCTCCCAGAATTGAATTTTTGGCAAATTTTACATTAAAAAAACCATTGTATGACATAAAAGTTATCATAAAACACTGACATAATACAAAACATCATAAAACATTTCCTGTATTGATGTTTGACTGTGCTATATATACAGTGCAATACAGGATATATCCAAGGCAGATACATCTCTGAATATATCCTAACTTGTCCAGTAAATGCAGTAAATTAGAATTTCTGTCATTGTTTGAAGGCATCGAAGAATCTAGCAAGGAAATATCTGTGAAAGCATGACCCAATGGTCATAGGTTGTATAGTGGTTAATAAATCTAATGCCTTAATTGGATACATTCACAAATAAAGCAATTGATCTAGTAGTCATCTGGATTTTTACAGGCTGAGGTCTCTTCCAATAAATCCATTTCTGAGAGAGAGTATCAGTTCTGGGCTTGATGTAATGGATCACATACACTAGAAATGGATAAGCTATAAACCTAAAGATATTGTGGCATTTCAGTTCTTAGCCATTCCAGTCAACCTGGCCATTATTAAGGAGTGTTAGGAACTAACACACACATACCCACACAGAGTGTTTATATCTTGCATTTTAGTGATATAGTTTTGTAATGTGGCACCTTGACATCTCCAAATGGGTCTGTTGGCCTGTGAAGTATTTAAAAGCGAGATTTTTAGACATTTGTAATGATTTTTCTTTAATTTTCATTTTTCAGTGGTACCCACCACACAAAACTGTAGGTTAAAATTTTAAAAAAATTGATTTAGGACACTACACACTGCTTACCAAAATATATAGTGCAGATTGTCCTTGGGTTATGACCAGTGGTTCAGAACCATTCAAAGTTACGACAGCGTGGAAGAAGGGAGTGGGATTTATGATCAGGCTTGGAATTCCAGCCATCACAGAATTCCCAGTGTCATGTGATTATGATCTTGGCACTTAGTGCCTGGTTCGCAATTACAACATCCCAGTCAGATGAGGTCACATGATTGTGATTGCCAATAAAGCAAAGCCAATTGGGAAACCACAAGGAAGTTGGAAATTGCTCCTGTTTCCAATGGTTTATTTTGCCTGCCTGTACTCCATGGTGTCTGCCCACAGCACCCACCCACAGCATATTAAATATCCAAGTAAAACACCACTTTTCTAGACACTCATATTCTGTCATATGTATTCACATAGCATTTTCTATGTTTTTTTATTTTTCATCAACTTCCCTGGCTTTCTCCATTTCTTTACTACCAGTAATGAGAAAAATAAGCAGCAATTTCATAAATGCTCTTGTGAGGTAGGATTGTTATGTATCCATTGCTGGAATGTATGTTTATTATATTTCCAACAAATAGAATTCTGAAAGCAGAGAGAAGGTGGAAGAAAGGATCAATTAGCATATTTATAAGGCTAAAAATAGCAGGACGGAAAGCTCCTGTGGTCATAGTGGAAGTATGCTGGAGCTAGCCGTTTGCTGCTTGGCAGTGCATTGGCTTTAAATAAATCAAGAGGCATCTTCCTCCTTTCCTTTTCCACTGAATATAAAGGACTTCAGAACAATTAACAGGTAAATGCTAATGATTGATGAAGATCTTCAAAGAAATTACATGGGGCAAAATTTCTTTGGGGAAATGCCTCTCTTTTTTCTTCTTAAAATTCATTGTGAGTGCTTTGGCATTTTCTCCATTCCTTAACTCAGAATACTTTTTGGTATCTCATAATTCATCTGGTCCTTATCTTCTTTATTCATATTCATATTTATACACACACCTTTCATGCAGGTATGTTACTTCCTATGTTTGGACTTCCAAATTATTCCTGCCATCAACTTATGTTTTCAGTACACAGAATTTTAAAAAAGAGAACATGAATTCAAGTCCCTTATTACCCATAAAAGTCAGCTGGGTGACCTTGGCCTAGTCACTCTCTGTCAGCACAATTCACCTCACAGGGTTGTTATAGGGACCACAGGAAGGAGTATTGAATATCTTAATCCCCTTGGTTTATCTGTAAAAGTAATACAGGTGGAATACAAATAAGGGTGGGGGGGGGGAGAGATACACTTGATTTAGATTTGGTTTCAGGTCTTGGGATTGCTTATAATTAATCAATTAACCTTTGCAAACGAATATTCTAAAACTGACTAGGTGGCTGATTTTTAAGGAATGTTTAATTCTAATTACAGCGTACTGTCACTGTCTATATTACATTCATTGTTACTATCTTGCTACTTATTTATTTTTAAACTTAATATACAGTAATGTTCTTGGTTTATAGCATCTTAAAAAATTAAGAATGGTTATTGTGGCAAAAAGAAATACATCAATGGTAGCAGTGCTAGGTTGCATAAATAAAATCATGGAACTTTTTCTTCCTCACTTGCAGTTACGTGGAAGCATTTGGAACCTCCTTAGTTTCTATTAGATCCAACTGGTATTTCCATTTTATCATTATCATCCTCAAATTGTGGTATTTTCTAAAGTTCCTGACCATCAATCATGAGTGGCAGCCATGAAATTAGAGGGCAGCCAGTTTACATAGCCAACTATTTTTACTGTAGACATTTGCATAGGTTGATGGCATGATCAATATATTTTAGTCTCAGTCTGCCATTGAGAGCTAACATAGAATAGTGTTTAAAAGTCTTGATGAAGACTCAAGAAACATGCTTCCTCTGTTGCTCTTCTATCCTTTGGAAGAACATTTTCTCCCAAGATTCAGAAACTTTACTCCCTCTTTCCCATCACATCTCAGTTTTCCCATCACAATCACAGTATTGCTCACAGTATTTGTACTGTTGCCCTCCCTTTCCAAAATGCTCTCCTCCAAATTCTGCCAGCTCTTGTCCAGGTTGTATTATCATACTATTTTGCACCCAGGTAATATCAACCACAGGAGATCAGGCTATCTAGGGTTCTGGGCACTTTTCCATGTGTACATTTTGGTCTGAGTTTCTGGTCATTAATTCAGTTTTCAGTTGCTTCTGTTTTGTAATCTTTTGATTCTTTATAACTTTTTCTTTGCAAACATGCACCAGCAGTAATTGCTTACTGTGTCTGATATAATAATTCAATCTATATTTCTCTTCTACATTTTGGTTTACTCAAAGTAATCACCTTCCCTTTTATTTCTGCAAATCAGAGCCTGTCAACATCACTTCTTGGGTGGAAAACATGATTCATGGTCATTAATTTCCTTGTTTGTTATAATTTCAGTTAATATGCTATTTTCATTGACTGGACTTTTTCTTCCTCCTTTTGCTTCAATGAGGAAAATTAGTAGCAGTAATAATAATATCTTTTGTAAAGATGCAATAATGGATTATTCCATTTACTTACTGTAAGTGCAAGCAACAGCCATTTTGCAATTTTTGTTATAGAAACTAAGTATCTTCATGGATACTCACCAAATTACAAATGCAGAATGTGCCTCGTAGTTCATGATTAATCCAAAGCAAAATATATACTTTGGCAGAGATAAAATTGGAAACTAAGTCTCCTGGATAACAATCTCATTCTTTCTCAACTGACTTGTAACATTTCATTATTATCTCAGTATTTTTTTCCAGAACACAGTTGTTAATATCAGTTTAGGAGATGGATGCATCTCGTGTAGATGAATCAATTTATTTGTTGAGCCCATCCTGTGATTTATGGTCTTTTTCCATGTTCTGTGACTTACATAATATAACTCTTTAAAATTCAGAGCATATGGCAAATTTCTATTACATTAAGATGTATTTCATTTAATAACTGGAAACAATTGCTATTTCTATTTAATTTGACATTAAGATTCATATTATATCTTCATGAATAGAAAATGGCAAATAAAAAGTTTAATCATATAGGAAAAATATAGTTGGGTACATTGTTGTCTATTTATTACTATTATAATGTTCATGAATTAGGAAAGATAAAACATCAAAAGATTTATTGATGAATTAGATTTCTAAATTAGAAATGTAAACAATCTAGATTAATCAACTAATGTTATTAATTTTAATTAAAAAAACCAATTCCAAGAATATATTAAAAGGACATCTGTTTATTTTTTGATGCTTTCTTTTCCATAATTAGCACTCTCCAAGCTGACTGGGAATTATGGAAGTTGTGGATGAGATTTTGTCTAGTTTTGAATGAGATTGACTTTGTATATGTCATGTTTTATTTTTGCTGTTTTGGAAAGTTTTAGCCTGAATTTAGTCAGTCATATAAATAGACAGATAAGACTTCAACAGATCTGAAGACTCCTGGGATAGGAAACACTATTATAAATGTAATATTTTCTTCTTCTAAGAATGAGAAGTACCTTTAGTTTATTGAACTTTGAACAAACTTGCATGCCCTTCAGTAGCTGCAAAAAAATAATTTGGTTTTTAATAATTGGCACCCAGTATTAAATTGCGTGTATTTTCTTTTACTTGTTTTGCACATGGGAGGGGGAGGAGGAAAGCAAATTGAAAGCAGGTCAATGTAGATGTAAAAAGTAGTGATACTACTACTTTTACTACCAAACTTCAAATGAGGCTTTTATCTGTATGTGAAGACCTAAGCCTTTTCACTGCAATTACACAAATCTTTAATAAAGCAGTTTCTAATTTTATCCAAACTGAGACTTTGTACTTTGTACTCTACTTATCCCCAGATTTTGGTTCAAGAGAAGAAATACAACCATATATTAAACTTTCGTTGATATTGTGAGTTTTTCTGAAGCAGATCTTAGCAATATGTTAATTTGCATCTTCCAAGAGATTCTCTTAACAAAAGGTTTATATTATCTTTTATTAAACATATAGCTTGATTGTATGCGTGATTTCAGGACAGAAATAGTAATGCTAGATAAGTTAATCCATAGTTATACAATGAGTCCAGGTCTATTATCTCTAGGCTCGTGATAGTAATTTATCTGGATGGATGAAAATCGAAGTAACTGTTTTATATAGATCATCCTTGTTGCTGATTCATAGTGGAGAAAAGCAGGGTAGCAGAAAAGCTTCCACTGTTCCTGCATATTATTGCCTGGGTTGTGGTTGTGTTGTTTTAAAAGTTCTTTTGTTTCAATTTTCATGAAAGTAATGGCTGTTTGCTTGTAGCATAGCTCAGTGTTAAGTACTTTTATGTGCACCATCTCATTGCAGTAGAAAACTTTAAAAGTCAATATAACAAATTGCCAAATGATATTTAGGTACTTTATAATATGAGCACCAGAGGTGGTATTCAGCGGGTTCTGACCAGTTCTGGCACAGTTTATAGCACACAAAATCTGCATGTAAATTTCTTTCAAAAAAATTTCAAAGGTAGAGTATGTTAGTCTTTTGCAACAAAGCTAACAAAAATATAGTACTTTTAGAGTAACTGTTGGTCCTTTGTTGAATGGAATAAAATAGCCCTATTTGGAGTGGAAAAAAGTGGAGCTTAAATTATCCATGTTAACTATATATAAATAAATCTAGATCAAATTTTTTTTTTTTTAAAAAAAACACTTTATGTTAGATCTGGGGTGGATCGGTTCAAAGGAGACGCGAGACCATCTTAGTGAGTTCAGCTCTTTATTTAGGATAAGAATAGTCTGGGTGAGACAAGCCGCGGCAGCCCTTCATATAGGGCTCGCTGTGGCTCAGCGGCCAATGGCAGCGCTTTGAATCTCCCGCGATCGGCACAGCCAATCGTGGTAGATCCCTAGTGCTCCAATCACGGCCGGGGTTTCGACCAATCAGGTCGCTGTCCGTTCGGACCAATCAGTTGTGAGGGTTTGGAGTATGCTAATATAGCACACCCCTCCCCTCTTGGTTTCGTCTGTCAGTGCGTCGTGACGTAGTCGCGCAGGTAGGCGGGGCTTCGTACCTGCCTAGTTGACCTGCGCGGTTCAGTTCCAGCGTGGTCGTCGACCAGTTCGGAGGTGTTCTCTGTCGTTCCAGTTCCCTGGGATGGAATCGCCTGGAAGGGTGAGCCGGGCCTTTCTTGGTAGCTCCCTCCCGGTCTACCCGGGTTGGTTGAGCTGCCGCTCCTGTTGTTCCCGCTGGATCTTTCCGGGTTGGTTGAACTGGTTTGGCTGCTCCTTCCAGGTGAGGGTTCCGGAGATTCGTGTCCTCCGTTTACTGGTGAGTGGGACTGGTTTATTTGTGGTTTATTTGTTCTGGGTGGGGGGTGTTCTGCTTGCGCTAGGAGGTTCCCTTCGACTCTTTCCTTAACGCTTGCCGTTTCCTCCCCCCTTCTAGCTTCTTGCTCGGGTGTCTGGTTGTTGGTGACGGCTATTCTTGACCTTAGTTGGTCGATGTGCCGTTTCCAGTCTTTCCTGTCGCTTGGCTCTAATCGGTATGATAAGGGGCCGGTTATTTGGGTGATCGTTGCTGGTACCCAGAGTGCTTCCCCTGAAAGGTTTTTTGCATATACTGTGTCCCCTATGTTAAATTTTCTATGTTTGCTGGAAGAACCCAGGGGGTTTTCGGGATTGTATGTGGGGTGCATTCTGTCTAGCGTCGACCGTAGTTTTCTGCCCATCCTTAGCTCTGCCGGGCTTCTGTTCGTGGTCACGCTGGGTGTGATATGTTGAATGAGGAGCATTTTATTGATTTTGTCCTGTATGTTGGCTGCTTCTATTTTCTGGATGGCTTTTTTCGTATATTGGACCATGCGTTCCGGCCACCCGTTCGCCGCCGGATGTGCGGGCGCGGTTAATGCATGGCGTATGCCTTGGCCTGCCAGAAATTGTTTGAACGCTTGGCGTTTCCCACTCCTGGGTTGGGGTGGCGGGGGGGTTTGGTCTGGATTCTTGGCATTGTTTGCATTTGGCTACCCAGGTTTCAATCTGTTTATCCATTCCCGGTCACCATGCGTAGCTTCTGGCCAGGCTTTTCATCTTGACCATCCCTGGGTGTCCCTCGTGCAGCATCCCCAACACCCTTTCCTGTAATGTTTCCGGGATTACCACTCTGTCCCCCCAAAGTATACAGCCCTTCTCTGTAAAAAGTTCAGTCTGTCTGTTTCAGAAGGGTCTGAATAGTTCGTCCCTGTCCCCTTCCGACCACCCTTTTCCGACCCAGCTCAAGACTCGCGCCAGCTGCTTGTCTTTATTTGTTTCTCTGGCAATGTCTGGCGCGGTCACGAGCGGGTTGGATATTGTTTCTATTTGGAGTACCTCTGTTGTGGGTGCTGGGTCGTCTTCCAGGTCGGGCAGGGGTGAGCGGCTCAGGGCGTCTGCGTGGGTGATGTCCTTGCCAGGTCGATGTACCAGCTGGTAGTTGTATGCTGCTAGGAATTCGGACCACCTTGTCATTCTTGGTTATAGAATGTTCGGTGTGGCCTTATTTCCCGCCAGGATTCCTAGCAGCGGCTTGTGGTCTGTGATGATTGTAAAAGTCCTACCGTAAAGGTATTCGTGAAATTTCTTGACTCCGGCGACGACTGCTAGGGCCTCTTTGTCGAGCTGGCTGTAGTTTCTCTCTGGTTTTGAAAGTGTTCTTGATGAGAAAGCGATGGGTGCTTCCTTCCCGTCCGGTAGCTGGTGGCTGAGGATGGCGCCGATCCCAAAAGGCGAGGCGTCGCACGTTACCGTTAATGGCAGGGTCTCGCTGTACTGGATGAGTACCGCGTCAGATGTTAGCAGGTTCTTTGTATTGGTGAAGGCGCTCTCTTCCCGCGCTCCCCAGGTCCAGGTGGCTGTTTTGTCTAACAGCCTATGCAGTGGTTCCGCCACGGTTGCCTTTTGAGGTAGGAAGACATTGTAAAAATTTAACAGTCCCAAGAAAGCCTGTAGTTCCGTTTTGTTTTAGGGTCGTGGCGTTTCCCTTATGGCCCTCAGTTTCTTTTCCGTGGGGTGGATCCCTTGCTTGTCTAGGAGGTACCCTAGAAATTCAACCCTTTCTGCCCGTAGTTGGCATTTCCCTTTTTTAACTTTGAGTCCCGAGTCTCTGAATTTCTCTAGTACTTCCCTCAACCGGGCTTCTAGTTGCTTTTCATTTTTCGCAGCCACCAGCACATCGTCAAAGTAGGGCACCACCCCCTTTATGCCTTGGAGGAGTCTTTCCATGAGGCTTTGGAAGACCCCGGGTGCCACGCTGACTCCAAATTGGAGCCGGTTGCAACGGAAAGCCCCCTGGTGTGTTACGATGGTCTGGGCTTTGGCGGTTGCGGCGTCGACTGGCAGTTGCTGGTAGGCTTGAGCCAGGTCAAGTTTTGCGAAAATCCGGCCTCCCCCCAGTGAGTGCAGAAGGTGCTGTACTACTGGGACGGGGTATGCGCTTTGTTGGAGCGCGTGGTTCAGGGTGGCCTTATAGTCACCACAGATTCTCACGGACCCATCTGGCTTGATGGGGGTGACTATGGGGGTCTCCCACCGGGCGTGATCGATTGGCTCCAGCACACCCTTGCGCGATGAGCTTATCTAGCTGCTGATCAATTTTTGGCTTGAGTGCAAATGGCACTCGCCTTGGCTTAAGGCGGATTGGCGCGATGCTCGGGTCTATATTGAATGAGATAGGGGACCCCCGGTACTTGCCTAGGCTGTCATCGAAGACTTCCCGGAAGTCCCTCACGAGCGCTGTTTCCCAGTCCGTCTCTCTGATGTGGTGGATGCCGGTTACTTCGATGCCCAGGGGTGCGAACCACTGCAGTCCCAATAGGCTTGGCTGATCTCGGTCGATGATCATCAGGGGTAGCACTTCGGTGTGGCCCTTGAAGGTGATTTTAAAATGGCCTCTGTCGACTACAGGGATGCGGTTTCCCTGGTAGTCTTTGAGAGTCAGTTTTTGGTCTTCTAGCTCGTGGCGGCGGATGGTAGGTGCCAGGCGCTTGATGGTGCACCATGAGACCATGGAGAGGAAGGACCCGGAGTCCACCTCCATGTCGCATGGCTGGTCTTCTATCCCCACCGTTACATATAGTTTCCTGGCGTCGCTTGTGGAGGAATGGCTGATGGCGGCGGATGGTAGGTGCCAGGCGCTTGATGGTGCACCATGAGACCATGGAGAGGAAGGACCCGGAGTCCACCTCCATGTCGCATGGCTGGTCTTCTATCCCCACCGTTACATATAGTTTCCTGGCGTCGCTTGTGGAGGAATGGCCGATGACGACGGTTTGGTGCGTTTCCTCCCTTTGCCTTGCCTCGTGGAGCCACCTGTTCCGACCCTCTTGGCTCCAGCAGCTCTCCGTCTGGCGATCTTGGTGTCTGGTGGGGGTGTTCTCTCGTCGTCGCGGGCTGTAGTGCCTTTTATTCTGGCACACCTTGGCGATGTGCCCCTGTTTCTCGCAAGGCCAGCAGATGGCATCGAGGAAACGGCAGTCCGTCCGGGGGTGATCGCCTCTGCAGCCAGCGCACTGGAACCTCGACTTACGACCTCGTGGTTCCCGCCGCTCCTGCACTGCTTGTAGGCGGTGAATCTCCTCCTCCTTGTCCTCGGTCTCTGAGAAGGAGTCGATGTCACCGTGGTGTGTGGTTGTGTCTTGACGGTCGGTTTTGGGTCGCTTCTCGGGGGTCAAAGTCGTCTCGCCGGCCGCCGGTCGTGGCGTCATGCTCGATTGTCGCATCCGAGCTGCTGATTTCTTGGCCGCCTCAGCCGCGGCAGCCTCGGTGAGGGCATCGGCGAGGGAGATGTCGCCCTTCGCCATGATGCGGCTCTGGAGGACGGGGTCTTGGAGCCCTAGGATGACGCGGTCTCGCAGTGCCTCATCCAGATCAGCGAACTCGCCGCCCAAGTCTCGTAGTGCCGCCATGAAATCACCAAGCCCCTCGCCCTCGCGTTGATCCCGCCTGTAGAAATCGTGCCGTCGGAAAAGGATGGGCACGACGGGGGCGTAGTGGCTTCGCAGTAGGGGCTCGAGGTCGCCCCATTCCATGGTCTTGACGTCCTCTGGTTTGGCCAAGGCTTTGGCCATCTTGAACACTGCGGGCCCGCAGTGTGTCAGAAACACGGCTCGTTTCTTGTGGCCGTTGGCATCTTTAAGATTGCTACTCTCGAGGAAATCTGGAACCTATCGATATAGGATTCCCAGTCCTCAGTAGCGGGGTTGAAGCATGCGGGTGGCGAGTTGATGCCGGCCATGCTGCCGGCTGCTGTGTGCCGCTTCGCCACGTGCTGGGTGGTCTCCTTGTCTCACGATCCCACCTTCGTCGCCAGTGTTAGATCTGGGGTGGAACGGTTCGAAGGAGACGCGAGACCATCTTAGTGAGTTCAGCTCTTTATTTAGGATAAGAATAGTCTGGGTGAGACAAGCCACGGCAGCCCTTCATATAGGGCTCGCTGCGGCTCGGCGGCCAATGGCAGCACTTTGAATCTCCCGCGATCGGCACAGCCAATCGCGGTAGATCCCTAGCGCTCCAATCACGGCCGGGGTTTTGACCAATCAGGTCGCTGTCCGTTCGGACCAATCAGTTGCGTGGGTTTGGAGTATGCTAATATAGCACACTTTATTTTCAGCTTTATAGAGCCATGCTGGCTAAATATATAAAGACATTTTTTTTAAAAAAGGAAATTTTATTAAATCAGATCTAGACTAAATTATATAAAGTGTAGAACAAAGGTGTCAGTTGATTTCATTCAGGGCTGCATCAGGGTTGTGTTTGGCCTTGGGGGCCCCGGGAGGGGGCATAGCCAGGGTAGGCATGGCCAGCTTGACATCACTCCTCAAGGCTCTATTTTGTATGCAATGGCCTCTTTGCAGCCCTCTGCCAGTGAAAACGCTTTAGCTGGCAGAGGCACCATGGACCGGTCCTTTGCTGTTTCCAGGGCAGCCCCGAAGGCCAGATCTAAACACCCCACAGTCTGGATTTAGCCTGTGGGCCTTGAGTTTGACAAGTATGTTTTTCTTATTTCCAAGTAGATGTATACAGTACTGCTTCCTTAATGCAGTGGATTTACACAAGGGCTAGGCAACCCTTCATATGTGATAAGTATTTTTGAATATTCAAGGGTCTAAACATAATTCTTGTCTTCAACTTTTTAAAACATACACTTCTTTTCCCAGCTGCAAACATTTAGGAGACTACCATTTTTAAACCCTGTTTCTTATTTATTATAATGTAGACAGTTATTTCTTATTCCGGGTTATGATAGTTGTGTATCACAGACAGCTACAGGATTTTCCAAGATGAGGAGAAAAGGCATTATTGCTTTGCATGGGAAAAAATGAAATATTTTAATATATGTCAACATAAGGAGAGTGTCCCTATGTGTCCTATTTTTTTAAAGGCTAGAATGTTGAAGCTGAGCCAGAGAACTGTACAGAGAAATTCAACATAGTTCCTGTGGGCATCAATACACCTACTGACATTTCTGGGAAAACCACCAAAACCATCTACCTGTTTTGGGGGAGGTTACCTTTAAAAGACTACAGTTTATTTTAAAAAATAAAAATAAAAGAAACATCAAAGTCTAGCATCATCCCCCCAACGATTAGAAAATAAAACTGGCAGTGGCTTCAACCCAATCCTGTTTTGAGATATGCATATTTATTCAGAAAAGAAGCTGGAATTGATCTTAGTGGACACACTGAAAGTCTAGAAGAGTTAGTTTGCTTTCTGGAATTTGGGTGTTTTGTGAGTAACTAAAATCATTTTAACAGGCAATTAATTGTCTTGTGATTAATCAACATCTCCTTCCTCTGGCAAGGTAGCCATTTTGTGACAGTACCAGCTATACTTATTAAAAAACTGAATTGTTCCCACTGAACTAAAAATATTATTTCCCTACTCTAGCAGCCCTGGGAGAAATTATCTGTTAGTACTCAGCTGCCTCTTTAACTCCTACAGGTGTATGAGAGTTCCTCCAAGATGGAACAGTTTGTGACCCGTTTCCTTCTGAGGGAGACGATGAACCAGATACAGTCTCTGCAAGTCTCCCTAGAATGTGCCGCAGATACTATTGAAGAACAGAGTGGCCGAGAAAGGTAAAACAACCATCTGGGCAATATAGCAGATGCAAAAGAGAAGCCAAATAATTAAGAGTGGGGTTGAAATCAGTTTCTATCATTTTCTAAGTCTCCTCATCTACTCTACAAAGGTTAGTTCTACCATATCTACAATTTTAGAGGGGTGTTTTTTGTCTGTTTGCTTGTTTGTGTGGGCTTCTTTACTATTCACAAAATAAGCATTCTCTAGATGAGTGCACTGTTGAAGACGTAAAGCCTGTCATCATTATAGTTGTATTGACTCAATAATGTTGGAATGCATTAGGAATCCTGCCTTGTTAATTGTAGTTGGGGAAAAACAGGCAAGTAGAATATCATTAGAATTGGACCTTACTGTCCCTGATCAATCTCCCTGAAGTAAAACCTCAGTTGGCAATATTTCTGCAGTAATGTTTTGCATGACTGGAGAATTAAATAGTTAAAAAGAAAGGAAGATGGATGAAAGTTACTACATGTTTTAGTTCACATGTATTTTTAGATCATGCCTTTTATTTCTCACTTTGTATTGTTATCATGAAAAATGAGGAATCGTGCAAGCAGAATCAGAGACAACAAGCTAGTGATTATTCCTAGGGTATGTACTGTCTTGATGTTATGCTTCTTAGGAATAATATGAACAAATCTGAAGCTTTACTTGGTCAACACACTACAAAAAGATGTGGCCGAAGAATTCAGAAGAATGTTTGCTATTCTCCTACAGATCCGTATTCTGGGATGCTGACCACAGGTATTGGCAGCTTTCATCATTCTGATTTCCGGATTTGCATTAGTATGCATAACTGTAAAAAATAGGCTCAACAATGTTTGGATAGAGAAAACAGTAAGCTAATGGTTTACACAAATAATTTAATCAACATCATAGTTAGTTTACTTATAAGCTTCACAGGACAGCCATTTTGAAGGCTGAAGGGTGCTTTTAATGGTCTACTGTGCTCAGTGTGGAGCTGCCCTTGTGCTTCATCTGAGAACTGGAACTAGTAGAGTGGGGTACCTGGTCATAACCATGTAGACCATTGTAGACGTACTTGTATTGGCTGCTACCAGCTGAAGAGTTTTGCTTATGACATAGAAGACTCTAAGCAATTTAAGCCCAGGTTATCTGACAGATTATCCTCACCACTTGATCAAGATCATCAGGGAAGGTCCTGCTGCATGTCTGAAGATTGCCTGAGTGCCATCTTGTGGTTAATAGTGACCAGGCCTTCTTTGCGGTTGACCTCAACTCTGGAATGTTCCCCCTGATATTTTTGGGGTGCCTATTTGTTTTCTTTCTTTTCCCATGCACTTTTATTTATGTATGCCTGCATTCAAATCAGGTTTAACTGCTGCTGATTCCTTCCTCCTGGTTTTCAGCTACCCAATGTTCGAGCTACAATGCTTTTAACTGTTGACTGGTATGGCTTGGTTATATTGTTATCTTGTCATATAGGACTTTATCACATTTTGTGCTATGTAAATTGGAAGTGATTCACTTCCAGAAAGTTTTCCCATCCTATTGAGTCACTGATACTGAAACTGGTAAAATGACTCAATGTTATGTAGTGAAGGACTGTCACACTTCAACAAGTCACCTTTTACTAAGGCTTTATTGAAGGAAATGTTTTCTTGAAGTTCTATACAGCTGTAGTTATGTAAGCCCCTTAGACTTTTGCTCCTAAACATGTTTGGGATGATTTTTAAGTAAATAAATGAGATGTCCTTTATCAAGGAATACACTGAGGGAGAGCTGAGTAACTTGATTTGTTCCCTATCACATCTAACTAGACAGTTAGGCTTAACCATGGTCTTGAGAACAGCTTGACAGAACAGCTTTTCTGATTTGTGAATAAGCAACATGCCAAGGCTTTCCCATGTTACTATTTTCATCACAAGAGTGGCATGAGGATGCTCACTAGTGATAATATAATCCCTATAATGGTTTAGCATTTTCTAAACTAGGTTTTGGTTTCTGTTATGTAAAGCAGGAAATTGTTTAATATTTGTTGTTTTAAGGAAAGTATCAAAGAAAACGTAGTATCATGTTCCTTTGTGGAATAGAGTGGGCAGGGAGTTGAAGAGGAGTAAAATATAAATATTTCTATGACAAAAAGAATGAAAGTTTGTCATGCCTGATACTTAGCTCTCAGTCCTGTTTTTATTATTCAATCATGTTGATTTTTGGAGATTGACCGGAGTCCCTGCAGCTTTCTTGGCAAGGTTTTTCAGAAGTGGTTTGCCATTTCCTCCTTCCTAGGACTGAAAGTACTCAGCCAAGACTATATAGTTTCATGCCTAAGTCTGAATTAGAACTCAAAGTCTCCTCATTTCTAGCCTGATGCCTTAACTGCTATACTGTACAAAAACTAACTAATCCTACTAGAATGTTTTTCTATCTGCCACTTGGCTGGGACAGCTATTTGTCTGGGATTTCAGCTGAGTCTTCTTTCTCTTGGCATTACGTTCAGGTGTTTGTGTGGAAACGGATAGCCAGTGGCCATCTGAAATTACCCAGCTACAACAATTCATCAGCAAACTGGAATGTAAGGTGGGCCAGCAAATAAAAATCGATAAAATGGGAACTTTATCTTGAAGCGTTTTCTCATGACATTGATTTCGTTTAAAGTGTTTGGAATTGGATCTAAACAAGCTCAATAACTCACAACATAGTTAACATGCACTTCTTTCATTTTTCCAGTCCTGATTTTTCTCTTAATATATCAAAGGGGCCTTTAAGCATCAAATGTAGTAAGATTGTCTCTAGTGCCTAGCTTTATGATATACATTTTCTCACCACTGTGGAACCTAAAAGCTCCTTAGAGATGCTTGACAGTTTTATTAGTTCTTGTACTGAGTTTCTATTCTTAACTAGAATTTATTGTCCTATTTTGATTGACTTTTAAGAATTACCTTCAATCCTGCCAAAGGCTAGGTTACTAAGACATGTTCATGAACTCAAGTTTTCAAATGGGCTCAAAAGCAACCAAAATTAACCAGGGAAGTTTCAAACATCTGTGTATGGCTAATATGTTCAGACATAATTTCTGAGATATGCAAGAGATATACTGTACATAAAGAATGCCCATCTGTCAGGTGAATAACTGTATATTTTAAGGAGAACTGGGAGTGGAATTTTAAAATCAGGTTAGATCAAAATGGCTGGTTATTCAAGTGTCAGAATTGTCCATGGATGAAGAAATGTTGCTTGCAGAGTACAGAATTATTTATGCAGCTATATGTCAGTAGTAAAGTATAAACAGTACAGTGTATTTAGTGTGAAATAAGGAATGAATAATTCTTACAATGTCAATTATGACCTATAGGTATTCAGTGAATCTGGGGGAAAATACATCTTGATGAATTTTTTAATAATTTAAAGTCAATAGAAACGTGACAAATAGATGACAGATTACTTGGATGATCTCTAGACTTAGCCTCTGCCAACCTGGTATCCCCCAGATGTGAGAAGTGTCCGGATTCTGGCAGTTACCCCAATTAAATCATGAGTCTCGAACCAAATTTCCAACACTTCAAAAGGATGTATTGGGAGTTAACATGTCTGGCACTGCCTGGGGGTAGCTGACTCTGAGACACATAATTCATTCACCCTTGACCCTGGTTTTCCCCCACCCCCTGGGGAAAATAATTCATATTTTCCAATGAGACACATCCATAGCCAAGAGTCATCAATCATGTTCTTCAGTTAGATATTTGTGTGGCAGAAACTTTAGTCACCTAGTTACCATCTTTGAAAACTATTTATGGAATGCACTTTCAATTTTCAAGCTGCCGCACTGCTCTTTCAAACCCCTTCTGTTGGCAACACTAAAAAGACTATAGAAATATTTTATGAGTTGACAAGAAGACTATGATACCTAGACTGTCTAGCCAGCATGGTCAGATTACTGAAAGGGCATAATGAACTTGTGAATTCCTAGTGAAGAGGGCAGTTATGTGAAATCAAGTATATATATATCAATCATTTTGTAACTTAATTCCTTTTATAATAATTTTGTGCAATTAGAATCCAAGGTTGGAGCCTCTGAAATGTAATATGGTCTGCAAAGGAACAGATTCCGTGAGTTTCTGGACTGTGCTTTTTGTTTATTTGATTGTGCATTGCTATGGCACTAGAAACAAGGCAATTCATATATTAGAACTGTTATTAGAATAGAAATAATAATAGAAATGATGATGATAGATAGATAGATAGATAGATAGATAGATGATAGATAGATAGATAGATAGATAGATAGATAGATAGATAGATAGATAGATAATTAAAATATTTCATATATTGGTGGCTATAAAAGAAAAATTCAGCAACCTTTGAGAATAAAAGAAAGGCTACTATAGATTATGAGCTTAAATGGACTCTGGAGGATGGTAGAGGACAGGAAGGCCTGGGGGAACGTTGTCCATTGGGTCACGATGGGTCAGACATGATTTTGTAACTAACAACAACTATAGATTAGCTCACCATAGCACAGGAATTTTGAAAGCTGAAGCTTGTTGTATAGCAGTTTGACAAAGACAGGGAAATGTGTATGCATTCTATCCCAACTTTAAAACTCTAATCATTTTGTCCATGAGTCCTGACTCCCAGCCCCAATGCCTTTTTCACTTCTTTTGCTTTGGAAATACAGAACCAATGGTTGCCAATTGGCTAGAGTTTCCACCTTGTCCTATGTGCTGCTCCTGCCATTTCTTCCCTATCTCCAGAAATAAAAGCTCTATCTGCCTTAGTTCTCCCTGCTCCCAACTTTCCTGATCAATTCTATTAATGGTTCTGATATATCCAGTGTGGATATATTCTATTCCCCCACCCAGGAGATGTGGCAAAAGGGGGAGAATTCTAAGTGTGATTCCACTTTTTTGAGTCTTCCATTGGAATGACTGGCCAATTGGCAGCCAAAGATAATACTAGTAAAATATAATTGTGGGTCAAAAATACACACTTTTAGTGGGTATGCCTTTAGAGTTATCTCTGACTTACATAGCATTTCTAAGTACATATTAATAGAAATTACAAATTTTCTCTCCTTTGGCTATCTCTTTTTCATTTGGCAGCACATCCTGGTGGCACAGAGACAGATCTCAGTGGCAGAAAGTGGATTAGTGGAATTTTGCCAAATTCTTCAAACCTACACAGAAACCACAGCTGGACAGAGCAGTTGCTTACAGTAAGTCTCCAAGACACTGGTTTTTTTATAGGTTGTTTGGATGAGATGTGTATTTAGAAAAAGATAGCAAAGCTCCCTTTCTTGAGCATTATGAACCTTACTTTTCTCTCAGTAATTTGAAAGAAACTGTTTATGCAGGGGTGGGATTCTACCAGTTCTGTCCGGCTCTGTAGAACAGGTAGCTCTGAAGAGCAGCAGACATAGAATCAGTTCTATGTCTGCTGCTGTTTTGGCCCACCCGCCTGCCTGGGCTCTTACCTGACCTTTATTTCCTACTTTTTCAACAATGTTTCACACGTGCACATGTGCAGCTTGCAGCTCAGCCTGGACAGCTGAGCAGCGCTGCGCACGGGTACCACAGCTGTGCCGCGCAAAGCAGCTGAGGTTGAAAAAGCAGGAAATAAAGGTCAGGTAAGAGCCTGGGCAGGTGGGTGGGCCAAAACAGCAGCAGACATAAAACTGGTTCTATGTCTGCTGCTCTTCAGAGCTACCAGTTCTACAGAGCTGGACAGAACTGGTAGAATCCCACCCCTGTATTATATACACTAACCCCAATATCCATGAAGTTCATTTTCCAGCAAACAGCTCCATAAAGTAGATGGATACTGAAATACAAGAGCCAGACTCTTTACAAAGATGTACTCTTGCTTCTTCTGTATAGTTGAAATAGAAACTCGAAAAACAAATCTATGGTTCATAAGGGTGTACTCATGTGGCTTTGAGTTCAGTCCCATCCTGTTCTTCCTAGTGCTATCATTATAAGAGCTGTTCAGGAGTATTCTTAGTAATTGAAACATGCTACTAACTGCCTGAAATGTAGCTGCAAATAGAGTGTGACCTAACAAAAAAAAAAAAAAAGCAAGAAAGAATCAGCCTTAATTAATCCTTCATTTAGTACCATCAAACACACACACACACACACTGAAATGAAAAACATTAATCTGATTTCAAATTGGAATAATAATCCATCTTTATAGTTTATTCGAATGTTCAGACTACAGTTAGCAACTGTAGGACAAAATAAATTCTGGAACTCAGAGTCTCTATGCATTCTGAAGAAACTAAATGCTGAATTTCACTCATTATGGAAATGGTGACTAAAAATAAATTTTATTATGCATGATGTTTGTTTTGTTGTTGGACTGCTATCTTATGATTATTTTGAGCATTTTCTGAGCTTGTTTTGGTTCATTTTGTGTATGCTGTGAGCCACCCAAAGACAGCTGGAATGAAGCAGTACTCAAACTGAATAAATAAATAAAATGTATAACTTCTACAATAGAGTTACATCTGTGCTCAACATTAAACTACTGCAGAAAACACCAGCTCGGTATCATATTCTGCCCCCTCAATCTTTTCCCATGTTAAGTACATTTGCAGGTCTCCTGGGGGCATCAAAGTGTGCATTTATCCAAATCACTCTCTGCCACTCTCTAGGAGACTATAAGAAAAATGACCAAGCATTATCAAGAGATGGGAGTGGGGCAATGTGATGGGTAGCATTTTTAGCAGTAGTCTTGGGACAAATATAACAACTCTGTGATCCATTTGTTTAATGCAGAGGTGTCCAACCTTGGCAATTTTAAGACTTCTGGACTTCAACTCCCAGAGTTCCTCAGCCAGCTTTGCTGGCTGAGGAACTCTGGGAGTTGAAGTCCACAAGTCTTAAAGTTGCCAAGGTTGGACACCCCTGGTTTAATGGGTCATACTAAGTTAAGTTTCAGAATAATAGATTACTGCTAATGAAGAATATTATTATATCTATTCATTTTCTTAGAGACCAAGTGAGGGGCAGCCTTTCAGATAAAAACTTCAGATTCTCTTGCTTTATCACACCTTTGTATCGTGACTTGGATGACTGAGAATCTCCATAGACACACCTTTGTATCAGTTTCATGCCCATGTGATTCCATGCCATGATCCCTTCCTGCGCCGATTTCTTTCTGGTTCAGTTACAGCAAAAGAGAAACTGCTTCAGTGTGAGTTTCCAAGCAGAAGACTTGGAGTTCAATGTTCCAAAGGCAACTGCTTTAACCTTCAACCACAACCTTCAGCTTTAACCTTCAACCACAACCCTACCTCAACCAATCCACCATCACCCAAAACTAGGCACGCACGCCCCTAACTACCTCAATTCCAACTACTGCTGGCCTTAAATGGAAGCTAATCAATGCAAGAAGCCTTGTGAATAAAATACCTGAATTTCTCCTCTTACTAAATATGGCTAAATTTGATATCATATTTGTCTGTGAAACATGGCTCAATGCACCTCTCCCTGACTCCATTTCCACAGTAAGAGACTATCATGTTTACCGATCAGATCGTGAAATTCGTAGAGGAGGTGGTGTTGCTATCTTCTATAAAAAGTCCTTACATCTAAAATCATCCAAGTTACCCAGGAGCTTGCTCTTCCTGAGACCATCATCTGTGAACTATCCTTAAATATCACATTTCGATTCTTACTATGTTACAGAGCACCTGATTATGACATCGAACATGTAAACAAGCTAAATTCACCACTAACATGGGCAGCATCCTGCCCACATGCTTTTATCTTTCTTGGTGACTTCAATCTACCTCATATTGACTGGACCCTAAATGAATGTACAACTGAACCCATACACGCAACCTTCTACAATGCTGTTACAAATCTGGGACTGGAACAACTAGTAACCAACAACACTAGACTAAACAACTGCCTCGATCTCATTTTCTGCAATAGTTTGAATTTAATTTACGGAATACAAACTAAAGAACCCTTTTCCAGCAGTGACCACAATATGATTGACTTTTGTCTCAACATACGCCCACACAAAAATCATCACAATGATGTAATCCCCAACTATAACTTCAAAAAAGGCAACTATGATCTTATAGACAACGATCTCTCATCCCTTGATTGGCAATCTCTATTCACTGGATGCAATGCTGTTGAAGACCATTATAACATATTTTTACTTGAAGTCAAAAGAGTCATCAAACTATATGTACTAACAACAACTCCCAAAACAAAAACAAAAAACCAGATTACCCATAACAATAAGGAAACTTCAATCCAAAAAGAGATCACTCTGGTGGAAAAACAAATCTGGTCACGTTGCCAATTTCAAAAGCCGATACAAAAATTTATGCCATCAGATAAAGACTGAATGCACCAATTATCACATTAAACAAGAGGAAAACCTTCTATGCACCAATTCCACCCGTGCTTTTTACAATTTTGTAAACAACAAACTAAAAGACTCAAGGTCCATCCCACCCCTGATAGGACCTAATGGTAAAAACTGCAATGACGACACCATTAAAGCCAACCTCTTTAACACATTCTTTGGGTCAGTATTTGTAAACAGCAATGGATCATGACCAATATTTCCTAGTCGAACTACAGACAACTACAATGATCTAATACTTATCGAATTTACAGAAGACAATGTTGAAAAAGCACTATGCAATCTAAAACCATCTTTATCTACTGGACCAGACGGAATATGTGCCTACTTCTTAAAAAAGCTATCCACTGCCATAGCCGAACCTCTAAGCATAATCTTTGAAAAATCTCTCAGGACCAGCTCCTTGCTCAAAAAGGGAGACCCCAGCCTAGTTGAAAATTACATACCAATCTCTTTATGCTGCGTCACCTGTAAAGTCATGGAATCAATTATTAATCAATCCATTATCCTCCACTTAGAGACAAACAACCTACTCTCCAATAAACAATTTGGTTTCAGAAAAAAACCTATCCTGTAAACTGCAACTCTTACACTGCAAAAACATATGGACTATACAACTTGATCAGGGCAAAACAATAGATGCAATCTAAATAGACTTCTGTAAAGCCTTTGATTCAGTGGTACACGACAAACTACTCCTAAAACTAAAATATTATGGTATCTCTGGACAACTGCACAACTGGATAGAAGCATTCCTGTCAAACAGACAACAAATGGTCAAAATTGGGAGTGTCCTATCAAATTCTGTACCTGTCAATAGTGGTGTTCCCCAAGGCAGTGTTCTAGGACCAACTCTCTTCATACTCTACATAAATGACCTCTGTGATCATATTAAGAGCAACTACGTTCTTTTCGCTGATGATGTAAAGCTGTTCAATACCACAGACAATACTGCTACCCTTCAAAAAGATCTTGACTATGTATCAGAATGGTCAAACAAATGGCAACTTCAAATCTCAACAAATAAATGCTCTGTCTTACATATTGGCAAAAATAAATAAATCAGAAAATAAAATACAAGCTGAATAGTCAAGACCTTGTTGATGATCCAAGCTCTGTAAAGGACCTTGGAATACTCATCTCTAATGATCTAAGTGCTAGAGCCCACTGTAACTACATAGCCAAAAAGGCATTAAGAGTTGTTAACTTAATCCTACGTAGCTTTTTCTCTGGTAATATCACACTACTAACTAGAGCATACAAAACATTTGCTAGACCAATACTCGAATACAGCTCATCACTCTGGAACCCACATTACGTATCTGATATTAGCACAGTTGAGAAAGTCCAGAAATATTTCACAAGAAGAGTTCTCCACTCCTCCACTCGTTGTAGAATACCTTATGCCACCAGACTTGAAATTCTAGACCTAGAAAACCTTGAATTATGCCATCTTTGGTCTGATCTAAGTATGGTATATAAAATCATACATTGCAATGACTTACCTGTCAATGAATACTTCAGCTTCAACCATAACAACACAAGAGCACACAATAGATACAAACTCAAGGTTAACCGCACCAAACTTGATTGCAGGAAATACGACTTCAGCAACAGAGTGGTCAATGTCTGGAATACTCTACCTGACTCTGTGGTTTCTTCCCCAAACCCCAAAAACTTTAACCTTAGACTGTCTACTATTGACCTCACCACTTTCCTAAGAGGTCTGTAGGGGGCGTGCATAAGCGCACCAACGTGCCTACCGTCCCTGTCCTATTGTTTCTTTTAATTTTCTTATATGTACCCATTTCATGTATTCATAACTATGTATATACTTATACCTATTATCTTGTAAGTGATTGACAAATCAAATAAAAAAATAAAAAAATAAACTGCAGTGAGGACAAATTATGGGCTGGCGTGGGCTGGATTCTGAAGGCTATGAAATGGTGGTGGTGAGGAAGGGAGCTCCATTGTTCAGTATATAGACTGGGAAATTAACTCCACCACCATTATGTGTTCCTTTAAAAAGAAATAATTAATAATTAAATATAATTGAAAACAATGAATAATATCAAATGAAAATAATTATATTTTCTTTGAGAGTAGTAGAAGATGATCATTCATGAATCATTTAAGAGACGGTGGAAGAGCCAGCTGATTGTTGACACTGGCATCCTATATATATACACAGCATGGTTTATGATATATAGTAATAATATTTTTCCTAATATCTTTCCTTTTTTGCTTGCAGTGTGTCTGCCCATAAGCTGGCAAGTGATACCTCCTTCATCCTCTATGAATTATGGCAAAATGTAATATCTTGGAAAAGGTGATTCCTAAAAATTATCAACAACTTATATCAAGGCTAAGTACAGTTCCACAAAAGTGCATTTTTTAATGAGCAAAACGGGGGAAAGATTCCTGTTAGGCTTAGCAAAGTTCAGACACTCAAATATACAAAACCTGCTACTTGTTGCTCTTAGATGTAGAAAATGCCCAAGTCATTCTGTTTTAATTTTCCTTTTTTATCTTTTTTTTTTGTTTCTAGCCATCTACAGTCAGATAATAGTAAGAAGTTCCAGCATGCCATTACTGATCTTTTGGATTCTCCAGAGCTCTTGACCACTATGCTGTTCCCAGGTAAGATAATGCTTAGTGATTGATTATGTGCCTTTAAATCCATGTCAACTCTTAGCAACCACATCAATAGATTTTCTCCACAAAATGCTTAATAGACAGCTGATTTTCTTTTTCTTCTGGTGAGCAAAATACAGGTTTTGACGCTGTGACAGTTCTCCGTTTGATACACATATTTTAAGAATTAGCAATATTTTCAGGCTATGATCACAATTGTGCAATTTTACACCTTTGGTGAGATGGGCGGAATAATAAGTTTAATAACTAACTAACTAAAAATACAGCCAGATTGTAAACCATACTTATAAAGCCATGTTAAGCTTAGCACGTTGTATCTATGTGGAATAAGGCTTATTTTAAGTCTAAAACCTGTAGGTTATGAGGTCAAGAATCATGTTTTACAACATTTGTGTAATCTGGTTTGCCTTTTTAAAGTTTGTAAATGTTTTCTTTTCTTTCTTTAGCTTCCTGGTGGATTATGAATAATAACTGAAAGCTCTCCATAATATTATCTCAATGTGACCAGCATGTGATGGATCAAGCAGCATCTTTCTAATACAGCCTTCCTTCCAGAGGTGCCCATTCTTGTCCTAACCTCTGCAATATTGTTTTCTTTTTCTGCAGACGTGCAAACAAGATGGCCTTGTCATCTTTCCTGAACATGATTTATACCCTTATTTCATTCTAACATACAGACCTGTATTATTGCCCTTTTTATTCAGACCTTTTATGATAGCCCTGCTTGCGCTTTTGGCTATAAGAAGAGACTATCCCTAAAGTATGATAGTGATGCAACAATTGATTGCCCACAAGTGCTGGTGCACAAAGGGAAGAAGCTTAGGAGATTTGGGCCTGGTAATTCTAAAGGCTAAAGGAGGAAGTCTTCTACTGGGCATACATCATTATGTATTTTTGGCATCACAAGAAGATATAACAGGATCTATTTCCCATGTCATCGAATTTCATTTGAAATGGAGCCATCAGCTATTATAGAGCCTAGATGATCCTGTCTGGAACCAGATTTGAATTCTAGATGACATAGTTGGATTTGCACAAGTTTCAAAATTCAGAATTCGAATTTGAACTTAGAAATGTGTATGAATTCAAAAGCAAAGCAGAGAATAAATTTTAGTAATGATTAGAGGTAGATTCCCTGGTGCAGTGTTAGTCTGGAACAGGGGTGTTGTCACGGCAGCATCACATGATGTATTGTGACTTTTTTTCTCCTGCGCTAAATCAGGCATGGGCATGGCCAGCATGTGACGCATCTGGCCCGCAGGCCATGAGTTTGACAACCCCGGTCTGGAAGTTTTGCAGTCCAGATGTAAATTCTAGCCCCTTATTTGAAATCTTTTCCACTTTCCACTTTGTCTTTAAAAGCAACTCCTCTTGGTTCCTGGGTTTTGTTTTTTCATAGTTTTAAAAAAATTAATTGGCATAATATTAAAATCTTAGCTGCTTTTCTATTTATCTTTTTATGATCTCTAAGCCTCCCAGAGTCTCATTGGGGAAATGGGCAGTGGATAAATTTAATAAATAAAATAAAAACAAAAACAATTATAATGAACCAAAATGTAGGCTGATTGTAGGAATGCTTTCATTTTACAGTCTGACTGAGCATGTTAAGCAGAATAATATTATGTTACATATTTTTGCCAGCAAAAGTACATCAAATATTAGCTGAGATATGTAAAATTGGAAATGTAAAGAAATATAACACAGAATATAAATTTGAAGGAATAAACAGATTGTAAGAATTTCACAAGTAAGCAGCCTTGAACAGTTTAAAACTATTTCAATTTATTCCCTTTTCTAAGACTGTAGCTTTTTGAGATGAAAGTTATGCATCTCCAACAAAATATCCAGCACCTTCTTTAAATTTTAATTTCTAGATAAAGTTGGGAAAGAGAGATTAATTTTGTGGAATATGCTCATGATCTCTGTGATTTTTGTAATGTGCAATCAAGCACCACCTGTACTATTATAGTTTATTATATTTATTTATTATAAATAAAATGGAGATAAAATAAGACATTTGCACGCTATCTGAAAAAAAGGAATTGCTTTCATAGAAATGGTACTTGGATGCTGTGCCCTTTATAAATGGTTTTATATTTTATGAGTGTTTCTCCTGTAAGAATGGGGAAAGTGTTCATTTTCGAACAACATGAGATGCAATTCAAGGACATAAAACAGCTTTATAAAAATAATAAAGTCCTGATTATTTAACCTTATTTTTGTGCATAAGTAATCAAAGCACAGTTGTATCCTCTACTTTCCTTGTCTCTTAATAAACAATTCTGTATTCCTGCTATAGACTGGATAAATGTTAGTCTGTTCCTTCTGATTTATCTTCCTAAATTTCTTCATGTGAAAATAGCAGCTAGAGAAAGTCTAATGACATTTCTTCCCAAAAATGTTGTTTTATATTCCGTAATAAAGGCTGATGTGCTTGAGGCTTGAGGGTTGTTGTTTTTAAATTTTATTTTTTGTAAACTATTTCTCTTGAAGACATATTGCTTTCCTCTAAAGGGGTCAAGAAGAGAGATGGGCAGACATCTGATTTCTGCACTAAACATTTTCATTCCAACTAATCTTCAATATTTAAGATAGTTTGTTGATGAATTGAATAGGTGCTATCTATTGTGTTAATAGATCTTTATGCTTCTGTGGGCAAACATCCTTCAAACTGTGATCACCTACCTGATTTCCCACACACTAATTAAATCCAAGAGAAATTATTGTGACAAATTTTCTCCAATTGGGGAACAATAGCACCACTCTCCAACAGTTCCAATAATAATAATATATTATAAATCTCCACCACAAATGAGTGAAAAAATGTTCTCTAATATCCTGGGATTAAGAAGGAGAATTGAAGATTCTTACAGAAGATTGTTTTACAAAGCATGTTACAATATACCATTAATACATTATGCAAAATTTACTAGGGAACAAACAAAAGAATATCCCCTTCTACTTGGTCCTGAAACATTATCTCACTGACAAATAATTTTTCTTTTCAACCATAGTGAATCTGTTGTTCTACAACTTAGTAGTACTAATGTTTGCAATTAAATATCACCTGAGCTTTATCTTTTTAGGAGATGTATTGTCTGTTCTGTGTCCTGGTTCAAAGACAGGTAGAAAAATCAATGGCTATTAAATTAACATCCATCATCTGTCCTCTGGGATCAGTCTGGTTATACTAGGATGCAATTGTGCAGTCATTCTTCATGTGATAAGGCAGCCAAACAATGCTTCATCCTTAAGCTCTCAAGTGCTATACACAAAGTCAGAAGCAGGTTGTCCAGTTATCAACATATCCCTGTATCTTTCCAGAGCTCACACACCAACTATAGAAAGGAACTTTTTTCTATTGCAAGAAAAATCAACCCACATTTGCAAAATTGTTGCAAGAAAATGGCTTTGCGATCTAGCAGCACACACAAGACCTTAGATTTTGAATTTTTTTAACCTCAGAATTCCAGGTAGAAGAAACTTTGGAGTTCAATAACTCCAGTGTATTACGCTTTTATTAAACAGCGCCATTTGAAGAACCCAGCAAACGTGTTTTCTCTGTCCTTCCCTGTGGAACAGCATTCCCTCAAGTGGCTTTGACTCTGCTGACCTTTAGGAAGATCCAGGACACTTGGCTCTTCCCTTAGGCATTGGCCTTGAACGTTGCATGAGCCATCAATATATAATTAATATACCTGAGATAAATTTTGATCACAGCCTGTTTATATGTTTTCTTGTACTGTTTTTTTTTTAAAAAAAAAGATTTTTATTTTTATTTGATTATTTTTAATGTTATTATGCACTTGGTGAGTGGTCAGTCATACAAATTAAAGATAACAACCAAACCTAGGTTGTTTCAGTGGGATTTGATGAGGATCATTGTTGATAAATCCAGTTTTCCTTTATAGACAGCTATTTTTTGTACAGGTGAGCTGGTGCCCTTCAGAGGCAGAAAGGACAGAATGTGATCGTTATACCGTTACTGGTAAATACTGTATCCTTTGTATAGGAGCTCATGTTGGCCTGTGTAGTGTTCCCTCCTTCTGTTTTTCTTCCTCAGCAAAAGCCCTGTAAGGTAGGTGGAGTTGAAATAGAATGGCTGATCCAAAGTCATCCAGTGAGCTTCATATAGCATCTTAACCACTACACCATAGTGCAACAAAGCAAAAATGGTGTCCTTTCAAAGAAGATGAGTGAAGATTAAATAAAATAATAAAAGTATCTTGATAAAGCAAAACACAGCCATTTCAAAGATAGATGTATATATAATATACTGTCCCAAAACAAATGGAAAGAGCTTAGCAAGATTATGCCTTGTCATTTGGTAACCATCGAGGGGGAGACAGAGGCAGGGTTCCCTCACAAAGTAATCATGTATCTTCCAGAGGATTCCAATAGAGCTCTGTGTGGCTCATAACCCACGTATATGAATAACAGAAGCCTAGATGAAGAACTTTGCCCATGACAGTTCTCTATATAGTCGAGGATCCTGATTTTCCAGTCTCTGTCCTCAGGATGCTTATCATTGCTGACACTCAGTCTTCCTTCTTGTGAAAGAACAAAATGCGGAACAGTATTCATACTTCTTAAATATAAGTATTCTGTCAGAATCAATTAAATAGCTGCTATAACTGGTCTGATAAGAATTAGTTGACTGTGTTTTTTTAACTTTACTATTTTCTGTCATTATATACTAACTCAAATTAAGTTCACATTCCCACTGCAATTCAGAAACCTCAATTCATAGGAACCTTCAACACATACCTAAAAGAAACCAGTAACTAAATCATTGTTTTAGAAAGGGTCTTGAGTCTTCTACTGATTTCCATTTCCCAGAGTGTGTCAAAAGCTATTCTGTCAGAGTAATGTTCATATAAATATGAATGTCAAGGAAGACACACACACCCTACTGGTCCATAGAATCTTCTAGACCCTGCTCCCCTTCCTGTTTTATTTTGAAGGATTCTGGGAAGGGTTCTGGGTCAGACTTCCAATTTCTGTAGTAATTCTGAACAGAATAGTAAAGTCTCACTACTGCTTCTTGTGACTTTTGACTGCACCTTATAATGCATCCATCTTTTAGAGAAAGAATATTAACAATTATTCTGTTGGAATCAATTAACTAAGAGGAATGTAAATCAATTAACTAAGAGTTAATTGATTTACAAAGAGGAGTGCTAACTACTAATACTATATCACCACAAATATATTGATAAACTCACAAAGGGACTATTTAATGGTCCCTTTCTTTGAGCATAGCTGCTCTACTTCCATTATACATTGAATTACAACTTATGGAACCACATTTCAGCCTATTGTATTCTATGAACCCACCATGGTTTTATAGTTCAATATCTTGGGCAAACCCAGGGAATTCAGATAATTAATAAGTTAGGGCTATCCACAGGTACACATCCTTCTTATAGAATAAGTTTTTTGCTTATATAACTAGAGTATCAACAGTACCTGGCATTATTATTTCAGTGGAGCATGGATTTCATATGTCAGACTGCTTCCTTATCTGGTGATTTAGCTAATTCCTTTGCAACTCCTCTTTTGAGCCTTTATTAGCATTATGTTTGCATTAATCTACATATTTCTTTCTTTAAATCCCTGGTTTCTGACTCTACAGCCTAATAAAGTTAGGGCACAGATGCTCACAGTTGGGAGAGGGAGGAAACCAAAGTAAAGAAAGTCTTACTGATTCTGTGTTGTGAACTTGACACTTATCTCTCACTCTACAAATCTTGTTATGTCCTTTGAATAACAAATAAACCAAGCCTTCACCTGAGAGTATAGGGAGCTGCTCCCTTCTTTCTCTCAGCATAACATTAGAGCAAAATGTCAATTCAGAGATGATGGGGGAAATATTTGGCATGTTTAATAAGCAACACATGTCACAGTGCTTATCAATCTGGGTTACTGATTCATGGTGAAGGCAAATAACTCTAGAAACTGGGTAGTGTACTGCCATTAAACCTTGGCACTAACTGAAGCATTAGATAAACAGAATCTTGAATTCAAATTCTCAACACAGAAGGAGTTGGTGAGATTATGTATATCTAGCAACAGAATTGAGATCTGAGAGTCAGTTTGATAGAATAGAATAGAATAACAGAGTTGGAAGGGACCTTGGAGGTCTTCTAGTCTAACCTCCTGCCTAGGCAGGAAACCCTACCCCACTTCAGACAAATGGTCATCCAACATCTTTTTAAAAACTTCCAGTGTTGGAGCATTCACAACTTCTGGAGGCAAGTTGTTCCACTGATTAATTGTTCTAACTAATGGTTGAGGTGCCAGCCATGAAACCAGGATGCTGTGAATTCTAGGCTTCCCTTAGGTAAGAAAGTCAGCTAGGGGACTTTGGGTCAATCACTGTCTCTCTCAGCCTGACCCATTTCACTGTTGTTGTGGGTAAACTAGAGGCAGGAGTATTAGATAGGTTGTCCCCTTGAGTCAGGCAGACAGACAGATACATAGAGACATAGAGACAGACAGACTCACTGACTGACTGACTGACTGACATTAAAATCTAGTAATAATAACAACAGACTTGGCTTTTAGATTTATAATTAGAGGTTAGTGGATCATTGTCAATCATCATCACCGCTACCATTCAGAATAAAAAAAGTATTTCATATGCAAATTTATACATACAGATGCATGTATAGAAAAAGGGAATATGAAAGTTTCCAACTCAAACAGAAACAAGATTAGGTAGGTGGACATAAACTGCATCACACGATCATGGATATTTTCAACCTACATGTTTCATGTTGCCATAAACCATGTTTCATGTGCCATAAAGCACAGCCATCCCTAGATAGATACGCTCCAACAACATTCAACCACTAATTTAAATCTGACTATGTAATTTTCTGTATTCAGTTTGGTATGAATTTTTGTACATTGCTGACTTGACTTGCTTCTCTACATACAAAACCTCAATGATAAAATAACATTTCATACAAATAACAAGATATTTTAAAGATGACTCTTTCACCAAGAGGTGAAGTTCTCATTTATTGCATATTTGGGAATCACGTGAACAATGTATTATGATATACTGGAAATACAATTACAACAGTCTGCATTAAGAGCCTTAACTTTCTAAAGATTAGAAGCTGAAAATACATGTTAAGAGTACCATTATCAAACATGAATTTTGATCTTTTTAAATGTTCTCTGATTACTGGATGCTGCAGTTTCAGTGGATTGATCACATTGATATCATCAGGCCACCCTACAAAAGAAAAGTCATAGCTACATGTGCAATTTTGTGGCATACCATGTTTCAGCCTAATGACATACATGGAAATTTGATTAATAGAAGGAAGTATGACATACATAATATACAATCACTTCCTCCTCTTAGAAATATGTCATATCTGCAACACCAAAATGGCTATTTTTGTGTCAGTGGAGGATAGATGTATACATCTGTGCTTACCTCAGAAAGGGCAATATTGAGTTCTGTCCACTTGATGTTTAGAACAGAAGGCAATACAATCCCTCTGTGAAGCATTCCTAAAAGATAAAATACTCAGTTTTCAGAATTAACTGGGTTTTACTTTGTTGACCAGTTCTAAATATGTTTAAAATTATATTGAAATCGTCCAGATGATTGGGGATGTTAAACCAAATTAGGATGAGCCATATGTATTATCTTAAATTGAAACTTATATAAATCTCCTGGTTTTATTTTTATTTATTTATTTATATTGGGAAGGCATACAGTATGAAATAATTCCTGGCAGCCTTAGCAGTCAATTCAGCAACATCTGGAGGACAATCAGATGTTTTATTACTTCCTTAAAAGCTAATATACAGAGAAAGAGTGTGTTTTTCCTATCTGGTTAGAGCTTCTATGTTGCAAGCATTTTCTATTTATTTATTTAGTTTTTAAACAGCCAAATAGCTGACAGAACCTGGGCAATTACAATAATACACCAAAATATACAATTTGAATAAGAACACATAGACATAAAATGAAGTCATTATATAAAACTAAGCAGCTGCAAGGACATCATTGCAAAACTAAAACAATATGAATTAAAATGCAATTGAAATACAATTAAAAGCCAGTTAGAAGTTGTGGGTGGGGGAGGAGAAAAATCTTCACATAATACCAAAATGCTGCTAGTGTGCTTGAACCTCTTTGGGAGAAGAGTTTCCAACTCAAACAGATCATTAAATGATCTTAAACTCCAGGTAGGTACACACTGAAGAAGCTGCTACTTCAGGTAGCCTGGTCCTAAACCATTTTAGGCCTATGAAAGCCAAACACTCAATTATTAATTGAGTCTGAAAATAGATTAGATAGCAAAGAAGTTTGCAGACCATTCTAAATTGCTTTTTTTTTCTATCCTGCTTCCAGACTGTATCACATATATACTTCTATATGTTTTAAAAAATAAATAGGAAGGAAGATAAAAAGAACTCCAACCCAGCCAAATTTGCATTACTTATGTGTGACAATATTGTGGCCTTGTGCCATCTTCTTAATTGGAAACGATACTCTAACTTTCCTTTCCAGCTCCAGTGTGGAAGATCATAAGAAAAACCATGATAATCAGATTAAAATCTTATCCAGTCTGAGAATTCTGTCCACAGTGACTAATCAAGTGGTCCATCCATGCAGCCTCAAATCCATTCCTTTTCCCAGCTATTTCTGTTAAGAGATACTACTGCTGAAATTGAAGGTAATGTAATATATATGTTAATATTTGGATTTTGTAAGCCTCCCAGAATCTAATGGAGTGGGTAGCCATAATAAATTTGATATATTAAATTAATATATAAATTTGAAAACTTTATCTTTAACAAATGTTTTAGTCTGTGTCTAAAGTTCTAAAAAAAATTAAAGCAATCTGGTTCCCTTATGTTTGGATCAACTCCCATCAGCCATAAAGAATTAATTCAGCTTCTAAGCAGCCTCCCTATTTTAGACCTTTATTATTTCCTACATCATTAAGTTCTACAACTACTTACCCATGTAGTTTCCTACTTCTGACTAATTTACTGACTTCTTGTAGCTCTACTACAACAACTCCCCTGACATTTATCTACTGTTAAAACTCTCATTGTTATGCCCTTTAACTGGTGAAATGGTGCTTCATAGGGAAGCACTTTTTGAACCGAGGTACCTCAAGTGAGCTAACTTACAGAATGAGTCCAAAATCCAGCACTCATGACTCCTGAGGGAATGAAAATTGGATATGTTGTGGCTGCTTCAGAGCTACTGGTTGCTGCTACACAGTTAAGCTACTTATGTGGTCACTTAGCCATCATCTTCTGTGACCCATGCGACACCTTTTGCATGCACCTTTCCCAAACCACAAGGCCTATCTTCATTCCTTGAATTGCACAGAACGTCATGCACAACGCCGTGCACCCTCCCTGATCCATACCGTCTTCCATGTACCATCCCCGACCAGTGTGGCAACTCTGATGCACTCCACATATTCTTTATCTGCACCCCTGTGTATCTCCTTACTCCCTAAGCAGTCACTTATCTGCCTGCTGGCTTTGGACTGGTTTCCCCACTGACTTTCTCCCTCCAAGCTTCCCACAAGCAAGTAAATGGGGAAGTCATCAGGAATTGGAGGGAGGGAGAGAGGGTGCTCCCTGCCAGATTTCCACAATGGGGAAACCATCAGAAATTCAGAAGTCGCTCCCACTCCCACTGCTTTTTTGCCCATCTGTGGCCCTTCTGTTTCCCCGATTTGCTAAGAAAATATCTCTGAAATGATGACCCAGCAGGTCATGGGTTATCCCACTGTAAATAATGCTATTGATCCTCTGGACTTTGTGGCAGCTATTTTAACCCTGGTATGCAGGTCTTGGCGTGTTCGGGTCTTTTCCCGTGTAAGATTGAGAGCATCTTGGCAACATTTCGACAAGGTCCCACTCGTCATCTTCAGGCTGGTGCTTTTGGCTTCATGCTTGTGCAAGCAAAGCGTGATCGGAGCTGCTGTCTCCCTATAAATACTGGCGGGGAGGTTGGCTGTGTTGTCATTTTTTGATTGGTTGAAGGAGTTGATGTTTGCAGATTGGCTGGCTTTTTCGTAAGAACATGTGTGGCTGAGGTATTGGCTGTGTGTCTATCAGCCTCCTGTGTTGTAACAACCTGGGTAATGGGCTGTGTGATGTCCTTCTGAGTTCTATTGTTTTGACATCCTGGGTCTTGTGCTATAATTATCAACCAATCAAGAAATGACAACACAGCCAACCTCCCCACCAGTATATATAGGGAGACAGCAGCTCCGATCACACTTTGCTCGCACAAGCACAAAGCCGAAAGCACCAGCCTGAAGATGGCGAGTGGGACCTCATCAAAACGTTGCCAAGATGCTCTCAATCTTACATAGGAAAAGACCCAAACACACCAAGACCTGCATACCTGTACCCATGAAAATCTACGAAAACAAACTGTAAAAGTCTGACTCACAGACGGACACAATACAGAAGCCTGATGATGGCAGATGAGATTCTGCTGAAACGTTGCTACAACTTTAAAAGAACAACTACAATGACGTGGGAAAATACCCGAACCAAGCCAAATACCATACATGTAAGTACCCGCGAAAACTTAAGAAAACATATACATACATACATATATATATATATATATATATATATATATATATATATATATATATATATATATATATATATATATATATATATATGGTGTTCGGCTTGGTTCGGTATTTTCCCACGTCATTGTAGTTGTTCTTTAAAGTTGTAGCAACGTTTCAGCAGAATCTCATCTGCCATCATCAGGCTTCTGTATTGTGTCCGTCTGTGAGTCAGACTTTTACAGTGGTTTCAGATTTGAATTTGGGGCAGCCTATTGCTGTGCCAGAATGGTTTTTTCTTCATCCTGATTGGTTGGGAGTCTTGGTCTGTGTTTATTGGTCTCGGAGTTTGCTGTGTTCTGCTTGATTGGTGTCTCTAATATCTTCTGTCTGTTTTTTGGCTCTTTTTGTATCTTGATTGGCTGGCAGCATTGTGTTGCTTTATAGGAGGCCTTTAGTGCAGCTTGGCTTCGGGTAAATGGACGGCTATCATTAGTTAGGAAGCTGGGTTTCATCTGGGTGCCTGGTTGGGATGTGTTTGAGCTGGAGGTATCAGGGGGGGATCTGTTTGTGCCCAGGTGTTTGCCTGGCTTGTGGTGTGGAGATTTTTTTGTTTGTGAGTGCAGGCTTCCAAATGATTGACAGCCTGGTGGAATCATCTCTTCTATTCATGCTTTCTGGTCTTTTTCAATCTCTATGGCTTCTCTGATGATTCTGTGATTAGGGTTTTCTATAGTGGCCAGGGTTTTGGTGCCATTGAAGTTGATGCTATGACCTGTGGCTTCCATGTGTTGGACTAGTGAGGAAGTGTGTTCCAGCTTTTTGACTGCATTTTTGTGTTCATCCAGGCGGGTGCTTATTCTTCTATTGGTCTGTCCAATGTATGTGGCGGGCATGATGCACAGGGGACTTCGTATATGCCTTGGTTTTCCAGGTCAATTTTATCTTTGGGGTTGCTAAGGATGGCTGCTATTTTTCTGTCTGTTTTGAAGGCAGTCCTGATGTGATGTCTGTGTAGTACCTTACTAATTTTGTCTGTAGTACCTCTTATGTAGGGCAGGACAGCTGTTCCATAGGTCTGTTCATCTTCTGGGTCTCTATTATGTTTCAGTGTGTTTTTGTGGATCAAGCTGGTGATTTTGCTTTTGTGGAAGCCGTTGGCTGTCAGTACTTTAGTCAGGGTGCATAGTTCAGTCTTAATGTGTGTCTTGTCTGCCAGGCGTTTGGTTCTGGTAATTAGTGTTTTAGCCACGGAGTTTATCTGTGCTGGGTGGTGGTGGGATTGGGCGTTGAGGTAGCGGTTGGTGTGGGTTTTCTTCTGGTATATGGTGTGTCCTAGTGTGCCATCTGTTTTTTGTAGATTAGTACATCTAGGAATGGTAGTTGTTTGTTTGTTTCTGTTTCCATGGTGAACTTGATTTTGGGGTGTGCGCTGTTTAGGTGTGTTAGGAAATTGTTTAGGTTTTCTTGTCCATGGGGCCAAATCACGAATGTGTCATCGATGTATCTTAACCATAGTTTGGGTTTGAGGATGGCATTGGCCAGGGCTCTGGATTCGAATTCTTCCATGAACAGGTTTGCAATGACAGGTGACAGTGGTGATCCCATGGGAGCTCCTTCTATTTGTTTGTATCTTTGTCCTTTGTATATGAAATATGTGTTGGTTAAGCAGTGTTCTGTTAGTTCCATGAGGTGTTTAGCTGGTTGGTATTTATTTTTGATGATTTCAAGGGTCTCTTTTATCGGGACTTGAGTGAATAGTGAAACCACGTCAAAACTTACAAGCAGATCTTCTTGCTCCACGTGTAGATCTTTGATCATTTCCAAGAAGTGGTATGAGTTTTTTACATGAGAAGCTGCTGTTTCAGCATGGGGCTGTAGCTCTTTTGCTAGGTGTTTAGCTAGGTTTTGTAGTGGTGCTCCTCTGGAGCTGACTATGGGTCTGAGAGGTATGCCTTCTTTGTGTATTTTTGGGAGGCCGTATAGTTTGGGGCATCTGGAAGATTTCTCTCTGGGTATGATCGCGTGTTGGATCTCTTTGCTTATGTGGCTGGTTATAATTTTCTTCTTGGTTAATTTTTCCAGATATGTGGTTGGGTCTGTGTTTATGGGTTTGTATGTGGAGTCTTGGAGTAGGTCTGTCAATTTTGTTTCGTAGTCTTTTCTGTCCATTACTACAGTGGCATTCCCTTTGTCTGCTGGGAGGATGATTATGCTGCTATCTCTTTTCAGGGTTTGTAGTGCTTTGATTTCATTTTTCTGTAAGTTGCTTTTTGGTGGTTTGCTTGTGCATAAGATGTTGGTAACTTGGTGTCTTATTTTATCAGCTTCATCTGTATTTAATTTAGTTAGGCTGGATTCTACTGCACATATGATGGATTCTGTGGGGATTTTTTGGGGTGCTATAGCATAATTGAATCCTTTGGTTAGGACATCTGTTTCTGTTTTGGTGAGTTCTCTGTTGGAAACGTTGTGCACTAATTGTTTCAGGTGTTGTTGTGAGTTGTTGGGGTTTTCTTGTCATGTTCTAATTTCTTTAGTTTTTTCAATAATTTTTCTTGTTTGTAAATGCCTTCAGAATCAGCTCTCCAAGTTGTAAGTTGTTTTATCTTGTCCCAAAGTAGAGGGTGGATTTTGCTGCTCAGTTCCAGGTGTAGTGCTAGCAAATCTTTGTTTAACTGATCTAATCGAATCTCTTATTGTGGAGCTCGTTCCTTAGTAAAGCCATTTCAGTTCTTTTCAGGATACGTTTAGTGGCTGCTGTGCTTTGATGAAATGTTAATTTGAAGCAGGTTGGTGTAGTATTGTTGTCTCTGCAGCTGCGTAGGAATTGGAGGTCACATAGTATTCCTGCTCTTTTAATTTCCAGTTTCTCGTAGGTTTTGATCTGGCTGTTTATTTCCTCCCCGTAGAGGTTTGATATTTGTTTTCTTAAGTTTTCGCGGGTACTTACATGTATGGTGTTCGGCTTGGTTCGGGTATTTTCCCACGTCATTGTAGTTGTTCTTTTAAAGTTGTAGCAACGTTTCAGCAGAATCTCATCTGCCATCATCAGGCTTCTGTATTGTGTCCGTCTGTGAGTCAGACTTTTACAGTGGTTTCAGATTTGAATTTGGGGCAGCCTATTGCTGTGCCAGAATGGTTTTTTCTTCATCCTGATTGGTTGGGAGTCTTGGTCTGTGTTTATTGGTCTCGGAGTTTGCTGTGTTCTGCTTGATTGGTGTCTCTAATATCTTCTGTCTGTTTTTTGGCTCTTTTTGTATCTTGATTGGCTGGCAGCATTGTGTTGCTTTATAGGAGGCCTTTAGTGCAGCTTGGCTTCGGGTAAATGGACGGCTATCATTAGTTAGGAAAACTTAAGAAAACTTAAGAAAACTTAAGAAAACTTAAGAAAACTTAAGAAAACAAATATCAAACCTCTACGGGGAGGAAATAAACAGCCAGATCAAAACCTACGAGAAACTGGAAATTAAAAGAGCAGGAATACTATGTGACCTCCAATTCCTACGCAGCTGCAGAGACAACAATACTACACCAACCTGCTTCAAATTAACATTTCATCAAAGCACAGCAGCCACTAAACGTATCCTGAAAAGAACTGAAATGGCTTTACTAAGGAACGAGCTCCACAATAAGAGATTCCGATTAGATCAGTTAAACAAAGATTTGCTAGCACTACACCTGGAACTGAGCAGCAAAATCCACCCTCTACTTTGGGACAAGATAAAACAACTTACAACTTGGAGAGCTGATTCTGAAGGCATTTACAAACAAGAAAAAATTATTGAAAAAACTAAAGAAATTAGAACATGACAAGAAAACCCCCAACAACTCACAACAACACCTGAAACAATTAGTGCACAACGTTTCCAACAGAGAACTCACCAAAACAGAAACAGATGTCCTAACCAAAGGATTCAATTATGCTATAGCACCCCAAAAAATCCCCACAGAATCCATCATATGTGCAGTAGAATCCAGCCTAACTAAATTAAATACAGATGAAGCTGATAAAATAAGACACCAAGTTACCAACATCTTATGCACAAGCAAACCACCAAAAAAGCAACTTACAGAAAAATGAAATCAAAGCACTACAAACCCTGAAAAGAGATAGCAGCATAATCATCCTCCCAGCAGACAAAGGGAATGCCACTGTAGTAATGGACAGAAAAGACTACGAAACAAAATTGACAGACCTACTCCAAGACTCCACATACAAACCCATAAACACAGACCCAACCACATATCTGGAAAAATTAACCAAGAAGAAAATTATAACCAGCCACATAAGCAAAGAGATCCAACACGCGATCATACCCAGAGAGAAATCTTCCAGATGCCCCAAACTATACGGCCTCCCAAAAATACACAAAGAAGGCATACCTCTCAGACCCATAGTCAGCTCCAGAGGAGCACCACTACAAAACCTAGCTAAACACCTAGCAAAAGAGCTACAGCCCCATGCTGAAACAGCAGCTTCTCATGTAAAAACTCATACCACTTCTTGGAAATGATCAAAGATCTACACGTGGAGCAAGAAGATCTGCTTGTAAGTTTTGACGTGGTTTCACTATTCACTCAAGTCCCGATAAAAGAGACCCTTGAAATCATCAAAAATAAATACCAACCAGCTAAACACCTCATGGAACTAACAGAACACTGCTTAACCAACACATATTTCATATACAAAGGACAAAGATACAAACAAATAGAAGGAGCTCCCATGGGATCACCACTGTCACCTGTCATTGCAAACCTGTTCATGGAAGAATTCGAATCCAGAGCCCTGGCCAATGCCATCCTCAAACCCAAACTATGGTTAAGATACATCGATGACACATTCGTGATTTGGCCCCATGGACAAGAAAACCTAAACAATTTCCTAACACACCTAAACAGCGCACACCCCAAAATCAAGTTCACCATGGAAACAGAAACAAACAAACAACTACCATTCCTAGATGTACTAATCTACAAAAACAGATGGCACACTAGGACACACCATATACCAGAAGAAAACCCACACCAACCGCTACCTCAACGCCCAATCCCACCACCACCCAGCACAGATAAACTCCGTGGCTAAAACACTAATTACCAGAACCAAACGCCTGGCAGACAAGACACACATTAAGACTGAACTATGCACCCTGACTAAAGTACTGACAGCCAACGGCTTCCACAAAAGCAAAATCACCAGCTTGATCCACAAAAACACACTGAAACATAATAGAGACCCAGAAGATGAACAGACCTATGGAACAGCTGTCCTGCCCTACATAAGAGGTACTACAGACAAAATTAGTAAGGTACTACACAGACATCACATCAGGACTGCCTTCAAAACAGACAGAAAAATAGCAGCCATCCTTAGCAACCCCAAAGATAAAATTGACCTGGAAAACCAAGGCATATACGAAGTCCCCTGTGCATCATGCCCGGCCACATACATTGGACAGACCAATAGAAGAATAAGCACCCGCCTGGATGAACACAAAAATGCAGTCAAAAAGCTGGAACACACTTCCTCACTAGTCCAACACATGGAAGCCACAGGTCATAGCATCAACTTCAATGGCACCAAAAACCCTGGCCACTATAGAAAACCCTAATCACAGAATCATCAGAGAAGCCATAGAGATTGAAAAAGACCAGAAAGCATGAATAGAAGAGATGATTCCACCAGGCTGTCAATCATTTGGAAGCCTGCACTCACAAACAAAAAAATCTCCACACCACAAGCCAGGCAAACACCTGGGCACAAACAGATCCCCCCTGATACCTCCAGCTCAAACACATCCCAACCAGGCACCCAGATGAAACCCAGCTTCCTAACTAATGATAGCCGTCCATTTACCCGAAGCCAAGCTGCACTAAAGGCCTCCTATAAAGCAACACAATGCTGCCAGCCAATCAAGATACAAAAAGAGCCAAAAAACAGACAGAAGATATTAGAGACACCAATCAAGCAGAACACAGCAAACTCCGAGACCAATAAACACAGACCAAGACTCCCAACCAATCAGGATGAAGAAAAACCATTCTGGCACAGCAATAGGCTGCCCCAAATTCAAATCTGAAACCACTGTAAAAGTCTGACTCACAGACGGACACAATACAGAAGCCTGATGATGGCAGATGAGATTCTGCTGAAACGTTGCTACAACTTTAAAAGAACAACTACAATGACGTGGGAAAATACCCGAACCAAGCCGAACACCATACATGTAAGTACCATGAAAACTTAAGAAAAAAAATATATATATATATATATATATATATATATATATATATATATATATATATATATATATATATATATATATATATATATATATATATATATATATATTAGCACTGTGTCTTGCAGTGGATACAACTTTAGTCACATACTCACTGTTATAAATGAATAAAACTACTGAAAGCAAGAATAGATTTATGGATGGACATTGCAGACAGACACATACAGGCAAATACTAGGAGATTATGGATTTTGCTTTACTAGGATAGTTTAAGAAGAAGCTGAGCAACTTTCTATCAGAGATCTTGCATTTGTGGTTGGTAATACACTGAGGAAGAAGAGGTTGTGCACCTCTAAGTTCTCTTCAACTTTATAATCTGATGTTGATTAATTCATGTTCCTCTCAACAAGGAAGGAGGCATGTCTATGGAAATTTTCAATCATCCAGGTCATAGTTATTCCAAATGTGTTTTCAAAAGGCAAACTGGACTTTCTTGGTTGTTTTCCTTAAACCCCCAAGTGGCCTCAATGACTGTCAGAGTGCTAACAACCAGATGACTATTAAGGAATATACATAAATTCTTCCATTTCCCATCATTCAGTCAGAACTGAAAAAGTTTCTTGGATAAGAAGCTTCTTGGATGAGAAGCAAAGCATTTTCAAGGGGAAAAAAACCAAGGAAGTAGTTTTGAAAAGCATCTTTGGGACAAGGAAGAAGAGCTGAAAGAGGAAATCTCCCTATATTCCCAAATAAGATTAAGGAATGCTTGAATTAACTCCCATTGATTCTGAATAGCAAGCCATATTTATTATTTGTAATATTTACCATTGCCAGCTATTGACAATATCTTATTATTCCAAAAGATGTTTTCTTGATATTAATAGGAAAACCAGGAGAAATATCCATACCTGTTTTGTGACAAAGTAATGAATAATTTACCATTAGAAGCTGAAAGCCTTGCTTGGAACGTTGTGCTCTACAATGAAAAAAAAGGGGGAATCATTTCACAGTTTGGAATGCTGTGTTTTTAATGATGGCATTAGTTTTGTGGTGCATCTTATGGTAAGACATTATCAGGAAAGAAAATCTACAATTCACTGCCACTATTGGCTATAACCCCAAATATATGTTTATTAATATGTATGAGTATTTGTACACCCATGTGTCAAAGATGAGTGTTAGAAAATTAATTAAGGTAAACAAAATTCATTCAAAAGTCAACACTAAGTTTGGTAAATAAATGCCATATCAATTTTAAACATGATGTGGTCATAACAACTTAGTAGCTAATATTGTTTGAAGTAGGATCATTCAAGACAAAAGCTCCAGAAAAATAATAAATCTTGTTACTAAATAATTGCAGTGGACCCAGTAATGAACTTAGTGTCAAAGTAATGTGGTGAGGGTTTCACAAGTAAGTGGGTCATTGGTAGAGATCTTGACTGATAGAAAACAAGAACTGTGTACTTACAACTTCCAAGTGTACAACAGGCTGACCATGTTGTACAAGGACCTCAGTGAAAAGACCTTGTTTAATGTTCTGACTACCCATAGAAACAAGTGTGAATGTTGAGCCTCTTGTCTGTATTACCAGAGACTGTGGAGCTGGAAAACGCTCAGATATCTGAAAACAAAACATGAGTTTGCTTATATAAAGGATTTGTAATTCACCGGAATAATAAATCTATTGCATTTCTTGCAACTAGTGAGATACAAGTTTTATTTTGTGCACCCAGTGTCCTTTATAAAGTACGGGTTTGTGTAATGTAAATAAATAAATTCTGGTCTACTACTTTGTATTCTATAGATTCCATCATTTTTAGAGAGATTATATAAAAAGACATTACCTCAAGACTTGACCATAAATAAGAAAGAATTACAATAGGTTTAGAATCACATTACAATCCCATTGGCTCTGGTAAACCAATCATATTTTGCAATAGTGAATTGCTTGCATTATCATAATTGTACACCATGTCATTATACCAGTGTTTTGAAGGCTTTGTAATGGCTGTATGAATTTGTCTTTGAGAATTAATTTCTTCATTCCACCTCTCTACAATTAAGCAAATTATTGGATTATATTGCTTCCTTTTATCTGTAAGAACAGGATCAGGTTTATATTTTTTCAGAAACATATAATAAACCTAAAAAAATATCATGGAATAAAGTTTCCAGTGCAATAGTTGTTTGGGCTGACAAAAGAACTGTGATTATGAATAATTCATATTCAACAGAATTCAAACCTGACAAGTGAATTTTCAGACATGCAACACGTTAATGCAAATTCAAACACGTCAGTGCACATAAAAAGGTAATAATTTAAAATGAATATGTAGTAACAGCCAGTGGACCATGATAGCTTTATTTTCTTATAAGTAAACAAAACTCAGTTTAGAGATGTTGGAGTTGGAGCCAAAGAAGTTCAACTTTCCAATCTTAGGAAGATCTTTAAGCCCCATCCAATTCACTGGAATTTAACTACTAAATGTAAAAATACACTATTGCATACTCAATATAAAACAATTGATTTAGACTGCATAAAACAATGGCCCAAAAAGGAAATATACTGACCTTAGGAATTACATTTGTTAATGCAGTTGTCATGAGCCGTTTCTCCTGTCAAGAAGTATTGATAAGTGAATTAAATTTGAACATCTGTCACTGGCTTAATTTCTGAAATACTTTAATGGATTTGCCCAAAGTCAGTTTCTCTTTCAGCTGCTGTTGATTTTAATACTCAGACAAATGGGAACAATAGATCCAAAAGTGAGGTAAGAGGAGTATTGAACACAGCACAACCTGATCCAAAACCCATGTGTCTGCCATCTTTTCTAGAGGGGCCAAATTGATATCTTAAGAAAAATCACTAGTAATACAATATATGAAATTCTTTCCTACATCTAGTTCATAACAGTTAGTATATTTACTGATCCTGAAACACACAATTGTAAGAACTATTGAATCCCTAATCTTGTGTCTTTGAACAACACAGAAGCTCAATGGCAGTTGCAATCATGACCTCACCCCTGCTTCTTTGTTAAGGGTGGCACTGCTTCCACCAGTCATAGCAGCAATCCCATAGCTGATAAAATTCTTGCTTAAGACCATGTGCAGGTAAGTTCCAGAATGTGGCATCACAAGGAATGGTGTGGTTGTGGGTGGTCTTCCTGGTAGAGAAACCTTGAATGTTGCCTGATGAGAATTACATGAAAATACAGAAGTATTCATTAATCTTTAAAGGCAGAATCAGTGGTGCTACCCTCTCCTAATAATTTTAATTGAGTCTGTAGACAGTTTTGATAAAAGTTAAACCTTTCTTCCCCATCTTTTGGCTTTTAACACTGAAAAGCTCAGCTTACCTCCTTTCCTTTTAGTCGTTTTGAGATTAATAAGCTTGTAGACCAGTGGTTCCCAAAGTGGACGGTACCGCCTGTTCCATACTAGCAGGCTTGTAGGCCTGCATTCCTATTGGTCCGGAAAAGCCGGGCCGTGATTGGACAATTAAAGCAATCCTGATTGGTTGGTATACGGGCTGCCGCGATTGGGTAAAACCAAGTGCGGCAAGCCCAAAAGCATGTCATAGGCTGCCTAGCCGCAGCCAGCTCTATAAAAAGAGCTGCTGCAGCTAGGATTTTTGTCTCAGTATCTGATTTCCTAATAAAGAGCTGTTGTCACTACTTCGAGTCTCGTCTCTCCTTGGGACACACTGCCCAGACTTAACACTGGCGACGAGGGTGGGATACTGAGACAACAGAGCTGACTAGCACGTGGCAGACAGCGCATAGACGACCAGCAAGATGGCCAGCAGCGCCATGCCACCCGCACCATTCAATCCGGCCAGCGAGGACTGGGAGTCCTACATTGATCGTTTCCAAATGTTCTTGGAATCAAACAACCTGAAGGATGCCACCAGCAGCAAGAAGCGAGCGGTCTTTCTAACACACTGCGGACCCGCCGTTTTTAAAATGGCCAAGGCACTCGCGAAGCCCGCAGACATCAAGACAATGGATTGGGATACCCTAGCTCCCATCCTCCAGAACCACTATGCCCCGGCAGTGCCGACCCTCATCCGTCGGCATGACTTTTACCAGAGGGATCAGTGCGAGGGCGAGAGCATTGGAGAGTTCGTAGCCGACCTGAGGGACCTAGGAGGCTTGTGCGGATTCGCCAATCTAGATGAGGCCATGCGTGACCGAGTCGTCCTCGGCCTGAGAGACCCAACTCTCCAAAGCAGGCTGATGGCTAAAGGGGACATCTCCCTCGCCGACGCCATAGCCGAAGCCACCGCAGCCGAGGCCACCCGTAAGTCAGCGGCACGAATGCGGCGTTCCAACGGAACCGACCGCCAACCCACCAGCGAGACGGCAACCGCATCAGAAAAACACGCAGCATCCACCCACCACGGCGACATCGAATCCCCTTCTGACAGTGAAGAGGAAGAAATTCACAGACTTCAGTCGGAACGCGAGCGACGAGACCGGCGCGGTCGTAAGTCGAGTTACCAATGTGCTGACTGTGGAGGAAATCACCCGCGTTCCAAATGCAAGTTGCTGGATGCTGTTTGCTGTTTTTGCGAAAAACGAGGGCATATTGCCAAAGTATGCCACAACAAACGAAATTCCAGCCCCCAATGATGGGGAAACAGCCCAAGAAGAATAGATGGCACCCCCACCATAAACCGGGACCGCCAAAATGACAGCCGATGGAACCGGGACAGCCGACCCAGGAAATTCATCGATGTACCCAGAAGAGAAGAAACGCACCAAACAGTCATCATCGGCCACACTTCATCAATAGACGCATGAAAGATACGTGTAGAGGTCACCATCGAGAATCAACCTTGCACCATGGAGGTAGACTCCGGCTCCTCCCTCTCTATGGTTTCCTGGAGGACCATAAAACGACTAATTCCCAGCATCTGCCGCCAAGAGCTAAGCGACCAGAAACTAATATTGAGAGACTATCAAGGTAACCGCATTCCGGTCGCTGGCACTGGACATTTTAAAGTTTCTTTCAAAAACCACACCACCATCCTACCACTCACAATCGTTGATAAAGACCGACCCAGCCTACTCGGGTTGCAGTGGTTCGCACCGTTGGGGATCGAGATGGCAGGCATCAACCACACAGAAGACGAAGACTGGGAAGCAACGCTCGTCCAGGACTTCCAAGAAGTCTTCAGTGAACATCTAGGCAAGTACAAGGGGTCCCCAATCTCCTTTAATCTTAGCCCTGACATTGCTCCCATCCGTATCAAACCGTGCCGAGTGCCTTTTGCACTCAAGCCTAAAATAGACGAACAATTAGACAAACTAATAGCGCAAGGCGTGTTAGAACCCATTGATCATGCCCGTTGGGAAACCCCAATTGTCACCCCCATCAAACCAGATGGCTCTGAGAATTTGTAGAGACTACAAGGCCACCCTCAATCATGCATTGCAGCAGAGCGCCTACCCGGTGCCGGTAGTCCAACATCTCCTACACTCACTAGGGAGTGGCAGAACCTTTGCAAAGCTCGACCTGGCTCAAGCTTATCAACAACTGCCAGTCGATGCTGAAACCGCCGAAGCCCAAACAATAGTGACACATAGAGGGGCATTCAAATGTAACCGGCTCCAGTTTGGGGTCAGCGTCGCACCGGGGATTTTTCAAAGTCTAATGGAGAGATTGCTGCAGGGAATTAAAGGAGTCGTGCCCTATTTCGACGATGTTTTAGTAGCAGCCCCTACCAAAGAACAATTGGAAAAATTACTGAGGGCGGTCCTACAGAAATTCAAAGATGCTGGCCTCAAGGTGAAAAAGGAAAAGTGCCAATTATGTACTGAAAGGGTTGAATTTCTTGGATACCTCCTTGACAAACAAGGAATTCATCCCACAGACAAAAAATTGAAAGCCATCAAAAACGCCCCCAGACCAAAGAACAAAACGGACCTCCAAGCCTTCCTCGGACTCATTAATTTCTATAACATTTTCCTACCCCAGAAAGCGACTGTCGCGGAACCCCTGCATAGACTCCTTGATAAAAAGGCTTCCTGGATATGGGGACGGCGAGAAGAGCACGCTTTTCACCAAATAAAAAACCTTTTGACTTCAGACGCAGTCCTCATTCAATATAATGAAACACTACCACTGACTGTTACTTGCGACGCATCGCCTTTTGGGGTTGGCGCCATCCTGAGCCACGTTTTGCCGAATGGAACAGAAGCCCCAATGGCATTCTTTTCCAGAACCTTGTCCAAGCCAGAGAGGAACTATAGCCAGCTGGACAAAGAAGCCCTCGCCATCGTTTCCGCAGTAAAGAGATTCCACAAATACATTTATGGTAGGACATTTTCCATTATTACAGACCATAAGCCCCTATTTGGCATATTGGCGGGTGACAAACCCACTCCACACATCCTGTCACCTAGAATGACAAGATGGTCTGAATTTCTTGCCGCTTATAATTACCAATTGATACATCGCCCGGGCAAGACTATCTCGCACGCCGATGCCTTAAGCCGCTCCCCTTTGCCAGACTTGCAAGATGACCCAGCACCCACATTACCAGTTTTGCAAATTGAAACGATACCCATGCCACCAGTAACTGCGCAAGACATCGCACATAAAACTAAAAAGGACAAACGTATGGCGCGAGTTCTCAGCTGGGTGGAAAGGGGATGGCCAGAAACCGAGCCAAACGAACTTTTTAAACCGTTTAAAAACCGGCAAACTGAACTCTTTTTGCAAAGAGGTTGCGTGTTGTGGGGAGACTGGGTAGTAATACCAGAGACACTACAGAAAAAAGTTTTAGACTTGCTGCATGAAGGGCACCCTGGTATTCTACGCATGAAAGCCCTGGCCAGGAGCTATGCTTGGTGGCCAGGCATGGACAAACAAATTGAAACCTGGGCCGCCGCTTGTAACAGATGCCAAGAGACTCGCTCGGCTCCCCCGAAAGCCCCACCATTAGAATGGGAGACACCCAGAGGCCCTTGGTCGCGCATCCATATTGACTTCGCAGGGCCGACCAAGGGGCATACCTTCTTAATCATAGTTGACGCTTATTCGAATTGGCTCGAGGTGAGCAAAATGAAGACAACCACCATGGAAGCTGTCATAAAGAAATTAAATAGACTTTTTGCCACACATGGTCTGCCAGATGTTATAGTGTCTGACAATGGGCCACAATTTACCGCCTTGGCTTTTGAACAATACTTGGCAGACCGCGGCATCCGACACACATTGACATCGCCAGCTCACCCGGCGGCGAATGGTAGAGCTGAACGCATGGTTCAATTTACAGAATTGGCACATTGGGGAAAAGTAATTTTTTAGGGTGGAGATCTGGTCCAATGGATCCTGTTTAAAGCCTCAACAGAGAGAGCTTCCTGATAGTCTTGGCCATGTTTCATCCACAAAACCTTTAATTAATAGAAGCCAAAGATGTTTCAATGTGCTGGCAAAGATGCTGGCAAAGATGTTTCAATGTGGAAAAGGGCCTCTAAATTAGGCCTCATTTCAATCTGATGCATCAGGTCTCTCTCTCTCTCTCTCTCTCTCTCTCTCTCCCCCTGCCCCTCCATCCCTCCATGCCCCCACTTCTTTGTCCCTTTTTCTTTCTTTTCCTTTTCCTTTTCTTCCTTCTCTCTTTTCTCTCTCTGTCTTTCCCTCTCCCAGGCTCACCCCATTGATTTGGTGCACCGCTCCGCTCAGACTTGCTTGGGCAGGTCCCTCCAGTGCTCAGTGGGGTGGAACTGTGGGGCCGGCATCTAGAACACGGCAGTGCCAGCACGTATGAAAAGTAGAGCAAATCCAGAGGTCAGTAATTTTTGCTGCAAAGAATCACAAAAGCTTCTGGGTTGTGCACAAGAAGGGACACACATGTCAATGAAATTCAGCAACATAAAATAAAGAAATACAAATAAAACAAATCAACAAGAATCAGCAAAGCATCTCTGATTAGATTTATTCACTACTAGAATCTAATCAGAGATGCTTTGCTGATTCTAGTCCAATGACCAGCTCCAGCAGGGTTGGAAGGGAGTATGTGTATATTTATTTATTTATTTATTTATTTATTTATTTATTTATTTGATTTGCCAATTGTTTACAAGATAATAAGTATAAGTGTATACATAGTTGTGAATACATGAAATGGGTACATATAAGAAAAATAAAAGAAGAATAAGAGAAACAATAGGGCAGGGACGGTAGGCACGTTGGTCTGCTTATGCACGCCCCCTACAGACCTCTTAGGAAAGGGGTGAGGTCAATAGTAGACAGTCTAAGGTTAAAGTTTTTGGGGTTTGGGGAAGAAACTACAGAGTCGGGTAGAGTATTCCAGACATTGACCACTCTATTGCTGAAGTCGTATTTCCTGCAATCAAGTTTGGTGCGGTTAACTTTGAGCTTGTATCTATTGTGTGCTCTTGTGTTGTTATGGTTGAAGCTGAAGTATTCATTGACAGGTAGGACATTGCAATGTATGATTTTATATACCATGCTTAAATCGGACCGAAGACGGCGTAATTCAAGGTTTTCTAGTTCTAGAATTTCAAGTCTGGTGGCATAAGGTATTCTACAACGAGTAGAGGAGTGGAAAACTCTTCTTGTGAAATATTTCTGGACTTTCTCAACTGTGCTAATATCAGATACGTAATGTGGGTTCCAGACTGATGAACTGTATTCGAGTATTGGTCTAGCAAATGTTTTGTATGCTCTGGTTAGTAGTGTGATATTACCAGAGAAAAAGCTACGTAGGATTAGGTTAACAACTCTTAATGCCTTTTTGGCTATGTAGTTGCAGTGGGCTCTAGCACTTAGATCATTAGAGGTGAGTATTCCAAGGTCCTTTACAGAGCTTGGGTCATCAACAAGATCTTGACTATTCAGCTTGTATTTTATTTTCTGATTTTTTTTGCCAATATGTAAGACAGAGCATTTATTTCTTGAGATTTGAAGTTGCCATTTGTTTGACCATTCTGATACATAGTCAAGATCTTTTTGTAGGGTAGCAGTATTGTCTGTGGTATTGAACAGCTTTACATCATCAGCAAAAAGAACGCAATTGCTCTTAATATGATCACAGAGGTCATTTATGTAGAGTATGAAGAGAGTTGGTCCTAGAACACTGCCTTGGGGGACACCACTATTGACAGGTACAGAATTTGATAGGACGCTCCCAATTTTGACCATTTGTTGTCTGTTTGCCAGGAATGCTTCTATCCAGTTATTCAGTTGTCCAGAGATACCATAGGATTTTATTTTTAGGAGTAGTTTGTCGTGTACCACTGAATCAAAGGCTTTACAGAAGTCTATGTAGATTGCGTCTATTGCTTTTCCCTGGTCGAGTTGTGTCGTCCATATGTTTTTGCAGTGTAAGAGTTGCAGATTACAGGATAGTTTTTTTCTGGAACCAAATTGTTTATTGGAGAGTAGGTTGTTTGTGTCTACGTGGAGGATGATGGATTGGTTAATAATTGATTCCATGACTTTACAGGTGACGCAGCATAAGGAGATTGGTCTGTAATTTTCAACTAGGCTTGGGTCTCCCTTTTTGAAGATGGGGATGACTGTGGCTTGTGACCATAGGTTAGGCAAGGAGCTGGTCCTCAAAGATTTTTCAAAGATTATGCTTAGAGGTTTGGCTATGGCAGTGGATAGCTTTTTTAAGAAGTAGGCACATATTCCATCCGGTCCAATAGATAGAGATGGTTTTAGATTGCGTAGTGCTTTTTCAACATTGTCTTCTGTAAAATCGATATGTATTAGATCATTGTTGGCTAGGAAATACTGGGCATGATCCATTGCTGTTTACAAATACTGAGCTGAAGAATGTGTTAAAGATGTTGGCTTTAATGGTGTCGTCGTTGCAGTCTTTACCATCAGGTCCTATCAAGGGTGGGATAGACCTTGAGTCTTTTAGTTTGTTGTTTACAAAATTGTAAAAAGCACGGGTGGAATTGGTGCTTAGAAGGTTTTCCTCTTGTTTAATGTGATAATTGATGCATTCGGTCTTTATCTGGTGGCATAAATTTTTGTATCGGCTTTTGAAATTGGCAACGTGACCAGATTTGTTTTTCCGCCAGAGTGATCTCTGTTTGGATTGAAGTTTCCTTATTGTTATGGGTAATCTGTTTTTTTGTTTTTGTTTTGGGAGTTGTTGTTGGTACATATAGTTTGATGACTCTTTTGACTTCAAGTAAAAATATGTTATAATGGTCTTCAACAGCAATGCATCCAGTGAATAGAGATTGCCAATCAAGGGATGAGAGATCGTTATCTATAAGATCATAATTGCCTTTTTTTGAAGTTATAGTTGGGGATTACGTCATTGTGATGATTTTTGTGTGGGCGTATGTTGAGACAAAAGTCAATCATATTGTGGTCACGGCTGGAAAAGGGTTCTTTAGTTTGTATTCCGTAAATTAAATTCAAACTATTGCAGAAAATGAGATCGAGGCAGTTGTTTAGACTAGTGTTGTTGGTTACTAGTTGTTCCAGTCCCAGATTTGTAACAGCATTGTAGAAGGTTGCGTGTATGGGTTCAGTTGTACATTCATTTAGGGTCCAGTCAATATGAGGTAGATTGAAATCGCCAAGAAAGATAAAAGGGTATGGGCAGGATGCAGCCCATGTTAGTAATGTATTTAGCTTGTTTACATGTTCGATGTCATAATCAGGTGCTCTGTAACATAGTAAGAATCGAATTGTGATATTTAAGGATAGTTCACAGATGATGGTCTCAGGAAGAGCAAGCTCCTGGGTAACTTGGATATTTTTTAGATGTAAGGACATATGTAAGATGTAAGGATATGTGTGTGCATGGCTGTCAAAACTCCCAAAACAGGTCAAATAGTTCTAGGGAGGCCAGTCATAAATTAGAGCACTTGCTAAGCCACCAGCCATTAAGTGAGGACCACTTGTATTTGGTTTGCCAGTCACCAAACCACACTCACCCAGTCACGTGACCAGCAAGCCACATCACCAGTCATCTGACCAGCAAACCACGCCCACCCAGTCATGCGACCATCAAGCTACACCCACCCAATCACGTGACCAGCAAACTACACCCTCAAATTAGGCCATGCCCACATAAATTTGAATCCCGCCCCTGGGTAGGGGGCATTGAGGATGAGTTTGTAGCACCAAGGGGGCGGTGGACTGAAAAAGTTTGGGAACCACTGTTGTAGGGAGTAGAACATGATTTTAGCCATATATATGGGCTTACATGTGTTGAAACTATTTGTTTTTAGATAAAACACATTTGATAGGAAGAAAGCCAAGCTCTCTCTTTCAGGTCTCTGTTGATCTATCTTTGTTGGAAAAAGAGTGGGATTGGAGCACTTTAGAGGAGCTGGAACACTTTTGAGAAGGTGGGTCTCTGAGAAACCAATAAAGGAGAAAGTGCTATGGATAAAGGGCCTTCCTGAGAACAAAAAAGAATTTAAGGATGTGTGGAATGCAAGGAAATAAGAATTAATAGGTAGTTTTAATGCAAGAAATCTTGGGGGCACTTATAGCAATCTCCAGCACTAGTTTATTAAGGTCGAATGTTTTGAGTTTCTTTTTCCTAGGCTTTTTGCAGCCTTTTCTTCAAACAATTCAACACAATTCAGCCCTTTTGATATATATGCAGAAATGGAATCTAAAAGGATATCAAAATTATCTTGAGGATTAATAGTAATTTCATAACATAGCCAATTCTTATCAGATTCTGAACCAAAAGCCAAAAGTAATACCAGCCTGATATGGGATCAGGAAATGTTTTTCAGTTACAGTGGGGGAACCTGTTGGATCATACTGGATGGTTCCAAATGTCCCAATTGGAGCTGCAGCTGCAAAGACATTAAAAGAAATAATTGACTTAAATATGAGTATCTATAATAGTATTTCTCAACCTTCAACTCCCAGGATTCCCTAGCCAATTAAAGTCCACACATCTTAGAGTTCCCAAGGCTAAGAAACATGATCTATAATCTTATCAATTCATGGAAAATGGCAACTTATGCATTTCCAAAGAAATAGCACAAAAGGTGACACAAATGTGCCTGTGTTAATTTTTGTATTGAGAAATATAGAGCTCTTTTAGGAAGAGCTAATATATTACATTCCACCCTGGAGTAGGACATTGTAATCACCTATATTCAGCTAATCACTTACACCATCTGCTGATTAGAGGCTAATTGGTGTCAAACAAATTCACCAGCTCTGCTCCACTTTCTTATAACTCTTTATTTTAAAGCAAGATTTACAGTAAACTGGACCAGCCCTTCACATGCAGGAAGTTTTGAAACAAATGACTGCCCTCCATGAAGTGAGATAAGTATCCAATTTGAGGTAATGAAATCTGGGCCGTCTTTTTTAATGCTATAAGGCAATTGCTATTTGTTATTGAAAACTATGCTGCTCCAGGATTTGTACAGAAGCAATTCCTAGAAGCAGTGGATGTTCCAGAACAAATACTGTTTTGAGTTATCTTTAGTAAAACCCTGTGAAATTGAATACCAGCTGTCCTCCTTGGAGCATAGAGTACTTAGATGATCAGCTGATTTTCCTTCCTAGATAGGTTTTTCAGTTAGCCCTTCTATGCTGTTCCCCAGAAAGTTTTTCCTTCTCAGAAGCATAATAAAGACTGATGTTACATATATATCATTTCTAACTTACAAGTGAGCATACTCGTAAATGACACGTTAAGAAGATCAGCCACCAGTTGAGTGCACTGATTGATCTGAAAGAAAAAGACAGGATAAAAATGAAATAAATTTGAATTATATTCAAAATATACTTGACAATCAAAGAAAGGTGTTGGTTATATGAAAACTTCTGTAACTATTCTGCAATTGTAAATCAAAAGGAAGGGGGGGGGGAAATCATGTATCTAAATGACAAATTATTGCAAGTCATTACTAATCTCCTTTTATATTGGTTTTCAATTTTAGAGTGATTAGATCTCATTTAAGTACTCTACATATATCTATCAATTGAAACTTACTCCTTTAATCCTTACTTGTTTAATATAAATTGGCCTTCTCTAGTAGGGTGTCAACCAGATGTTTTGGGAATACTACTCTTGGTACTGCTATCCAGCATGGTGGGGTAGAGCAGGGGTCTCCAACCTTGGCAACTTTAAGCCTGGAGGACTTCAACTCCCAGAATTCCCCAGCCAGCTTTGCTGGCTGGGGAATTCTGGGAGTTGAAGTCATCCAGACTTAAAGTTGCCAAGGTTGGAGACCCCTGGGGTAGAGCACCTCTTGATCACACCAGATTGGGGAAAACTAGTATAAACTGAAGGTAGTAAGATACGTTCTGCATTCAATATATATTGCCCAGCTTTCAAAACTTATGCTGAGGTACTACTGATCACCTTCATTAAAGCTAAAATGCTAATATTTGTGTGTCCTTAATATGGTGATACATTAGCCAACTTAACACATCAATCAAAATTGTCCAGAGCATAAACTGCATGTTCTTTTTAACTGGATCGGCTAGACTGAGTAAGATAAATTATTTTTGTCATTATTTTGATTGTGTTATTATGCATGTAAGACCTTTAATGTTAAAGTAAATGTTCAGACTCTACTGTACATTGTAATGTTGGCCTTAAACCTAAATTGACTAAATAGGATTAGGATGAGACTAGAATTGTCCAGGCCAGTGGTTCTCAACATTTTCTTCACCATGGACCCCATTAAATACCTTTTGTGGCCACGGACTATGACCACGGGACACCAAGGTTTATCTCAAGATTTAAATCATAACATTTCTTCAAGCCTTCACAGACCACTTGGGATGACATTGGATGCCCCTGGGGTCTGCTGAGAACCACTGGTCTATGCATTGTCACCTCTTTTATCCCTTTGACTGTGTCATAGGTTTAATCAAAAATTCTAACTATGAACAATCTATCCTGGTGGAAAGAACTTGGATCTCAAAGCTAAAACTAATGAGATTGGCTGTAACTATAGAATCCTGCAAGTATAATTGTGCTGAATTTCCTCCTTTTTCATACTCTTGTGAATTAGGAAAGTGTCTGACCTGCTTATGAATACTATCTGCCTGTCATAGATTTAAGGTATATTTTCCCTCTTGTCACTTTGGCTGTAGAGCAGTAAAGCTTACATATGTCCTCACTTCTTACCAGTTCAGAAAAGAGTCATGATTAGGCCACTCCTATATTTCCATCATTAGCTTCATTAATTTTAAGCCCTGGTGGCACAGTGGTTAGAATGCAATACTTCAGGCTAACTCTGCCCCCAATCTGAAGTTTGATCCTGACCAGCTCAAGGTTGTCTTAGCCTTCCATATTTCCAAGGTCAGTAAAATGAGGACCCAGATTGTTGGGGAAAGATGCTGACACTGTAAACTGCTCAGTGTTGTGGTTAGCTGGCAGCAGATGCGGAGGGCTGAGGAGAGCGAGGACTCAGATGAGGGGCCAGGACCATTAGGGAGTGGACTGCTGCCTTCAGAGATTGTGGGGGCTGGCAGCAGCGATGAGGAGGTTCCCAAGGAGCCTGTGCCAAGTGCACATGCATGCAGGGCTGCTCATAGGAAAGAGCAGCTGCAGCACCACGGGTGACTCGGGAATAAGGCTGCAAGGTAATGGTCCCTTCTTCAAGAAGATAAAAGCCAGCTGTGAATCGGACGTTCTTTATAGGAAGCAAAAATGTTTTGAAGCTCCAGCCTCGTGGACATTGCAGTATCTTAAGTTGGTATTTGAAGATTCTTGTGTTGTGAAATATTTCTTATCTGTTATTCTTGGCAGCCTCGCACAGTTTTGGCAAGGATTGTGTTTATCAAAGTTAATTAATTTGCAGCAGCCTTTTAACTGGGGATTTGTAAGAATCATTAAAAGGTTTCTGTTCCTTTGGTTCGTTTTTGTTTTATTGGAAAAGGATTTGGGTCAGAACACTCAGAGAGTGTTGTAAATCACTATAAGCCTAAGTGCTATTGCTATTGTTAATATCCTTACCTGGAAGCAGAATTTTCTGGACATAAATTCTTGTCTAGTAGCCTATGAATAATAATAATCACTCACCTTCTTTGCTGTTTGATTTGAATTTCATTGATGGAAATTTTGGAAGCTTCAATGGTGAATATTTGATCTTTGGAAGGGTCCCATAATAGCTTAGAAATTACATCTACCTTGACTTTCACTGATAATGCAAAGAAACCATTCTCAGTGCTAAATAAAGGAAAAAGAAACCAATATTAGCTACAGGAATTGTGGATTTTGGCAGAAAATGAACTTGTCATTGAATGTACCTGCATTCATCTAAAAGCCATCACAACCTCTTTCCTGATGTTAACAATATTATTTGGGTGTGTGTGTTAGTAATTAGTATAATTACCATGGGTCTGAACTGCAGCCAAATTGCCAGACCATGGCAAAATCCATCTGTCTGATCCAAGTCATTTTTAAATTTTTCAATCTATAATTCTATAGTTCCTCATCTATATTTGTCATTTGCAAGCATATTTAAAGGTGTACTTTGTCTTGAACTATTGTATTAATCAAAATATATGTCTCCAAATACACGTTAGCAAAAAGTACTGTATATTTATGGCTATTTATATATGGATATTGTGTTACAACATTTGAAAAAAAAAAAGTAGGACAGTCAGTAAATGGCAAAAAAAAATTGGGGATGAATTAAATTTTAGTTTTATGAGATTTGTGCACATTTGGACCACAATACTATGTTTGTTTTCCAAAAATAAAGTCCCATTTATTTCAGTGGACCTTACTCCCAAGATTAGCATTCCCCAACCATTCCAGTTGGCAGCCTGGTACAGGGAGGAAGAAGGGATGGTTTTGTGTGAGAGGCAAGTGCACATACATGTCCATGTGCATGTCTTCATTTGTGAGGCTGTGAGTACCAGCGGCCACCACTCATGTGAGTGGGGCTGCATGCACATGTGTGCACGCTCATGGCAGCCCACCACTCACATAACCTGGTTATGAATAGACCACGACCCACAGGTTGGGAACCCCTGTCTTAGAGAAAGGTCGAAGACTTGTAGTAATAAAAAAAACCTAAGTGACAATTAAACAGTTAATCAAATCATAGTTTTATTGGAAATCGACATAGTTATCTTGGATTGATTGTTCCAAGGGAAATCGTTTAGGTGCATTTTCTCTTATCAGAAAACAGATATTTACTCTGTGGATAGAAATGAGTTATTGGGAATTTGTTGCACTGAATTCATTGAATCAATAGATTTAAGATACAGATGGAAGAGCTGGCACTACATTAACCAAAGGAAAGCTTCATCTAGATCTGGCAAGCTGGCTGGGGAATTATGAGAGTTGAAATCCACCTCTGTTAAAGTGGCCAAGAATGAGAAACACTGATCTACAGAGATGAGACACAAAGTATTCCTACTAAGAAATTACATTCTGCTGCTGACATAACAATATTTTCCAAACAGATTGTTCAAATGGATGAGAAAATGTCTTTGATGGTAGCCTAGGGTAATCTATGTCTTTCTTTTTGTGTATCCATGATCCTTGGCTAATTACCTTTTACCTTCTATGCCAATTTCAACTGGCAGAGAAAGATGGACCACATCATCAGGTGAAAATCTCATCAACGTTGGAAGAAATATAATTTTTTCAATATCCAAACTGGGAGAAAAAAGCAAGAGAAACAGTGAAAAGAGGGGGCATGCAAAATTTTTTACAACAAAAATCTCCGCTGGGTTGTCCTATCATTAAAAAAAAAAAAGTAAATTTAAGAATTGGTTAATTCTTTGCAATCTGAAATGCAAACTATTGTCCATTGTTATATCTATCAGTTGGTTTCATTTGTTATTAACATTATTATGTTAATACAAAACTTACAAAACTTTGATCTTAATGATGGGATGATGAATGTTGCAGTCCAGTAGAACTAAGAAGTACAAGTTGGGGACAGCTGTTCCAGAAATGCAACACGATGACAAAAAAGTTGGAAAGGCTAGAATCATGCAACAATGCAACATACTTAACTTGGTCCATTGAAGACCTAGCTAATTTAGTAACAAGTGTGATAACAACCATGGATTTTAGCATTAGTTAAAATGATACTATGCTTTTCCAGGCTTTACATGTGAGCAGTCTCATGATGGATGTACTTACTGTGTCATACTTCGCATGAGTTTGAGCATATCATTGTTGTCAGCCTTGTTTTCCAAGTGTCCAATTATATGTGGGTCTTCTCTGCTTTTAAAAAGTTTGTTTATGCCTTTGATTGTCTTAGGTAGAGAAATCATTAAGTCCAGTGGCAACAGTTGCTTGATTACTTCTGACAGTAAGTCTTGGATATCTAAAAATAGGTGATGTATTAAAAATAAGGAAATCAGACATGTTCAAGACCAGTACTTTCAAAGCTCAGTGTATGATTCATCAAAGTTAATAAGCTGACACACTTCCAAAGAAACAGCTGAATGTGATTTGAGGCATCTGTTACTTCTCTTAAACAACGTCTCTTTCTAAAAAGAGTGTATGTGGATAAAGCAGGAGATGAGCAGCTTGTGTACTTAATGTTTTCCCCAACACCATTATTGTCAAAAAGCTGTTGGTATAGAGGAGAGATACCTGCTCAGTCTTTTGGCAAAAGATTCTAGAGCCAAAATCTAGGATCTAGGTAAAACAAGGGTATTCTCTTCTGCATTTTTTGTTAAAATGACAATACATGGGAAGAGGGAATTATAGTAGTATGAACTGAGAAGAAGCACTTTCTTTCCATAGCAGAGGGGAAGTGGAACCCACCAGTCTTTGTGTCGGCAGAAAACTGCTGTAGCAATGCGAAAAAGAACATCTTTCCATTGGCAATCTCTAGCCCACTAAAGTCACTATTTCAGGTAAAGGTCTTGTCCTTTTCATAGTGTACAGGGTGTGTAAACAAATATGTTGGTGGTATCTCCTGACTTTATCTCTCCTACTCTACAAAAGATCATCAGCTAGCAGGAAAACATCCATCAATAATGCTTCTTCAATGTGGAATGGAAGTAGAGTTGGGAAAGAGGTGAGCTTTGACAGATGTGTACAATAGCAGCTATACCCTGTTGGCAAAAGTTGCTGATGTGGTACTAGTTTTTCTGGAACAATTCTAAATTAATGACCATAAGAAACCAAATGTTTGGTTACCACTTGATTATTGGCTTGAAACCTACCCATGCAAAATTTGTCCACTTTCTCTGTCAGCAATCCTTTAGGACATGGGTTTGGTGCTATTCTAGCAGACTCCTAACTCTGTGGTCTAAGCAACCCAAACAACATTTGGCATGTGCTGGAGAATTGCAAAAGAACAGCTTTGAGAACAGGAACTCTTGAAAGGACCACTATCTCCATTCTGCCCAAATCAGACTGGTTCTGGAAGACAGTACTTTGAGACAGGAAGATCTTACAGAATACAGGGGATTAGACCAGATAACATTTTTTTTAGATATTTATGTAGCAGAAGAAACAAGAACTCAACAAGAATAGTATTTCTACTAGGTGAACATATTCACCTAGTGAATAAATTTATTTATTCACATCCTGATTTGGTCTAGTTGTCCTTATGGGAGATGAACAATTGGGACCTTGCTCCAAATGACTCTTGAAATGTCTTAAAATAAAACAAAAAATGAAAACAAATACATAGGCTATTACAATTAAATATTATTTCCAGTTTGAGAACCAGTATGTGTTGCCATATTAGTTATTATTGTGACCAGTGTATGAAGCAGAGGTGGTATTCAGCAGATTCTGACCAGTTCTGGAGAACCAGTAGCGGAAATTTTGAGTAGTTTGGAGAACCGGCAAATACCACCTCTGACTGGAGATTTTACAGTATCCTTCCCCTGCCACACCCACCAAGCCACGCCCACAGAACCGGTAGTAAAAAAAATTGAATCCCATCACTGGTATGAAGAGAATGCTGAGTTATCTGGACTTATATTTCATCTAGCACAGCTAGTCCTAAGGAGTTAAGCCTGCAAAGTTATAGTTATATAACCAGCTGGATAAACAATAATCACAGAGAATTGCTTATCCCAATCATTTATTGAATTTGGCACTGAAAAGTGTAGTGATGGTAGACATTGACTTAAGTGGCCTGGAGTAGGATTAAATAAAATCCATCAATGGTTATTAACTGCAACATTCATTTTTAAGATAATAGTTTACCTGCAACACTAGAAGAAAACAACTACAAACAAGTATTTCACTCACATGCCTTTTTTATGGCCATATAATGCTGTCAGAAAACAAGACTAAGAGAACATTGGTTTGTTCCATTGAGACAATTTGTGTTAGCTTTATATATGCTCAAGATGCAAAGAAGACTTTTAGGGTTGGTTTGTTTTTAAAGAAAAGCTTCTATAATAAAGAAATGTCTGAAAAAATGATTTACTAGAATGGTTTTCCATCTTCCTTCCATTCCCCACCCATCTAAAAGAGCCTTTCTGATAGAACTGTTCCAGGTAATTACTCTGTACTGTGTAAAGTATTGTACTGTGTTTACTTACGGGCATTTAATGTGATATCACTGATGCCAACAGAAGCACAAAATGCTCCACTTGAAGCTGAATCACCTTGACTCTTGGCAGCTCTGATGGACCTCTCCCCTTGACCTTCTAGTACCTGGGCTGTATTTCCAAGCAGACTGACTTCCTTTTCTATCCTGCTGATGGAATCCATTCTGCTGCCTCGGCTTTTGCAGAGAAAGGATAGCAAAACCAGGTACCAGACTCCTGGCATCCTTGGCTCTGAAGAAGGAAGGACCTTTGCAAAGAGAGAATCAAAAAGAAGAATGATCTAATCCAAAGATGGTTCCAATACCTTGAAAACTCAAGAAAAAGCAACTCAGCATCAAAGAGGCATATAGAAATTTTGTTTTCAAATACTGCAATTAATGAATATGAAACCATTCCTTTCTTCATAAATTCATTGTGAAATTATAGCACTGTTAGCCATCTTTTATCAATATGGAACTAGAGAAAGCAAGAAACTTCTGGAACAGTGCCTAGAAAAAGAAAGGAGACATAAAATAATGAATGTTGCTTTGTGCTATGCTGTGTTCACTTTTTGGAGGCTATTACTTGACATGCTGTTCACAGGCCAGATGCCACTTTCAGGTTCATTCCCAAGAGATATTCTGCACCTAAATGCCCCTTAATCTATGTGTTACCTCAGATCCTCCAACCTTTCAGTGTAATATAGATGGCCCAATTTATATTAATACTAAGCTGGCAGGAATAGCTAACACCCAAGAAGATAGGCTCAAGATCCAGATGGATCTTGACAGACTAGAACACTGGGCCATATCTAACAAAATGAAACACAATGTAGAGAAAAGTAAAGTCCTACACTAAGGCAAGAAAAACCAAAAGTACACATATAGACTGGGTAAAACCAGGCGCAATAGCAGGAACTGTGAGAGGGATCTTGGAGTCTTAGTGGACAATCAGCTAAATATGAGCCAGCAGTGTGTAGCAGCAGCCAAAAAAGCTAATGCAATCCTAAATTGTATTAACAGAGGGATACAATCAAGATCAAGGGAGGTACTAATACCACTCTATAAAGCCTTAGTAAGACCACACCTAGAGTACTGCATCCAGTTTTGGTCACCACATTATAAAAAAGGTGTTGAGACTCTAGAAAAAGTACAGAGAAGAGCAACCAGGATGATTAGGGGACTGGAGGCTAAAACATACAATGAACAGTTGCAGGAACTGGGCTTGGCTAGTCTAGTAAAGAGAAGGACCAGGGGAGACATGATAGAGGTCTTCCAATATTTGAGGGGCTGCCACAGGGAGGAAGGGGTCAAGCTATTTTCTAAAGCACCTGTAGGCCAGACAAGGAATAATGGATGGAAACTGAACAAGGAGAGATTTAACCTGGAAATAAGGAAAAACTTTCTGACAGGGAGAACAATCAACCAATGGAACAGCTTGCCCTCAGAAGTTGTGGGAGTGCCATCACTTGAGACTTGTAACCATATCCTTCTCTGCTACTAACATTCTCAAACCTTTTAGCGAGTTGCAAGCCTGGGGGAAACTCAGTCCTTCATAAAATAGCCATACTAACATTACTATTTCTCTCTTTTCTTCATTCCTTTTTTTCTTTTTCTACCACTTTTTACTTTCATTTTTAAAAATGTCTTTATTCTGTAAAGATTTCTTCAATAAAAAATATCTTTAAAAAATATATATATATATTTGCCAGGAATTGACAGCTGCCTGCACCAACTAAGCTATAACTTCATTTTATCTTATCATTTATTGCCATTTTATCATCTTTATCTGAAAGCAACCTGATCCTCATCTGAAGCAACCTGCATCTGTGAACAGAGAAGATTTGCATTTCTACGCTTGTGTGAGTCAAAATACCTCTTGCCTGTCACTTTTGATCAGTAAAACCTATCCTGGGTATTAAGAAATTTTTGGAACGATATATGTTTAATGCTGATTGAGAAGTGAGATGAAATCTGTATGCCCATAGTTGTCCAGCTTTCTGGGAAGGCAAATATTCATACAAAACTATCAGATTTTATTATCTTTTGCTTGGTTCCCACACCATCCAAGAGACAGTTCATTTGGTTTTGGCTTAGCGTGATGCCTAAACCAAATTTTCATTATAATATTAGCTGGGTTTACCTAATACAAACCAAATTTTGAATTAAATAAACCCAGCTAACACTATAATGAAAATAAAGATGAACAACTAGGAAAGGCATAAGGAACTTTCAAAATTCAAGAAGCTAAGAAAGTATATTCTAAATTCTACCTAAAAAAAAAAGTCCTACTGATCTCCATTCTTGATGGTCGCCCAGCTAGGTGGCAGTATCTAACTGACTTTTCAAAAGTAAGTTGAAAGCTAAGTTTATTAATATTTAGATGGGAAATTTCCAGATAATATTGGAATTGAAAGATAGACAGAAATTAAAAAAAAAACCAAAAAGCCTGGAAGTAGACAGCAGTAAACCATTTTCATATTGTTGTCAAGACAACTATATGGAGATGTCGATGAAGTAACCAGAAGACAAGCTTGACTAGAAGAAGAAAAATGTATCTTTATTTGAAATGGCTTGCTCTGTTTTGTAGAGGAGTTTCCTTGTACCAATTCATTTGCGGATTCTCCCAAAAGTCCTCCTCACCCTGTCTTTCACAATCCATCATTGTCCTTATCCTCTATTATGTAGATTATTTTTTTTATCAGAACCCTCCTGGCTTGCTTTTCTTTTTTTCCTCTCAGAATTTGGTGATACTGTTGTTACACAAAGTCACAACATACCCAATTTCATATAATTCTTGAATACAAATTCAACCCTTGGTTATTCCTTCTATGCACACTTTTCACAGATGAGTTAAAGGTAGTGAAGTAACAGTATGACAAATTAAGTATTATGAATACTATAGAAAAGAAAGGACTGGGATCCCATTGTAATTCAGCAAATTTCACATTCTTAAGATATCTATACTTGAATACCCTATCCTCAATAATTGTGTGACTGGGTAGCTCTTACCTGAAGGCAAGTTCTCGGCAATGAGTCTTAAGCTTCCTTTATCATCTGTTCCTACTGTTATTATATAAAATAAATCGTATTATATTTTAATGAAGGGGTTGCATGCCCAGATAATTGTAGGTAAGCAAATCTATGTTTCTACCAACCTTCCAAGGTAAATAATTGCAGAAAACACAACATTTGAACTGTGGATTTACTTGCTTCCTGAATTCCTTTGGGTATTGATGCTGATAAACCAAAGAATAGGTATTAAAAAGACTTGAAGAATAGATGTAGACTGTACACATCTCTAATATTCACTTTTTCCAGATATCATTACATAAGACCCAGGCAGAATTTGAGGTTTTCAAAGAAGCCTAGGTATATTAAGGCTGATTTCATAATTCACAATAATTTGACTTAAGATTATAGGAAACTCTATAATGAGCTGTATTCCCGTGTTAACTGAGTTCAGGCATTGCACTAAGTCATAAAGAAATGTTGAGTAAACTCAGATACTACATTATGGCTAGCAAAGCATGTTAGATTTAGTTTGAGGTAGGCAGAAGCGTACTCACACAATGGACACCATGGAAGACTGATCTTTCCATAAAATGGTTTCTAGTCACAAAATATCAGTTAACCAAAAATAAATAAATTACAAATAAATTACAGATAAATCTGATACCAAATTTTATTTATTTATTTATTAGAATTTGTCAAACAAAAATGAGAACAAGAATAAAAGAATAAAAATACAACGACAGGGACGATAGGCACATTAGTGCACTTACATACTACTAACCACTTAAGTATGATGTAAGATTCACGGAAGTCAATTTGTGACTAAAACTGAAAATTTGTAGCTGAAACAACTGAATCAAGTAGAGCTTTCCAGACTTCAACAACTCTATTACAGAAATCATATTTTTTAACAGTCAAGTTTAGAATGATTTACATTGAGGTTAAAATTCTGATTCTTCACTCTAGGGCTGGGATAGCGAACCTATGGCATGCGTGCCAGAGGTGGCACATAGAGCCCTCTCACACAGGCCGTCACCCCAGGTCAGCTGTGCCGTGCATGCGTGCGCACCCCCCGCCGCCCAGCTGGTCTTTGGGTCTCTGCTTGGATTTGCACAGTATGCAAACATCTTTTTTATTCCTAGCATTTTTCTGCCACACAATATATTACAATTAATAACCATCATTATTAGGGTTAATGTGTGTGTGTGTGTGCATATGTGCGCACGCATATGTGTGAGACAAGTTTATGCAGTTTTCTTTGCAAGAGTTTGGAAATGCTTTGCCATTGCCTCCATCTTAGGGCTGGGAGAGAGTGACTGGTCCAAAGTCTCTCAGTTGGCTTAATGCCTAAGACAGGGCTAGAACTCAGTTTTGCACTTTCTAGCCCAGTGCCTTATTGATTACACCACACAGACTCTCACTGAGACTTCTATCAAGTCACAAACAAACTAGCAAGCGAAGTACATTAGGGCTTAGCATATTGTGCAAACATGGTCACTGTAGCCCCAGCGTTATTAACATGCATGGGTGACTTCTCTGTCAGAGTTAAGAATAACTAATTTTCCTTATGTATTAAGAGAGTGGGTGCATCTTGAATATTTGTTTAGCATGTGTGAACTTAAACACAGAGACTGAAAAAAGACCACTTTCTTTTTTAAAACCTATTTGTTTGTTTGTTTGTTTGTTTGTTTGTTTGTTTGTTCATTTATTGTGACTGCCCATCTCAAATCCATGATTCTGGCCAGGCAAAAATGAAAACATAGATCTATATATAAAAATCACACAAATACAATCAGCTGATAGGATCAAAAGTATCACCAAATTAACACAACCTCTGCACAGGTTCTGCCACACATCTAATTCCCCAAGTCCAGTGTAAAACCACGTCTCTAAGCCTTATGAAAAGCTAGTTATGTTGTGGCCAATTTAATCTCAGGGTTGGGGGAAAATGTTCTAGTACATATCTTCAGTGCTAATTATTGATGTACGATTGCATGCACACATTGTACCAAGGCTCAGTATTACTTGACTGTTTTTTAACTGAGCCAAATATTGCCACAATTGCCTATAAATCCCAACTTACAGCTTTGTGTGTTGTATGATTCCAGTTCAGTCAGCAGACTGTGCTGTGGGAATCAATCCATGCACTGTTTTGAATTGCAGTGTGTGATCTTCCTTAAAATTGGTTCAGAAAAAAAAATACTGTACTTTTATTTGGAGGTCCTGCATGCATAAATAAGCCCTTCGGGAATTATATTTGATTACATTTCCTTTCAACTTGCAAATTATTTTTAACTAGCAATCACTACACTGATTTTCAGCAACCCTTCCACCTCTCGCTCATTTATCTGACTTTTAAAAACTGTTTGTTTGAGGGAATAATTTTAAGTTATTAAGAGGGCATTAGATATAGCTGAAATTTCTTATCACTAAGACGATGAAACTAAATTCAGTCCACATACATGATTAACTGTACCATTACTTACTGCATTAACCAATGCCATAACATATTGAGCCATGAACTAGCTAGTTACATTTTAGATAAATCTGCTGTTTGAACCCAGTCCTTCCATTAAAGCCAATGAGTTATATTGGACTTCAACTTCTACTATCTCCATATATGTTTTAGGAGTTAATCTCCAGCACATTAGGAAGGTATTAGATTGGGGAAAGGTTACAGTCATTCTCTGTTTCACAAAATCATCAACAGACTTACTAATAACAGGCATTTTTTTGAGCCATCTGCTTTCTGTGCTGTAACAGAAATGAGAGAGGAAAACACCTTAAAAATAATTCTGATAAATACTAGCTGAAATTCTAAATTTGCTCCTGCCAGAAGGGGTATGGGTGTGGGGAAAACAACTTTAACCAATGTCTCCCTGGAAACCTTTGCTCCCCAAAAATCTCTCCCCAAAGGTTGGGAGGGCATCTGCACCAAAGCTGCAGGGGAGCAGGAACACAATAAAAAGTTCTTTCTTATCCTGCATTACTTGAATTATTTTCTGAATCTTAGGCCAAGCAGGAAACTACAGGGCTCATTGGTTCAAGACAGAATTCAAGACACTGTTTTCATCCAGCCAAAATAGAGAGATATCAGCATTTTGCATTCTATAACATTGCTGCAAAATACCAGGAACCCAGAGAGTGATGGGAGAGAAATGAATGTAATGGATATAAAAAATGAGTTCATTGAACTGCATATATCCTGCTGGTTTTACATCCTTTTCTATCTCCTTCATATAGAGCAGTTTGTGGAAATGCAACCTATTTGCTGTCAATATGGGGGTTCTATAATTAAGCCTCTAAAGCCACAGAAGAGATCGTTTTCAGACGTTGACCCCAATCTAGAACATGTGACATATTTTTTACTAGAGAGGGAAAATACAGTGTATACAAATCATTTTCACATTGCCCTCCTTTAAAAACAACATCTCTTCAAAGAAAAGATTGTGGTATCAAGAATGGAGCTACTTAAGGCCTTAGTTAAGTGTGGATTTTCCAGTAAAAAAAACGATCTCTTCCAAATGTCTGCTTTTTGCCCTCTTAAGAACAATGCCTGTGAATATACATTTATGTTTGTTTCTTAATGCTTTTGTAAGAAGAACAAGATCGCCATTAAATCTTTAAACTGGCTTTTAAACTGAGTATTCCTTGCTACTTAGTTGAATCCTCTTTAACATCTCCTTGAGGATTGCAGTTATAATATTTCAGAGAGAAACAGATCTCCCAGGAAATATCAAAAAGGAAAAACTGATGCTGGAGAGATCCATCAGGACTTAAAAATTTATGACACTATTGTCAGACATTAATTTGATTTCACTCAATATACAGTCTTTTTTCTATTTCTAGGTAGTGAGGAGATTCAGCAAAGTCAAATGTCTCCTTGATGTTTAGATTGTATATATTTTTTTAGTTTTTAAAAGAATTATTAGTCACTTTTGCTAAGAATGATCACAAGCTATTTTTCACCATAACCACAAAGAGTCCTCAGTAAGTATTTGAAACAAATAGATGAAGCCTCAGTGCAGTGTACAGGTTGACCTATCAGCCAACGCAATGCTGTGTAGGAAGTATGCTAAAAACAACAACAGTCAAGCCATTTATTTCTGTAAATCTGAAAAATTTAAAGGGATTTCATCCCAGCCTTGCTATGTATATGTGTCCCATGAAAAGTATTAAGAAAGGTACATAGGCAGATATTTTTCCTGGATAAGGGGCATCTTTACTTGCATTGATTCATGACTCTGATTATTCATACCACCACCCCCACATTCTATTCAAAGCTGTCTATGGTCTAGGTTTATTTCACCCTACACTACAGCTTGTTTTAGCATATTTGTTGAACAACATATAGTGACTATAGGTAAGGCTAAGATATAATTCATAGTTTATATGTCCCAATTATTGGATATATGCATACATTTAAGCTATGTAAAAGTAAACAATTCGTGTTAAATTAGCATTAAGGTGTCAGTTGTGCATTTGCTAGTTCTCTGATAAACAGGGCATGTAGGCATCTTAAGCAGCGGTCATAAAATCTGTGTATATTTGCTTTAACTATTATAATTCACACTACTGCTATTGATTTGGGACCATTCTTGGAACAGGTAGAAGAAGTGAAATTCATATATTGAAAATAACCTTTTGGGAACTGTGGGAGGTACATATATCATTTTGGGGGATGGACAAAGGCATAGGAATATGACACAAAATAAGCTGGATCATGTCAAAACAGGTCAGACAAACATTATTGTTAATGCTTAAGTTTTATGCAGTGGTGGGAAACAAGCGGTGTAACAACCAGTTTGGTGAGCGCAGCATATCAATTCAATAAATTATTACTAATTATGGAATTAAGTCTATTCCTTTCCACATGCCTAGATTGCATCGATGCCATATGTGGACTACAAAATTCCAGATGACAGAATGATAATATAACAGAGTTGGAAGGGACCTTGGAAGTCTTCTAGTCCAACCCTCTGCTCAGCAAGAAACTCTATACCATTTCAGACAAATTATTTTCCAATCTCATCTTAAAAACCTCCAGTATTGGAACACCCACAACTTCTGAAGGCAAGTTGTTCCACTGGTTAATTGTTCTCACTGTTAGGAAATTTCACCTAAATTCTAGCTTGGCTCTCTCCTTTATTAGTTTCCATCTATTGTTTCTTGTCTTGCCTTCTGGTGCTTTGGAAAACAAGCTGAGCCCTTCTTCTTTGTGGCAGCCCCTTAAATATTGGAACACTGCTGTTCCAATATGACCAATCAGTTTAACTCTTTGCTGCCATTTGGTAGTAATCTAGACTTTTCAACCCACTTCTGTTCTAAAATACAATATGGACAAATAATTGACTTTAAGATATTTTTGGTCGGACTTCCGGTTTGCAACCTTTCGGCGGCGGCAGGGATTCGCGACCGCGCAATCCCTGCTGCGTTCACCGTCAAGGTTCCCCTGATCCATTTGGATCTGGGGGATATAGCTGCCCCGCAGAGGCAGCTGAAGACAGGGGGGATCCGGCAAGGGGTTTGGGGGTGTCACAAACCCCCTCCCCAGCCGGCTAAACCTCCTTTTCCCCAGGCGGAGGAACGGCAGTCAGCAATGGCTGCCACGAAGAAAGCTGCAGCCGGACAAGCAGGTGCAGGAGGGAGGAAGCTGAAAGAAAAGTGAAAGTTGCTTCTAACCGGGACAAGATGGGAGAAAGTGACCTGGAACCTTGAAGGCTGCTAAGTATATATTGTTCCCTGTGAGAGTTTTAAGCTGTGAATATTCTAAAGGGGAAAGTTTTTTCTTTGTTCTACTCTCCTTCCTAAAGTGACAGCGGAAAAAAACAAAACCTTTTTGGCTGTGAGTGGGAAGGGAGAGTGAAAAAAAGAATTAGAGCAAAATTTGAATAAGGAGAAGATTTCCTAGAATTACAAAGAGTTTAAAAACTTCCAAAAAATATATTTGAAAAGGATTTGTGATTACTTTAACCCCAGAAAGAGAAAGTGAAGAAGAAGAAGGTATCTAAAAGAAATAGTCTGTTTGGATTGTTTGGTGACTTTGGAACCTTTGGAAATTACTTCTGATTAAATCATCTGGGTGGTTGTTTGGAAAAACTTTTTCTCTACACAATGGCATCATCTATGGATGAATTGGAACTTATATATCAAAAATTTGAAAGAGAAAAACAAGGAGGGGAAGATGGTCTTGACACTATTTTTCAATACTTGGAAATGGCGGTTTATATTTATGTGAAGCAGAATGAGGATGATGGGGACAAAGAAGAAGGAGAAGCCATCTTTGATGAACAAATTACTTTGACTGGAGAAGAGAAAAAGCAAGAGAAAAAGGGAAAAATGTCTTTAAGATCTGGAAAAATAGCCCAAAAAGAGAAGAATAAGGTGAAAAGGGGACATTATGTTAAGAAACAACAGAAAGGGGGAAAGCAGAATAAAAGGGAGGTGGAGAGACAAGGGGTTAAAGAGGATAAGGAGAAGAAGAAACAAGAAAGAAAGGAAGGGATGAGAAGTCCTAATGGTGGGGAGCAAGATGTTAAGAAGCAATTTTTTTTTAGAGATAATGGATAAGCTTTATGGTTAAAGGGATTCTAGAAAGATACATAAGACTGCATTTTTATACTTGTATTTAGAAGTAAACATAGAAAATTAGAAACAATATGTAACCTAAAATGTGATAAAATATTTAACATAAATTAGTGAAATTTTTGGTTAAGAAAAGGGAGTACTGTAACGAAACATGATTTAAGATTGTGATGTGTGTGGGGGGTAATAATCTTTGAAAAGCATAAGTGTTCCCATAAAGGCATGATATTTAATTGAAATGGATAAAATGTTTAAGATATAAATGATTGTTAATATTAATGATTAGAATATGGTATACTAGCGAAATTTCATGTGAAATGAGAATTGAAGTAGAAGAAGGAGGTACTTTTTAATGAAATAATGAGCTATAATATATGATGAGGGATATAATATATAACTAATAATATATAACTATGGAAAATAGGGCTCCCATAAAAGTATGTGATTTAATTGAAAAGTAATGATTTAAATGTTTAAGATATGAATGAATATTAACACTAATGAATAGATTTGTATTATTTTTGATAATATAGTATAATTTTAGAATGTACCAGACAGAATCCCAATAAATGTCATGTGTTTTATATTAAGTATTATAAATGTAGGGGAAAGAGATAAAGGCATCATACTCCATATAGTGTATAGGAGAAGTTTTTTCTTTTTTTTAAAGAAGGAAAATGAAGGGCTGGCTGGAATAGAACAGACAAAGAATAATAAATATTATGATATGAATTGAGAGGAGATAAATAAAATAAAATAAAATGGGAAAAATTTAAAGAAGAGGAGAAGACATATAGAAAATTGAAAATGTTAATAAGATATGAAATGGTATGTAAAATGAATATGAATTTGAATTTGTGTCTGTACCAAGAGTTTTAACCCGGAACTAATCAACTTTCAGATAAGAGATTTTTTATGCTTTTATGTTTTGTTTTATGTGTATCTATGTATTGTTTGTCTTGAAAATAAAACTTGTTTAAAAAAAAAGATATTTTTGGTCATTGTTTTTATAAACAAAACTACTAACAGCTTTAACTTATTGATGTCTATACTTCAATAGTTCTCATCTCATCTTTTGCAGAAGAAAAACAGTATTTAATTCTCTCTATGTCCAGCTTCCTATCATCTCTCTCTGGGAGCTGAATATGCAGCCACAAGGTGTCCTCAAATCCCTTGAATTTGTTGGTCAAAACATTTTTCTAAGCCTCAGGGGATAGTGGTCAATTTCAGTTTGTAATATTTAACTTACAATGTAAGTTGATCTTAGGAAACTCTTTTACAGTGAGTCAACTCTTGACTAGAAGAATGGGCTGTATTATGTTGAAGTGTTTCCCAGGACTGAGTGAAGCAAATGGGCCTTGAAGAACTGCTCAAACATCCCTGGACAGATGATCTGTTTTAGTACACCTGAAAATGTGGCACAGCAGGAAACACTTAACAATAGTAAGGGAGGATGCCCTGCCAATGGAAATAATTATATCTACTATGGCAGAAAAGTACTTTGGAAGAATTCTTTCATTCATTCTTTCATTCATTCATTCATTCATTCATTCATTCATTCATTCATTCATTCATTCATTCAATATTCCAAGGACTTTTCATTGTCTGAATGTGAAAACAGTGAATTATATTTTTAATTATATTTTTAAAATATTGTATAAAATAAAATACAATCTTAAATAAAATATTGTATAAAATAAAATACAAATACAGGTTTTTGGACCCCAGTTTCCAGAATTCCTAGCCAGTATAGCATCTAAAAATTTTGAGGAACTAGAATCTGATACATCAAGAGGATTCAACATTGAGGGAAATGCTTTTAAAAGGAATTTCCCAGTCCCTATAATCAGAATATTATAAAGAGGGACAATTTTTGAAGTATTTAATTCCTAGGACTATAGTAAATTACATTTCATAAAAGAACGTCAGTAAACACTATTTTAACTTGTGCTGTATTTAGCATTGATTAAAAAACACCCTGCACCTGGTTATATGTTTATCTCAGGCTGCTAATTTTTATATGAATAATAAGCATATCAAAGACTGTTTTTTGTGGAATTCTGACTACCCCAACACAATTTGAGAAGGATTTCTTGAAAAAAGCTGGAGTTCCTCTAAGATAAATATCTAATCATCAAAGAATGTCAAATATGCTTTACTAGAATATAATATTTATGTAATCAAAAGACATATTATTTATTCCTTAAATCTGAATCAGGCAGGTAGCAACATAATTTTTTCAGAGATGTGTAATAAATTCTGATAATCAGTAGTTCAGTAGGACTTACTCCACTGCTCCAAGGATAATCTACAATCAGATTTCCAGTTGCCATAAATGAAGGATATATTTTTTTATATCCTGATTTAATTATTTATTCTAGGATTGCTAAATCTGGGCAGCAAACTTCTAGATGATCTTTAAATGGCAGCAGAGATTTAGAATTTGTTTTATTTGTTTTCTTTCATTTACTGATCATCCAGACTTTTGTAGCCCAGAATTGGTAGCACTATTCATAAGTCAAAGAATGACCTGATAGATTAAAATTTGGATGATTGTGGCTTAATGTTTATGCAAATCTAGCCCTTGAGGTTATATTAGGGTTCAATGAGTTTTATGTATCCAGACAACTGACTTAATTCAATCAATCACAAGTTAATGTCTTATTATTTTTAAAACAATGAAATTGACAAACATCAGCTACCTGAAATACCTTTAGTTAAGAAAGTAAAAATATATGTATAAAAAATTGTTATCCCAAAAGAAAATAAGGATCCAGATTAGTGCATACAGTAGTGGATTAGCATATTGCACAAAGAATTTTGAGATTGGGTTGCCTCATGTGAATTTACTCATTGTGGATTGGAAGCCATGGTTTAGTGAAATGTATTAACCAGATATGGCTTAGTCTACAAGTCATATTAAGCAAACCACAGATTAATGGGATGTGCAATCTTAACTTGTCAGTAAGGTTTCTGACATATTGTACGGGCCTGATAAATGTTAACTTTTATTATTTAAATATATCATAGTAACAATAATTATTAAATTGCTCACGTATTTGTTAAGGGGCAAACAGAATATTCCAGGATTGCCCTTCTTTTTAAACTTTGCTGTGCTGAAGTTCACAATGTAAGATTTCTAGAACAAAAAGTTTAATCACAACTGACTAACATCTTTCTTTGTCTGCAAGTTAAAACTATAGAAAGTTTGGATTTCTTTGAGTGGTCTCTAGGCTCTACTGAAATTCTACTAATTAACAATAATAACGAATATTTAGCAATCAGCAAACTAATGAAAAGTCATTAATGAATGCTTGTTTAAGAGGGTTTCAGATTATTGAGGAAATGAAACCAGCAGTTTATTGAATCTCTATAGTTTTGATCAGGCGGAGATTTCTGAAAAAATCTCACATAGCAACAAAAGCTTTTAAAAATGAAATAAGAATGCATGCTTCAAAGGCGATATCCTGCTTAGAGTTTTAATTAGGCTCCCTGTTTTATATTGAAAAAAGGTAGTGATTTTTACATTTGTAATGGAATTTTTCATGTTACTGGATTTTTTAAAATGCATTAGTTTCTTCCTGTAGAAGTCTTTCTGAATGAACTATAAAAGTACAAATATAGAGATTATTATAAAATTAGCAATATTTCAACTTCTAAACATTTTAACTTTTCCCAGTCAGCTTCTAATTAAGTAGTCTACTGCCAGTGAAGTTCTACATGTTATGATGCCAAGTTTTAGATGCTGAAAGCAATTCTTTTAGTCAGATGTCATTTTGGCTTTTGTCTGAGCTATCAAGAAACACTACATGGAAATTAAGCACACAATCAATGAGAAAGAGAAATAATTATCTAAGAAACAAAAGCCTTAAAGGTTCCTCCAAGATGGACTTCAGACGCCACACTGTGGTACAAACAGGATATGATATTAAGTGATTTTGACTTTGAGGTGGACAAAGGTTTTTTAAAATTTCCTCGCATCTCATCTTCATTCAGCAAAAGCAAATTCACTAGATAGACAGAAGAGTGGCTCAGATAGAGAGCCAGAGGATGTCTGGATTTTGCTGTACTATAAATGCAAATTGCTTCCAGATAATGCTGAAACCTCAAGTATTGTTATAGTATTAGGCATTTTGTTCAACATAGTGGATTATCTTTTCCAATAATTATGGGAAGGAGCTTTCTGGATCAGATCAGGGATGAAGCTATTATGACATCTTATTCTGGCCTGGTAATTTAGATGGTGCTAAATTAGACAGCATGCAAGTAACAATGGCTTAAATATAGTCATCCGATCCTAAATTCAGTATGCCAATATGAAATGTGTATTATGATATCATTATTCAAGCGTTGCTGTTTTGTACTTGTATCACATCAGTCATAGGCTGGAGTGGGGTGGGGTGGGTCTATCACAGCATACTTTTTTTAACTTTCCCTTTTGTGCATATGGCTGTGGCTTTATTTCATTATGGGATCCTTTTCCAACCACATCTTCTGTGAAAGCATGCCTCTCTGAAGCAAGAAACTTCCATTTATGGTTAAAACCAGATGATAAGCACATTCTACAAGAAGCGGCCATGAATATGCTTTAAAGCTATCTTAGCCAAACTAGAAGAAAAGAGAGCAGAGTTGCCAAAACATTTCCAGCTGACAACAATGTGTATATATGTGTATGTGGAATAATTTATCTATACATCTATAGAACATTATGAATTCTGTAAGACTTCTTTGCAATTTATGCATTTACAAACCTTACTCTTTCATTGTGCCTTTTATTTTTCATTTAAATTGAAGGCTACAATTGCTTTACTTTTCCATGTACTAAAGATAATTTTTTCATCACTTTATTTTCTGAATAGTTTAATATACTTTACAGAATGCTCTGGACTGTATATAGTAAGTATTTTAGCTGTAATCTGAAAATGGTACTTTTATTTTTTCTTCTTCTGCTAATCTCAAACATTACTCATGGAGTTTTGGAGATTACCAGTGAGAATTTCCTTGCCTTCTGAAGTTTGGTGCCATGTAGAAATGATGGGACTTTAATTCTCCAAATTCACATAACAAGTTATGACTTCTGAGAACTGAACTGCTGCCCCGTAATTTTGAAACCTAAATTTCCAACACCTCTGGAAGGTTCCCACAGCTGGGAGCATATAATATCTCGTACCAATCCCATTGATCAGAGAGATTATGTGCCTTCCTACTCTTTACAGTATAGGACAAGGATACACATATGATTTCCAAGGGCAGTAAATGTCCACATTAGGGTACTAATTTTAGGGTGCATTCAGGCACTAATATGTCCATACCCACAGTCCCTTGGCACTGAGATCCATTCTTTGCTCAAATTATTGAAATAAATTTATTGAAATAAAAATTACATGAGAGTTGCACATTGCAAATGGTATCCTTCCTTCCCTTTCCTTCCTTTCTCCCTCTTTCCCATCCTGATTTACTTTGAATAGGTACCTGAGTTTGCTTTGATTTGGCTTTGAATAGGCACCTGAAGGCCAGACAAGGAATAATGGATGGAAACTGATCAAGGAGAGATTCAACCTGAAAATGGAACAGCTTGCCTTCAGAAGTTGTGGGAACTTCATCACAGGACGCTTTCAAGAAGAGATTGGACTGCTATTTGTCAGAAATGGTGTAGGGTCTCCTTGGGTGAGGGGTTGGACTAGATAACCTACAAAGTCCCTTCCAACTCTGGTAATCTGAATTGTGACCACTTATCCAAAAACAAACGAAGTAAACTGAGATTGTAGATGTTAGCAGAGATGGCTGAGAATAATCTCAGTATTTTCCATTAACAAAGATTATTTCACTGAACATATATACAAATAGTTCTTTTGTAAAAGCACCCAACTGTGCCACTGGATCAAAAAACTTGCCTAATTATGGGCTTTTAAAAATATTCCTTTAAGATTTCTTAAATACTCCTGGATTATTAAATTATGTAAATCAGTTAAATCAGGCAATTTACATGCTCTTTCCTCTCTGTGCCCACTTAAAAGATTCATTCCTGAAACAGTCCAATAAATTATGCAATAAAGCATTTTATTAGAAATGAAGGCACATCATAATAGTATATCTAGATGATTAAAGTGTATAGTCTATCCGTGATGAAGCCATAATGTGAAGATTAAATTAATCTTGAGCTTTCTGTGCGTAAGGATGAATAAAATGTCTGTTCAAATATATCCAAGTACTATTTTGCTTGGGCTCAATTTACATATTATTTTAGAATCAGCATTAGTTATCTCAAATTGTTCCAAAAATTGTTCCAAAGATAATTTATTAATATAATGAAATAATTTTTTAATCATGAGTCTACTCAAAATGTCCATAATCAATAGCATGCATAAATGTGGGGATGTTCTAGAGGCTTAGAACAATATGTTAAATATATATAGTACATCTCTCTTTCATAAACCAATCTGCCTTTTTTCACATTATACTGAGGGTTTCTGGTACTGTTTAAATTCTTTTCTCAGTGGCTATTCCCAGTTTTTCTTCCTGATTTATGAAACCTCATAATCTATCCTTTCAAACTTGGCTTGGAAAACATAACATCAATTAAACATGCTTTCAGACATAAAAAGCAATTATGCCAGACTGACTTTTGCCTGCAGTAATCTCTGCATTTTATGCATGCAAACTAACAGTTGTCATTGGTTGTTTAATTATACTATTTTTTTAAAAAAAATCTTGATTTGTGGAATCCACTATGGCTTAGTTTACATGATTCAAAAAGCTCCAACCATGGCTTACAAACCAGTGACTGGATTCACACAACAAGCTGATCCAAAACTACTGCTTATGAAGTACCACCGTGGTGTAGTAGTTAAGGTGTTGGAATATCAGAGGGACTCAAGTTCAGATCTAGCTTCAATAGTGGAGCTTGATTGCGATGTTAGACCATTCTCTGTTCAAACTACCTAACAGGATGTGTATGAGGATGAAACAAAATAATATACTCCTGTCTTGATTTCCTAGAGAAAAACTGGGATAGGATTTAAATAATATTAATGATGTGTCAATCCAGCCTTTAGCTGAAATTATATTTTATAAAACAAGGTAAGTCAACATATTATAAGGTGAACATAGTCTTTATTGACTGCTATGAGTAGAACAAACTAAATACATCTGTAACGGTTTGGATTCTTTTATACAGTATATTAAATAAGTTATACACATGAAATTGGTAACAAAAATTCCTAATATAGAATCAAATGACAAAAATATATAGAAAACAGAATCCACAAAGTATTTCCATTAGCATTTCATATCTTTCATTTCCATTTTCAAAAATTATTTTAAAATTATGACTGGTAATATTGTAACCTATGTACATTGATGTATTTTTCACTTAATACACCGCAAGCTATTGTAGTTGCATGTTAAATTATGGAAGACTGTCTATTTACATATACTCTTAGACTGTCAGTGAATGTTTTCCTCACACACTATAGTTTCTCTCTCTCTCAGACAAACATACATTCATACTTTTCTTTGGAGCTGATCTTGTATCATTATGTTCTATGAAGAGAACCAGGTGGCAATCAGTTTTGAAACAAATAAGTAATGTTAGCACCACAGCTTTAATTCGTATTTTCACATTCTCTGAAAAATCTTGATAGTTCCTTGGAGTACTACAAATCTTTTATTAAAATGAACACTACAAATGGATCTATGAACATGTGTGAAATCATGACCTTGGATTTTCATTCTTATTAAACAGCATGAATTGAAAAAAAAAACACCTCTTTGGTAAATCATCACTACAGGATGAGTTTCAGGTATACATCAAATATTTTTCTCCAAGCAATGCATATGCATTAATGGAAATATGCAACACAAGAATCTGCAAAAAAAGAAAAAACAAAGAAGCACCAAATAATACTTTAGAGCAGGGGTGTCAAACTGGTGGCCCGCAAGGTGGATGCGTCACATGCAGACCACATCCATCCCAGCTCCACAAAGGGGAAAAACATCGCAATACATCACGTGATGGCAATGTGATGCCACAAGTTTGACACCCGTGCTTTTTAGAGTATCTAATATACCCCAAAAACTATTTTGCTACAATGAGTTAATTCAGACATAACATCAAGCCATGAGATTTTGGCATCATATGAATAAAGCCTTTAGTTACATATAAATGCCTTCTTCCTCGGTACTGCATATTAATTATCCCAATTTAATAGTAAAACACACTACTATATCTGAGTACGGCAGAACAGATGTTTTTGGTAAACCACATGTAGGGGATTAGAAGTCGGAGTACTGGATTTTCATAAATATGAATCTGAATGAATTCTGATAACCTTTCAAAAATAAAAGCCTTTATATGAAGCTCTCTAAGATTCGAACTAGATGCATAAATATATCTCCCAATAATTTCTGATGTTAGTGTTGGCAAAAATCAGCTGTGTATACTGGGAGTAATCGTAAGAATGTAACTCTTTTCAACCATCCTCACATTAATTAACTTTAGTTTTCTAGGAATTTGCACCTTAAAGCTAACAAAACTTGCTTTCCATCTGTAGTTGTGGTTTCCTACTGTCCGCTGATCTTGATCTATATCAATCTGGCATGTTTAAGATGGAAAAATCACAAAAATCCTCTTAAATGCAACAAAATAACTAAATACATTATAAAACCACAGTGGATAGATCTTGGAATCTATAAACTTCATAACTTATCTTGGAAAGATGTCATGATACCTTAATACATGAAATCCTTCAATAGAGTCAACAATTTTAATTTGCTTACAGAAAAAAATTAAATACATTAGCCTTGACTGTTCATAAATGTTATTAAATGATATGACTCTTCTATAATTTAACCAACATGTTCTGAGATAATAGCTTTATCTTCTCCAACGCAACTCTCTCCATAGGTATTGGACTTCAAGTTCCATAAATCCCAAAGACAATTATGTCACTGGTTATCTAATCTGGGGAAATCTGAAATCTGAAAACCAATGTACCTAGAGGGCACCTGAACATGAAAGCCTGAACTAGGATATAACTGTTTGAGTCATGTGTGGTGTGTGCCAGTTAATTTGTTCACTAATGCACCTTTAATTAAAACAAAATATATAAAGCCATCAACATTTATGCAGATAAAGAGTGTGTGACAGAGTTGGGATAACATAATAAATAATTTGATTTGTTAAAAGATCCAATAAGATGTTTTGGAAAAATCTTTGGACAGAACATTTTAATCTGTTTAAGCCCTCCAACCAATTTGTAAACATTCTGCTCTGTATCCATAAGTTCCCAAAATTGGTAAGAGAAAAAGCTAATGAGTCATTATATAAATAAGTTTTAGATCTACCTTTTACAGCACAAGAACAGCATCTTTCAGTCATTTGTCCATTTCAGGAATGATGGAAAACATGACAATCAAAACACCCCTCCCCCCCCCAAAAAAAGACTTCAATGCTAGAGTATGAAGGGTAAAAATAACAGTCAGGCTGCTTATATTATATTTTATTTACATAGTTCTGCCTGATAATAAAATGGTCCATTTATTCTGTCACAATATGTAAAAAGCCTAGAGATACTCAAATAGCAATGGTTGGTAGTAGTGAAAACCCAATTTTTCAGATTATACAGAGGAAGAATGAGAACATTAAATGGAGAAAAGGCTTTCCAAGCAGCTTTGCTTCGTGATAAAAAGAGAGAACAATCTGCTAGTTAGAAGCTTAAAATTATATCAATATAGAGTATCTTTTGTGAAAGTTACATTAAAACAAAGTTCTCTAAATTCCAGGAAACACTGAGATCATTCTGAGATCCCAAATTGGAAGGACTAACAGATTTCTAAAAATGTCATTGTAATATTGTGGAAAAGCCACCCTCCCCAACAAATAGTCTGAATTCCAAAGTGCGGGAATATAAATTTTTAATAATGTATTGAGGTTTTTGTTTTCCAAAGTACAAAATAACAAAAAAAGATGTATTGAATGCAGAGTTCCCTTTTAGAGTGCATTTGTATCCACTGCTGTTACAGAGGCTGGAGTGGAGGATCGAGAAGTGGTTGTGGATGTTTTTTCCGGAGCTGGGCTTGCTATTCCATCAGCTACATTGAGAGTGGCAGCTGAAGACCGACTGGCTGATAAGGATACTGGCTTAACTTGGCTGTGCAGGCCTTGCCCACAGATTCGATGATGTCTCTCCCAATCTTTGTGCTGGCAGAAGGAGCCACAATAACGAGCAATGTTACATCCACTGCATGTCTCACTGGCTTTGCGGCCACAATTCCAGCAGCTCTGAAAAACCAAAAAGGAAAACCTTAAGTATACTGCCGCATAAACAGTTTGAAGTTGGTTTATTATTTCAAGGAGGAAAAATGCCTGGAGGGAGGTACTATTAAGATAGTGCTTCAATACCACTAATAAGAAAATTCCTTGTATAATCAAATTCAAATGTTGTCCAGAATAACATAGAACAGTTTGTCAAACTCTATCAAATGGCAACCTAGCTATAATTACATCAGCTATAACTGTCATGTGATATGTTCATAGATTTGTGAATTTACATTTCTATGAAGGTGTTTCCTAGCACTCCCAACAAGGTTTTTCCCTGGCACAAATATAAGAGGAATAACTTAATTAACAACCATCAGTGAGCCATGTAACACAGAGGTCTCCAACCTTGGCAACTTTAAGACTTGTGGACTTCAACTCCCAGAATTCTCCAGCCAGCTCTGCTGGCTGGAGAATTCTGGGAGTTGAAGTCCACAAGTCTTAAAGTTGCCAAGGTTGGAGACCTCTGATGTAACAGGCTTGAATAGCATGTTTCTGAAGAGCACGTTTTCCTTTACCAGGTGGATTTTAACAATGGTAAACGAACATAATTATCCAGGGTGCAAAAAAAAAAAAAAAAAGCTGCTGGAATAACATTTATTTACATTGGCTTTGAGACTACAATCTTCCCAACAAGGATTTATATGCCTTCCAATTTTCCGGATAACTGGAAGGAATATAATTCTTCCATTCTCCACCCTTCAGTCAGAACTGAAGAAGCTTCTTGGATTAGAAGTGAAATATCTTCAAGGAAAAACAAAGAAAGTTCAGTTCCCTTTTGAAAAAAAAAAAACTTTTGGGACAACTATGACCTGGATGAGTGAGAATCTCCATAGACAAATTAGATTAATATATAACATAAAAACAAATGGGATTCTAAAAAATCCCAGGCAAATCCTCTCCCCCACCCCCCACCCCAAAAAAACCCAACACAAAGTTACTTCATCTTTAGGGTGATGTCCAAGAGCTTCCCCTGCGGCTTTGCTCCGCATATGGAAGGCTTCTCACTGGGTGGTCGAATGCATCAAGAAAGACACCAACGCAAGTTTTATCTTGGGTGAGCTGCCCCGATCAGAGTTAGGGGAACTCTTTTTATTAAGAACATACAAAAGAGGTGAGCTCCATCCAATCATTATGTTACATGCGTAGGAATGTTAGTGGATGTATAGTATCTTCCAATCACAATGCCATGGTCAATTTAAACTAGCAAACCAACGCCTGCATTTCAGTTAACTGCCCTTGTGACGTGTTAATGGCCTTGTTCCTAGTACCTGCTTTCAGCCTACGTGAGACCTGGCATGTACTGGAACTATTGAGGTTGCTCACGTGAGGCTTGGCACACAATGGAATTGGCCCATTACAGCATTCCCCATGCCCTTCCAAAACACCACCAGATATTTCTGCTTAGTCCTCACCTCCGTAGACTCTTCTTGCTCATTAACCACTAGGAAAGCGTCTTCAGTAGCCTGTCGTTTGGCATCAGCAATGGTCTGCTCCATTCTAGCCCTCTCTGATGCGATCATTTCAAATGCCTTCTGCTCAGCCTCTGCTACTGCTTTTTGGACTTCAGACATAGCTTGGCGTTTGACTTCATTCACAGCTTCTTCTGAAAGAAAACAAAGGTTGTACATCAAACAGCTTCATGATGGAAAGTAAAATGTAATCTTTGAAGATGCTTCCAATCAACTCTCTAATAAAAGGCCAAAGTCACACATAACTTTAGTTTCCCTTGAAGCGCTCCTGAACTTAAGGACCATCTTCATTCTACTATTTAGAATATCTGAGCTATTTGAAAACTGAGCTGAAAACTTTTACCACAGGTTACTGGAAAACAAGTAAACCAGGGCAGGGAAGTCAAGCTCAGGGGAAAAAAAATAACACAACAGTACCTCAATACTCATTGTTTCAGGAGGCATGATGAGTACAAAAAATGATGAGTACCAAACAATTTTTTCCATAAGGAATAATGTAGTGAGTCACAAGGCAGCTGACCAACAAGTTCTAGCTTGTGCCGAGTACCAAACAAATAATGAGTACTGGGACAAAATTTTCATGTCAAAATGCGTTAAATACAATATTGGATGAGTTTCAAAGCAGTTAAGTACCAAGGTACCACTGTCATTTTAAAATGTTCTGCTAAGGATAGAACCAGCAACCTCCTATTTACAAGCCAAGTATTCATAGAATTATTGTGGTTTTATAGCTACTCATGATAAATGGGCAGCTTTAATAATGATAAGTGCTGATCCAATTGAACAGGAATTCATTCTTCCTTTTGCAAAGTAGCTGATAAACTTCTGCGTTGACCTGCAATCAATGGAAGCACGCTTTTCCAAATGAACAGAGTGCTTGTGGTGACAAGGCAAAGTTGCAAAGTGGAGCAGAAAAAGACCCTCTGAGACCATTTTGATCAAGAGTGGGAGGTGAACAAAGGGCAATATAATCCAACAAAGACTCTGAAGAAATTCTCAGTCATCCAGGTCATGGTTATCCCAAATACGCTTTTTCAAGAAGGCAACTGGACTTCCTTGTGTTTTCTTTGAAGACATTTCACTTCTCATCCAAGAAGCTTCTTCAACTCTGACAGGATAGTGGGAAATGGAAGGATCTGAATGCAAGGAGTATAATTCCTTCCATTTCCCACTATCCTGTCAGAGCTGAAGAAGCTTCTTGGATAAGAAATGAAATGTCTTCAAAGAAAAAACAAGAAAGTCCAGTTGCCTTGAAAAACTTCCGGTTTGTCGGCTTCGCGAGCGGCAGGGATTTGCGAAGCTGCGCGATCCCTGCCGCGCTAGCCGCTTCTGGGGCTCCGACCCAGACGGGTACGGAGCTAGGCTGCCCTGCAGGGGCAGCTGAAGGTAGGGGGATCCGGAGAAGGGTGTGGGGGTGTTGCAGACCCCCTCCCCGGCCGGCAGAACCCCCTTTTCCCAGGACGGTGCAGCGGCGGTCCGTAATGGCCGCCACAAAGAAGCTGGCAGCCGGGTAAGAATGCGCAGGAGGAAGTGGAGAAAGTGCTTGAGAGGAGAAAGTTTTTCTTGGCTCCTAGGACTCTAAGACATATTTAATAAAATTCCTGAAAAGTATGACTTTCTGAATAATACCTGCCAGAAGAGGAAAAAAGCGGCTGTTTGATGGTGCTGAAAGGATAGCTTTCCCTCTTTTCCTACGGAATAAATAACTGGATATTAAGAAACCTATTTTTTTTAGGTGAAAATTGGTTTTAAGCGATGAGTGGGAAGAGAGAGGATTAAAAAGAAAATATTTGTATGCTAAGATTTTGTTGGAGCAGATGCCTTAAGGATTTGAAGACTAGAAGATATTGCAATAAGATTTTAAACAGATTTGGACTTTCTTTCTCTTTGATTGATATTACCCCAGAAGGAGAAAGTGAGAACTCTGCCTTGGTTTGGACTGACTGATAACTTTGGGACTGTTTTATTTTTTTTTTATTTTCTTTTGAATATTCTGGTTGTTGTAAGAAGAAAGAAGGGGAAAAGAAAAGAAAAGATTTATAATGGCTCTTTTTGTTGAGGAACTAAGAAAAGAATATGAACAAGCAAAAAAAAATGGCAAAGATGGTGTGGAAGAAGCTTTCCTTTTTTTAGAAATGGCGCTTACTAACTATCAACAAACATTACAACAGATGAAGACAGCAGAGGAACAAGAAAGAAAGGAAAGAGCCATTTTTAATGAATCTCAGAATTTGATCAAGAAAGAAGGAAGAGAGAAAAGAAGAAAACTAAAGGACTTAAGATCTAAAAAAACATTTAAGAAAGGGAAAAATAAGGTGCAAAACCAATATGATGATAGTAAACAAAAGGGAAAAGGAATACGACAGAGAAGGGAAGCCGGTAAGGCAGAGGTTAGAAGAAGGGGGGGTAGAAAGGTTTGTTGGGAGAAGAAAGAAAGGGAAAAGGTGGAGAAAAGCTACAATGTTTTGAAATTAAAGGGAAAAAAGAAATTTTCTATGGATAATGGATAAAGTATATTTTTTTTTTAAAAAAAAAGATTTTGCAAGGTACATAAGATGAGATGGTAGTATTGTAATGGTTTAAGAGTTGATAAGAGATTAAAATGTTAAAATGTTTAAAAATGATTGGCTTTAAAATTTAATAATAGGGGAGGTTTAGAATACTGTTTTAATTAAAGAGTTTAATAAGATTATGGTATTGATGTTATTATAAAATTTTTATTATAGTATTTTTTTTTAATATTTGGATTTATTGTCTAATTATGTACTTAATTATTTTGGATGTATTAGTTAGACAGAATGTACCAAGCAAAATCGGATTGGGTATTGGATATTATTTTAAAGATTAATTTGACTAACTTAGGGGGGAGATAGAAAGGCATCATACTCTGATTAATGATTTCAGGAGAAACTTATTTTCTTCTTTTTTATAAGGAATGAGACAAAGGGATGATAAAAAATGGACAAAAGATACAAATATAATGATTCAAACTAAGATGATTAATTAAGATAGAATTAAGAAGAGTGAAATATGTGGAGAAGTTAATATAGAAGGCTTAGAATGGTAAATAAAATAAGTAATGATATGTAAGATGAGCATGAATATAATTGAAGTCCATGAAGAGAGAGACACCTGGGTCCAAGTTACTTTCCAAAAAGATTTTTTTTATGTTTTGTGTGTTGTGTGTGTATATGTTTTTTTGGGGGGGAGAATTAGTAAAAACTTGTAGAAATATAGAATGAGAATAATGGTAACTAAGTCAGAAAGAAATAGATGAAATAATAATAATGATATTGAATAAGAGTAAAGAGAAGTAAAGAGAAATTGAATAAGAGGTTTTGGTATGTTAAATGGAAATGGTTTAAAACAGAATCATAATTTATCTGACTTGTTAAATTTACAATGAAAAAAGGTTTAAACATGTAATGAACAATGATAATTTGTGTGTTTTAAAAATTAATAAAACTTGTTTAAAAAAAAAAAGAAAGTCCAGTTGCCTCCTGAAAAAGCACCTTTGGGACATCCAACAAAGACATTTGCCTGCCTGTTCTGAAGACAAGACAACTAGGCAATAGAGGCAAGATCTTTCCACAGCTGCAATTTTTTTATGCTTAACTTCAAACTAATTAGACCAAATGACTCAGACATGATATATGAAAGGAGAGGAGTCAGTTCACTCATCAGAGAGGGAAGGTATGGGAAGGTTCTTACAATAAATTAATTAATTTATAAAACTTCACCCCTTCCTTATAAAAAGCTTGGAAGAGCAATAGCAATAGCATTTAAACTTATATGCAGCTTCATAGTGCTTTACAGCAATCTCTGAGCAGTTTACAATGTCAGCATATTGCCCCCAACAATCTGGGTCCTCGTTTTACCAACCACGGAAGGATGGAAGGCTGAGTCAACCTTCAGTGAGTCAGAATTGAACTCCTGACTTTGGGCAGTTAGCCTGCCATACTGCATCCTAACCACTGCGCCACCACAATTCTTGGAAAGTAATCATGTCTGAAAAATGCCAAATTGTCAAGTCATACAAAGATCTTTGTAGACATTGAAACTCAAGCCTTTTCTACTTTTTCTTGGTATCCATGTTACAGTTTTCACGTTATTATCACTGTCCAGGAGAAATATTTGTACTTGTGGCCTGTGTATCTTCATTTCAACTGAGCTTTCTTTATTTAAAAAATTAGTCATTAATTATATGTAATTCATGTCTCTTCCCAAAAGATAAAGGCAATCATACATTCACATGTCTTTTTAGTCAACACCTGAATTAGTTGTGAAACTATTTATATAATTTAAAGCAAAGTTCTCCTAAACTACTTGAAACGTTTATCCATAGCTAGATAAACCTTACTGCCTGATAGAATGCTGCAAAGACATTTGCAAAAAGTGTTTAGAAAAATTACACAGTTAATATAAACCAAAACGTAGGATTCTGTAATTGTTGTTTTTCGTTTGTGCTCTCTCCTTTGCCCCTTCAGGACAGGACCACTTCCTTTTTTGTTTCCTCACAATTCTGCTATGTCTTTTCTGAAACAGAGTGGATGTTGCCACTGCCACTAGTTGCCCAGAAAATCTCCAGTCTGAATATGCTAGGATGAATCTTGGACCTCATGCCAATTTCTCAGGGCAGCTGCTTGCCTGTTTAGCAGTAATTCAAATCCACCTCTGCTTTTATTTGGAATGTTTGATTTACTCTGGCTCTCCAGATATTTTCTCTTTAGGTCAGTGATAGGAACCTGTGCTTTCCAGATGCTTCTAAACAAAGTAACATCCCATAGCAATGTATTGAAACAGGCTTCCTTACTTACCAGCCTTTTTCCATATCTCTTCTGTGACATAACCTGCTGTTCCTGGCCTGCTACTGCTCTCCCGCTGAGATTCTGCAGAAGAAAGAAGGATGGCAATAATATTAAGCATGGAAATGTAGCCCTGCCAAGGTAAAAAATTTATATTCAGCATCTGTGTAGCAAGAGAGCAGGTTGGGTTAATCACTAAAACCAAACCAAGAGATATCTGCAGTTAAACAGTGTTCAATAATCTCAAAATGATGGTCACTTTTAATTTTAAATGTAATTTTGATCATTGCATAATTTTTTGTGTAGCATCTTTAAATTCCACAACATAATAATTGCTAATAGTGCCTTGTGTTTTAATTTTAAAGTCAATTGAAAAATGAAATATTCACAATACTTCATACAGATTACATTCCCAAATAATATGGTAATTAGATGTAAAATTTGCATACTTTATGTTGAAAATAATGCTTTTGTTTTACCCAGACATAGGCATACTTCACCACTAATTTGTCTCTCGTGTTTCTTTTCCCTGAGAGTCTGGTATGCAACGTAGAATACAAAGTTAAAAGTTCCAGTTTCAAAAATAGTGTAAAGTAAAGGCAGCATTGTGGAAGGGTTTTTTTTTCGTCTGTAGCTCAAAATATTAGAATTCTACTCATATCAATCCTTATAAAGTAGGAGAAATGGCATTTATTCAGAAACAACATACATTACCAAATGCTATGAGAACAATTAAAAGGCGTATTTGGCTCAGTGTTATAGACAGAATGGAATAGATTTTTAGTTTAGCAAAGCATTTTAAAAGTTCAATTAAACCTAAACATTATGCTCAAGGACTGCACAGATGCCGTTGATAGAAAATCTGGCTTCCAGATTACCATTCATCAAATATAGAATGCATTCAATATGTATACTAATAGCAAACTCATTTCCTAAGTGTGGATTTTTACATAGCCAAAATGCTTAAATGCTCAGAGAAACCCCCAAGCTTGAATTGACCCAACTCAATGCTAGCAAAATTATGACAAAGTACTGGCAGGCTGAAGAAAGAAGCACAGCGGAAATGCAACTGGAGCATCTTGAAAACTGTTATAGCTAATGGTTTGGAAACCTAAACAAAAGCCCAATGCAAAACATTATATTGCATGCCCAACTTGGTTGATTATTTATTCATTCAATGTATAGCCTACCTTTCTGTATTCAAAGCAGCCAACAGAATTAACTGTCATTTTAAACAAGGAGGGGAAAAATAGAATATTCATGTTTATCATTGGAAAATTTACTCTGAATCTAAAGCCAAGAAGTAGCTTGGAATATGAAATACACACTACTTTTTTTTTCCAATCTGGATGCCATGTGCTAATTCAGGCACCAATACTTAAACTAAGTACTCGTCCCAAAGAAATGGCCAGCTGGAAACAATTCAGAGGGAAAAGGAATTTAATGAAGCAGATCTCCCTACAAGGTTGATGAATGACAGCTGTTTTCCATCACAACCTCCTCCAAGGTTACCTGGTTCCCACCCCTGCTGTATCTTATCTTTTAGATTATTAGCCTCTGGCACCAACTATGTGCAAGTCACTGTGAAAACCTTTTTGGATGAAAGTTACATCCAAACCTCTGTAACGATGCAAATGTTACAAATAAATTAGGTATTCTGTCCTTCACAAAATATCAGGTAATATCCTTTCCAACTTCATTATGATTTTGAAGGGAGAGAGTAAGATTAAAAAAAAAATACATGTCAGTTCTGGATTTAGTTCCCAGGGCTAATTTGCACTTGCATTTGGGAAAGTGAAACTGAAGCCAAACAGCATCAATATCAAGAGAACATCCATGATTGAATTCACAGTAAGGTGGTGCAAATCAATGGGGAAGATTAAAAAGCACTGTTATGCTTAAAATGCTGCTGAAACAGTAAGTAGAGAGTGCAGAGCATTTCATTCTGCTTCAGAATCTTGAAGAAGTTTAGAATTGTAATTGATTCATTATTTTTCCATTAAGTTTTGTCAACATTAGCTTGAGATCTGCCCTTTAATCTTAAGAGATAAGAGTCCAAAAAGGGAGTCCAAAGATTCTTTATGTTGTTCTATATTTATTGGTAACAGTGCACTCTTTAACTCCTTTAAATGTGCTTAAACTTAACAGACAGAGAGCTGTACAGGTAAAACTCGAAAAATTAGAATACCGTGCAAAAGTTCATTTATTTCAGTAATGCAACTGAAAAGGTGAACCTAATATATGAGATAGACTCATTACATGCAAAGCAAGATAATTCAAGCAGTGATGTGTCATAATTGTGATGATAAATTATGGCTTACAGCTCATGAAAACCCCAAATCCACAATCTTAGAATATTGTGAAAAGGTTCAATATTCTAGGCTCAAAGTGTCCCACTCTAATCAGCTAATTAAGCCATAAGACCCGCAAAGGGTTCCTGAGCTTTTAAATGTTTCCTCAAACTGGTTCAGTAGGAATCACAATCATGGGAAAGACTGCTGATGTGACAGTTGTGCAGAAAACCATCATTGACACCCTCCATAAGGAGGGAAAGCCTCAAAAAGTAATTTGAAAAGAAGTTGGATGTTCCCAAAGTGATGTATCAAAGTACATTAATAGAAAGTTATGTGGAAGGGAAAAGTGTGGAAGAAAAAGGTGCACAAGCAGCAGGGATGAACACATCCTGGAGAGGATTGTCAGGAAAAGGCCATTCAAAAGTGTTGGGGACTTTCACAAGGAGTGGGCTGAGGCATGTCAGTGCATCAAGAGCCACCACACACAGATGGATCCTGGACATGTCAAGCCGCTTCTGAACAACAAAAGTCAGAAGCGTCTTACCTGGGCTAAAGAAAAACAGACCTGGTCTGTTGCTCAGTGGTCCAAAGTCCTCTTTTCTGATGAGAGCAACTTTTGCATCTCATTTGGAAACCAAGGACCCAGAGTCTGGAGGAAGAATGGAGAGGCACACACTGCAAGATGCTTGAAGTCCAGTGTGAAGTTTCCACAGTCTGTGTTGATTTGGGGAGCCATGCCATCTGCTGGTGTTGGTCCACTGTGCTTCATTAAATCCAGGGTCAACACAGCCATCTACCAAGAGATTTTGGAGCACTTCATGCTGCCTTCCGCAGATGAGCTTTATGGGGATGCTGACTTCAGTTTCCAGCAGGACTTGGTACCTACCAACACTGCCACAAGCACCAAATGGTTCAATGACCGTGGGATTATTGTGCTTGATTGGCCAGCAAACTCGCCTGACCTGAACCCCATAGAGAATCTATGGGGCATTGCCAAGAGAAAGATGAGAGACATGAGACTGAACAATGCAGAAGAGCTGAAGGCCGCTATTGAAGTATCCTGGTCTTCCATAACGCCTCATCAGTGCCACAGGCTGATAGCTTCCATGCCATGCCGCACTGAGGCAGTAACTGTTGCAAAAGGGGCCCAAACCAAGTACTGAATACATATGCATGCTTCTACTTTTCAGAGGTCCGATATTGTTTTATGTACAATCCTTGTTTTATTGATTGCATGTAATATTCTAATTTTCTGAGATTGTGGATTTGGGGTTTTCATGAGCTAACCCATCATCCTCACAATTATGACAAATCACGGCTTGAACTATCTTGCTTTGCATGTAATGAGTCTATCTCATATATTAGTTTCACCTTTTAAGTTGCATTACTGAAATAAATGAACTTTTGTATGATATTCTAATTTTTTGAGTTTCACCTGTAAAGGAATACAAAATATTTTTCTTCATGCTTTTATTCAGACAAAAATCTAGATCAGTGTTTCTCAACCTTGGCAGCTGTAAGACCCATGGACGTCATTCCCAGAATTTCCCAGCTTAAAGTTGCCACGGTTGAGAAATATTGATCTAGATCAGGGGTCTCCAACCTTTGCAACTTTAAGACTTGTGGACTTCACAACTCTTAAAGTTACTAAGGTTGGAGACCCCTGATCTAGATCAGTATTTCTCAACCGTGGCAACTTTAAGCTGGGGAATTCTGATCTAGAGTATACTAATACAAAGCCGCTGCCTTAAATTTAGGGTGCCCATGCATACCACTGTTGACTGTATCTGAGCTCGCAGGACTATGCTGACGCATGGCTGAATCGCTCCCTCCTTTCCGTGGCTCGCTGGGCTCACTGCATCGTCTTTTCCAGTAATTGAGCTCTTCCCTGTCAGCTTCTTGACAACGGCGGAGGACAGCCATGGAACGCCTGGTCTTTTCTACCATTTCCATAATACAATTCAATGCCTTCAACAGGGAAAAGGAGAGGACATTTTGAAACATGTTGGCTTCACAAAGGACAGTTAAGCAGAGTTTTCCTGCACAGTTGCCTCTGTAAGAGTTTTTGTTATGCTTTTCTGTAACAGATCTATCCTGCAGGAACACATTCTGGAATATCCGATGAGCTACTTCCCAATAATTAATTTAGTCTGTATAAAAATAAATGGTGCTGAAAATGAGGATCTTCTCTATAAAACAGATATTATACAGAACTATTTGAAATATAGGCAAGATAATATCAATCAATCAGAACAGAGCTGGAAGGGACCTTCTAGTCCAACTTCCTGCTCAGGCAGGAGACCTATACAATTTGAGATAAGTAGCTATCCAGTCTCTTCTTAAAAACCTCCAGTGATGAAGCACCCACAACTTCTGAAGGCAACTTCTGTTCCACTGGTTAATTGTCCTCACTGTTATGAAGTTTTTCCTTAATTCCAGGCTGCTTCTCTCCTTGATTAGTTTCCATCCATTGTTTCTTGTCTTGCCTTCTAGTGCTTATACAACCAAGGATTGTATTAGGTTTTCTGTCTGCTGCCACACAATGCTGGCTCATGTTTAAGTGATCGCCCACTGGCACTCCAAAGTCCCTCTCACAATTACTATTTTTGAGCCAGGTTTTGTCTAATTTGGACTTGTAACTTTGATTTCTTCTGCCTAAGTGTAAAACCTTGCTTTTCTCCATATTAACTTTAGTTTGATGGAGAGGACCTATTGTTCAAGTCTGTCAAAATCTTTTTGGATGTTGGCTATTGCTGTTAGCTTAGTATCATCTGCAAATTTGACGAGTATTTCTATTTCTATTGCCTCATCTAATATCTAAGGTAATAGTCTCTAGGACAGTATTTCTCAAACTTTTTTCTCTCAGGACTCCTTCCCACCCATTAAAAATTATGGATGGCCTAAAATGAACTTTTGTTCATATGGATTATATTTACTGATATTTACCATATTAAAAATTAAAAATTTCTGTATTTGTTGCCGCTATCACTTATGTTTGTTTGATGGGATTTTAAAATTGTATTATTTTTCAACAAGCTGGCTAACAATTTTGATTTTGCAGACCTCTGAGAAGGTCTTGGGAGACCCCAGAGGTCCCATACTTTAAGAAACTGCCGATCTAGGAATTCTAGCAGGTGGATTTTGAATTTAAGTTATTAAGAGCAAAATGTTGTTGCCTACTGAATGGTTTCAGCTCTAACCAATGTTTGAAAAGCAACATGTTTGAGGTTCTTTTCCTCCATTAACATCATTCCCTATAGAAAACAGTATGCAAACATTGCAAAGAAAATCACATACATGAAGCATTTTTATAACCAAGTCAAATACATTATTCATTGAATCCACTACTATCTATTTAACTAGCGGTGCCCACCCCTCAAAGGTTTAAGAAGGCATGTGAATGTGTGTCCCCTCTCCTCCACCCCCTCCCCCAAAGCTAATCAGCATGCAGGAGTCAAACTTAGAACCATGTATATACATCGCACGTGCTCTACCAGTAAGTTAAATCCTCTCTAGACTAAACAATCACCTAATCATACAGAAATGTACTTGGCTGTGTGCATACACATACCGCCACAACTCAAAGATACAACACATGCTTTGTATGTCAAGAGTCCAGATTTAATTCCAAATAAAAAGGTCCAGTAGAAAGCAACAAGGTGGACCTCTGCCTAAGAGGCTGAAGAGCTGCTGCCAAAAATTTATCAGGTTACATGAACAATGTGAATTATTGTAAGATTGGTTCCTGTGTACATAATTTTGATTTAATAGAACGTTATGAAGCCCATGCTTATAAGAGCAGTAGGACAGTCACTTTTTATTTCACTCCAGGCTCTTACATGATCCAGATGCTTCCATTCATCAGCCCATTCCCTCTCTGTTAAGCGATGATCCACCAGTTCTTCTTGGTAGCCTCCATTTAATCCTGTTAGGAAATGCAAGGAAATATTACAATCTGAAAATTGTACAGTCTAGAATCCTGATAGTGTGATACAAAAAAGGAGGAAGGGGTAAAAGAGATTATTTCTATCAACACATATTTACAATACATACATACATACTGGATTTACAAAACCTCAAGCATATGTAAGATCAATAAAGAACATGAAATTTTGCTATGAAATAACAGAAATTACTATATGATATTTAATTATCCATAATAAAATGCTTAACTACTAAAATTTGCAAAATTTATATCTTATATTAGAATAGGAATAGCAGAATAACAGAGTTGGGAGGAACCTTGGAGATTGTTTAGCCCAACCCCTGCTTAGGCAGGAAACTCTTCCATTTTAGTCAAATAGTTGTCCAATCTTTTCTTAAAAACTTCCAGTGTTGGAGCATTCACAACTTCTGGAGGCAACTTTTCCACTGATTAGTTGTTCTAACTGTCAGGAAATTTCACCTTAGTTCTAGGTTGCTTCTGTCCTTAAATAGTTTCCATCCATTGCTTCTTGTCCTGCCTTCAGGTGCTTTGGAGAATAGCTTGACTCCCTCTTCTTTGTGGCAGCCCCTTAGATATTGGAACACTGCTCTCATGTCTCCCCTAGTCCTTCTTTTCATTAGACTAGACATACCCAATTCCAGCAACCGTTCTTTTAGCCTCCGGTCCCCTAATCATTTTTGTTGCTCTTCTCTGTACTCTTTCTAGAGTCTCAACATCATTTTTATATCATAGCGATCAAAATTGGATGCAGTATTGCAAGTATGGTCTTACCAAGGCATTAGAAAATTAGAAAACAAATGCTGGCAATCAACATTTGGACTGGAATTAGAGTACATTGGAAAATATAGGCATATCTGTCTCGTGGACAGATCTCATTACCAAAAGTATGTCTTTCTCGCAAATCCCTGTGTTCCAGCATCTTGCTTGCATCTCTATACAAATGGGATGTTGCAATGTCTTCTAGGGTATAATGCTGGAGTGGAGGAGGTGTAGGATGAAATTGCCCAGCTGGGTTTATGATGGGCAACATGAGGGATGGACTGTGCCGAGGTGCTGGGCTAATGGTGCAAACCCTTTTGGCAGGAGCCTCTGAAGGGATCGGCTCTCTCTCAAAGTTATTCTCTTCCCTTCTGTAAGGAAGACAAGAAAGAAAGAAAGAATGATGTACATTACCATTCAGGGAATTATTACATTATTCTACCCACTTGCAGAGTTTCATATATTACTCATGATACAAATACAAAAACTAATAACAAGGCACGAATTCAGTAAAAGAAGAAAAGGTTCCCATATATTTATGACATACAAAAATATAACATCCAAACTCTACTACAAACATAGCTTTATTTATTTGGGTATTCTAGTATAGTGCTTTTTATACTTGGCTAGTTTAAAATGTGTGGACTTCAGTATACTGGTTGGGGATTTCTGGGATTTGGAAGTTCGTGCATGTTAAAGTGGCCAAGTTTGAAAAACAATGCCCTAATAATATCATGATAGCATACAGACAATAATAATCCATTGTGTTCAGCATTTCCAATCATTCTGAAGGTGTGTAAAGCCAATGCAAAACACAATTGCTACATTTGTATATAATTTGTTGCTGGAATCAGAAGGGTGGTAAATTATGAGGCACCCTTTTGTTTCATCTTGCAGCATTAAATTCAGTCTGCTGCTTTAATTCACTTCTCACAGAATATTTGCTGATTGCCAGCTTTTGTTTTCTAAAATCACCTGAATAGCTTCTTCACTATTACCCATGCAAGTATAAAAAGTGTTAAACTGGGTGGGGGTAAGGTAGAAAAACTCTTTTTATCAAACAACCTTTCTAGAGACTTGACTGGAAAAAAAAGATTCTGCAAAACTGATCCGATATTACTACAAAGTCTCTTTGTTGTGTCCGATAGGCCAAATTCCTTCCAAACATTGGTAAAAGTTGAAAAAAAGTCCGGAGGAACAGTAGTGAAAAACTTTATTAATCAAACACAACTTGTTTCAGATGAGGCAGCCTTTTCAAAAGCAAAATACAGAACAAAATATATCATAAGGCTGAAAGGAACCTTGCAGGATTTCTAGTCCAACCCCCTGCCCTAGACAGGAATTCTTATGCCCAGGGTCTTCAAACTTGGCAAGTTTAAGACTTGTGGACTTCAATTCCCAGAATTCCTGAGTTAACATGACTGGAATTCAGGGAGTCGAAGTCCACAAGTCTTAAAGCTGTCAAGTTTGAAGACCTCTGCCTTATGCCATGCTGGACAAATGATGGTCCATCTTTTCCTAAAAACCATCAGTGATGGAGAACCCACAACTCTGGAAGGGAAGCTATTTCATTGACTAATTGTTCTTACTATTAGAAAGTTTCCCCTTTGTTCCAAGTTGGATCTCTGACTAGCTTGTTTCTTGTCTTGTCCTCAGATGCTTTGGAAAATAAATCAACCCCCTCTTCCCTGTAAAAGTCCTCCAAGTATTGGGAGGTGGACAACATGTCACCCCTGACCCTTCTCTTCATTAGGCTAAATATTCCAGACCTCATATTTTCTGTTGCTCTTCTCTGCACATTTTCTAGAGACACGCTACATCTATTTTCTATTGTGGTGACCAGAACTGCATTCAGTATTCCTAGTGTGGTCTTACTTGTGCAGTATACTGAGATGACTATTTAAAACAAATGGGTCAAAATTATCAACTCAGGTGTTACTTGGTTACAAGGACTAACAGTAAAAAAAAAAAAAAATCAGAAAAAGGGCGTTGGTACTTACCTGACATGCCCGCTCTCTTTGAGCTGTGAAGAGCATCCAGTAGTGGGAGGTGCTTCAGTCTCTGCATGTCTAGGCTGGGATTAATTTGTGGAATGCTCCTCCTCCTCCACAGGACTCCTCCACAGGGTTCCCCAGTTTTGTGAAGATGAGAGAAATAAATGCCCTCGTCCTCAATGCCCTAACAATTCGTTGGCCGAAACAGGACCCCACCAGATGGAAAAAGGGTGGGGCTGGATGCTCTTCACAGCTCAAAGAGAACAGGCGTGTCAGGTAAGTACCAACGCCCTTTCTCCCATGAGCTGTTCAGAGCATCCAGTAGTGGGACATACCAAAGCTTGGTCTGTCCTATGGGAGGGACTCCGTCTGGCCTGGAATCCCCTCCTGGTCTCTGTGGACCTGTTGCAGAACTCTCCTGCCAAAGGAGGCCTCAGCGGATGCAAACACATCTATTTTATGATGCCTAATGAATGGCGATGGAGAGGCCCAGGTTGCAGCTCGACAAATTTCTGTTATTGGTGCCTGTGTGGCCCACGCTGCTGATGTTGTGGCACTCCTTGTTGAATGAGCTGTTATGTCCCTGGGCACCTGCAGTGATTGAGTCTGATACGTTTTCGCTATCGCAGCCCATAGCCAACAGCCTATTGTAGAAGATGAGACCTTGCATCCCTGAGTGTCGGGCTGAAACGACACAAATAAGGCTTCCGTTTTTCTGAAAGTCGCTGTGCGGTTAATATATATTCACAATGCTCGCCTCACATCAAGCCTATACCATTGTAATTCCAACCCTTGGGATGGTCTGGGACAAAAATTAGGAAGTATCAGCTCTTGTACCCTATGAAAAGCCGAGTTAATTTTGGGTATAAATGTAGGATCAGGACGAAGGACCACCCGGTCAGAATGGAAAACACAAAGATCTTGTCTGATAGACAAAGCTGCAAGTTCCAAAATACAACGGGCAGAAGTGATCGCTACAAGGAAAACTACTTTATACATCAGAAATTGGAGACTTGATGATTTTAAGGGTTCGAAAGGGCCCTTAGTGAGAGCGACAAGGACCTTGTTAAGGTCCCAGGTGGGATAACAGTGTACCGCTGGAGGGCGTAAATTTGTGGCTCCTCGAAGGAAACTCTGTATGCGTGTGTGATGGGAAAGATATAGTAGACCTTCACAAGTGAGAACTGACGCCAAGGCCGCCACCTGTCTTTTCAATGTATTAGGTGATAATCCCTTGTCAAGTCCCTCTTGTAAGAACTCTAGGATTTGAGGCACAAATGGAGAGATGGGATCGATTCGAGACTTGGTACACCATTTGCAGAAACTGGACCATGTGGCATTGTAAATGCGAGTTGTTGAGGGGCGTCTGGCGGCTTGAATGGTGGTGATAACTCTGTTGGAAAACTTTTCGCTCTTCAGACGACTCCGCTCAACCTCCAGACGGTCAGGTGCAACCACTGAGGGTCTGGATGTTAAAGGGGTCCCTGGGTTAGCAAGATCCTGTCTGGCGGGATTCTCCATGGTTCTGATACGGATAGACTGCGGAGGTCTGCAAACCACGGCTGTCTGGGCCAGTAAGGAGCTACTAGAAGCAGCTCCGCCCTCTTGTCTAGCAGCTTCTGGATGACCTTGGGAAGCAGTGGAAGTGGGGGGAATGCGTACAGAAGTCCCGGGGGCCAACGACAGCGGAGCGAATTGAAGTTCTCCACTCCTTGTGAGGGGTACCTGGAAAAAAATCTCGGGAGCTGAATGTTGAAGGAGGAAGTGAACAGGTCCACCACCGGCTGTCCAAATGTCCTGACTGCCTCTTGAAACAGGGTCAGATGGAGGCGCCACTCCGATTGATCGATCGTGGCCCTGCTTAGCCAGTCTGCCTGTGTATTCAACAGGCCCGAAATGTGCTCTGCTTTGATGGAAAGTAGGTTGCTCTCCGCCCAATGACACAAGTGCTCCGCTTCCAGCATGAGATGTTTCGACTGTGTGCCCCCCTGTTTGTTTATGTGAGCTTTGGCTGTTACGTTCTTGGTCAATATTAGTATGTGTTGATTGCGTACCTGTGGAAGGAAGCTGCAGAGAGCCAGGTGTACTGCTCGAAGTTCCAGCCAGTTTATGCTGCACGACTGTTCTATGGCAGACCAGTAGCCTTGGATTGTGAGCGATTGGACATGCACTCCCCATCCAAACAGGCTGGCATCGGTGGTGATGGTAAGTCTGTGTGGCTCTTTGAAGAGGCAGCCTCTGTTGATGACTGGTCTGGTCCACCAGAGGAGAGATATGAGGACCTTTGATGGTACCTTGACCTTGTGTTTGGAGTTGCTTTGGCTGGAGCGCTGGTACGGGAGCAGGAACCACTGGAGGGATCTAGTGTGGAGCCGGGTCCAAGGGATGATAGATATACATGAGATCATCTTGCCTAGCAATTTTGATAGTTCAGCTAGGGATACCCTCTTAAGACCTCTGATCTCCTTAACTAATTGCTGAATGCTGTTTACCTGGTGACAGGTAAATGTTGCCTTCCGCCATATCTATGACTGCCCCCAGATGGATTAACAGAGTCGATGGTGTTAAATAACTCTTTTTCCAATTTATTGAGAACCCGTGTTGTTGTAGAGATTGTAATGTATTCTGAGTATCTCTGACTGCTTGATGATCGGAAGATGACAAAATTAAGATGTCATCAAGGTAACACTGGAGTCGTACAGGGATATCACAGAGATGAGCAGCTAGAGCTGTGGGAACCTTCGTGAAGGTCCTGGGGGCAGAAGCTAGTCTGAAAGGAAGGGCCACATATTCAAAATTGTGGTTATTATAACAGAATCTCAGAAATTTATAGTGGGAAGGCCGAATAGCAATATGTAGGTACGCCTCTGTCAGATCTATAGACGTAAGGACGTCACCCTTTCTGATGCCAAGTAAGATAGATTGCAGGGTGTGCATTTTAAACTTGCGATATACTAAGAAACGGTTGAGATGTTTCAGATCCAATATTGCTCTCCACCCCCCCGAACTTTTGGAAACAACAAAAAGATGTGAATAGAAACCCCGTCCTTGTTGGTTGGTGGCTACTGGCTGGATGGCTCGTATGTCCAGTAGGTGTTGGATAGCAGTTTCCATGAGATTACGTTTAACCGGACCTCTGGAGAGAGGGCATGACATAAAAAAATCTGGGGGAGTGGATTGAAACTCCAGCGCCAGGCCAAATCTGATTGTGTCTCTGACCCAGGAATCAGACGTTGAGGAGTCCCATTGGTCTGCGAATAATTTAAGGCGTCCGCTAATGGGAGTCGGGTCCAGGGATTTATCTTGGATGCCAAAAGGATGTTTCCTGCTCCTCGAAAGGATCTCTTGGATTGACCACCCCTTCTGCTCCTATGCCTGAAGTCGGACCTGTCTAGCTGCTGCCCTGGTCTGAATGATGGGGGTCTCTGGTATCTGGGTGAAAAGGGTCCCTGGTAAAAGGGCCGAAAGGATCCCCTCCAAAAGGACTGAGGGTTTCTAGAATCTGACTTCCGAAAGAGGGAAGGAAGAAGTTTCTTTTTGTTTCGGGTTTCAATTAGTAGCGGATCAAGGGAAGGGCCAAACAGTCTGTCTCCCACAATAGGAGATGAAGCCAGCTTGCATTTGTGCTTAAAGTCTGCTTGCCAATGTTTTAACCATAGTAAGCGTCGCGCTGTGACATGTGAAGTAATGGCCCTGGCTGAAAACTTGACTGCATAAGTTGCGTCAGCTGAGAATTCAGCAGCTGCTACAAGTTTAGCAATATCTTGGTGCGCCCTAAGGTTGGAATTAGGGACATGTTCCCGTAAGAGGCGGAGCCATCTGAGAGAAGAACGGGTAAAGAAGGAGGTGGCTGTGGCTGCTCTGATGGCCCACACATTAGACTGATGGGCCCTGCGTAGGGCTAGCTTGGCTCGTTTTTCATCTGGCTTGAATGCCTCCGGCGCTTCACTGGGAGTGGAGGAGGACACTAATCCCACTATGGGTTCATCTACCTCGGGAGTATTCAACAATTTTGAAAAATCAGGGGCCAAATTGAAATATTTCCTGTCATATCCAGTTGGGGCTAGGTACGCCGCTGCAGAGGCCCACTGTTTGTGTACCAGGTCCGAAAACATGGGAGGAACTGGGATCACCTCTGCCTTGACTACTGGTTGGTTGAAAATTAGATCTTCTAGTCCCTCTTCTGAAGGAGCTTGAGTGGTAGAAGGGGTCGACTTGTTCAGGCGTGCAATGTTTTTTGCCTTAAACAAGAGAGATCTGAAAAGTTGTGGGCGGAATAAGCCTGTAAATACAGGTTGGTTGGGAACAAGGCCCTCATCCTCAGACATTCCCCCTTCTAAGGGGTCTGCTTCTGACAGGGGCTCGCTGTCATGTATTGATCCTGATTCAATCTGTTCCATTTGATCAATTTGATCCACTTCTTCCTCCTCCTCCTCATTCAGCCCTTGGAGAGACTTCCCCTTGGAAATGTACCTGGGTATAGTGTTGCTCCCACCTGGTCAATGACCTCAGCGATTGGGAATCATAATCAGCAGTTACAGGATGTTCCCTGGTCATAACTGCGTGTTAAAGACCTGCTGCGATTCCCTGGCGGATTGCCAGCTCCATCCAGGCCTTCATCCTCTCTGGAACTTCCTTGGAAGAATGTCGTCCTGTCGAAGACCGGCAGCCGTTGGAGTGAATGTAGCTTCGGGAGCCCATTGCGTGGTCGGTGTCCCAGGTACTTGGGCCTCTTGGCTTTGGGGAGCCAAGCTGCGCCTGGATGAGAGGGAGAGATCTAGAGGAGGAGGAGGGAGGGAAGAGGTAGACGGACCTGGACTGGAGGAAGGAAAGTCCTGTGAGACCTTCTGCGCCTCCCGTGTGTACTTATCTGCTTTTCTAATGCTTTATGGCGCCTGTTGGCATCCCTTTCTGAAGTTTTCGAATTCTCTTTAGCCTGCTTAGGTTTGTGCTGAGATTTGGCTTTGACCTTCAAGGATGAGGACTGAAAGCTGCTACCGCCTGCCATTTCGATTGAAGGAATTGCAGTATGCCTGTTATTCAATGCAATACTGTGAAGGCGGTTGGAACGCCCAGGGGCCTGATCTAAGGACAGACCAGTTGCGCTGATGATGTTTTTATTCCCCCCTTTTCTCTTTTTTTTCTTTTTTTTTAAATAATAATACTTATCTATAATGAGTCGTATCTCAGTAATAATATTTTATTGATATTAAAATATTACCCAAATAAAATATTATTAATAATAATAATAATAATAATAATAATAATAATAATAATAATAATAATAATAATAATAATAATACAAATATATGTGTCTATATGTATATGAATGTCAATTAAATAGCACGAGGCTAGATGCTGAGAAACCAAACAGCCAAATTGAGAACGCCTAAAGGCCCAAATTGATAAAGGTACAGGCCTTCAACAGCTTCCCTGCACAGGCGGACACAGGCCTAGGTGCTCGCTGTTGTGCCACTGGGTTGATTGGGCTGTGAGGGTTAAGCCAACAATTTAAATGTAGGAATAGCCTCGAATGTAGAAAAAAACAAGATGAGGGTATAATGATCCCAAGTGTTCCTAAAAGAAACCTCTGCTTGGGACAGAAGTACCTCACACAGCTCGAAATGAAATGCAGTCAGCGTGACCACGAGGTCTTTGTAATAAAAAATGGCCTCCGGCCATTAATCTTTCGGCGCGCTCCCCAGCAGCAAACTCCCACCGTGTGAAGAAGTAGCCTCCGAGGGCTCTTCCTATAAGGCTAAATGGCGGGGAAGGGTGGAAGGCACTAAGCATTTGAATCTTCCACCCCAAGTGGCGTTCAGAGGGGGAAAGGAAGGCGATACGACTCCATTGTGAGCAAAGAGCTCACACTGCTGTTCAGATTAAAGGAACTCTGCGGCTATCTGTTGGAATGGCAGAGGTAGAAAGAGCGTTTGTGGGGAAGGGGCGCGGAGCACTGCCGAAGCCTCCCTCCGCTTTGGGGCATGAATCAGCACTTCCCTGTAATGCGAACGATCTCCGACTGTCCGATGTTAAGGAGCCAACGTTGAGAGATCGTAATGCAATTAGAAGGCTAAAGAATTCTAAAGACAAGCTGATCAATTCACCAAACCTGCTAGTAAGAAAGGAATTTCTCTGTTTCGGCCAAGGAAGAATCACAAGCACTGCCTATCCCTCATGAGGCTGAGCCAAAACTGGGGAACGCTGGGGAAGAGTCCCATGGAGGAGGAGGAGCGTTCCACAAATTAAGCCCAGCCTAGACATGCAGGGACTGAAGCACCTCCCACTACTGGATGCTCTGAACCAGAAAACCACCAGTGCATTAAATTTATTATAGTATCAAAAGCTTGTAACATATGTTTAACATATATTGCTTGTTCTGGTATTTTTAAAAGTCCAAAAAAAGACGTATAGTCTCAGGAAAACATTAAAATATATTCATACTGTTCAACAATAAAAGTGAAACACTAGAATAACCAATTAGCCCACCAATTAAATCACTTAAAATAAATTGGTTTAATTATAATTATCTTTAAAAAAAATTATTTAGAAAACTGTATATAGAGGCCTGTGTTTATACTGATGAAAAATCCTCTTCTCAGAGCAGATAAAATGCTTATGTAGAAAGTTTCATGTTCTCCAGACAATATGGTGTCTTTTAGATAAGGGCATTTCCATAATTTAGCTAAAAAACTATCTATCTAATATATGTTCGGCTTGATAAACGTTTTCCTCATTGACACCTGGATTTTTCTGTCTCTTTCTATTTTTTTTCCTATGGGTTTCAGTGCATGTCTTTTGCATACATATTCATTTCCACCATTCCCATCTTATTTCCAGATCTTAATTCCCAACTGTTACTAAGCTTTAAGCATTTTTTTTCTTCCTCACTACTTCCTTTTTTCTGAAAAAGGTAACAGAAAAGGATGGAGAATAGCCTTTTGAGCAAGTAGTGGACTTCTAAACATACAGCAACAAGCTTTTAAGAGAGGACATAGAAAAAAAAAACTTCCAGAAGAAGGAATAAGGACTATTTATTTGTTTTATTTTTATAGCTGCTCATCTCAACAAGTGTCTCTTTATACCTCCGTATCTCCAGTGGCAGATTTCTGAGTTACTTGAACCTTCTTACCTGTCTGGACTATGCCTCTTTCCATTTCCATTTACTTCCATTAGCAATTCTGAAGAGTCAGCTGGGGATGCTGTGTTTGTGTTCAGCAAAATATGCTCATGTTGGGCCAAGTACTGAGAAGGGGTTTGCTTGGCTGCTCGAGCACAGTGCAACAATTCCCTCTGGAGGAGAGGAAGGTTGGCCTACAAAACAAAGGTACAGTTATCCATTTAGGTTCTGAAGCTATGGGGAAGTGGATGTTACTCTTTAGGTAAAGCAATAAGCCAAGTGTTTGAAAAAGGTTCTCCGAATACAAATAACATTCAGCTATAAATGGTATTAATCTTCCTAAGGACTACTACTATGACAAAATAATGTGACTTCCATTAGCATAGAAAACACTTGTCATCAATTGAATGATAATTAGCAGTCATCCTGTTCTAGACCGGACGATTTGGAGAAAGAGGCTAAACCTCATGTAGCTCTATGGAAAAATAAACAAGATATTCTTTCCCTTGGAGACAGATGATCAAATAGGTTCCAATGAATAACCTTATCAAATACAAGACAAGCCCAAATTTCAGGTTGTTTTCCTTTTCTGCTTTCCTTAAAGGAGAAATGTGCAGAAAGAGATATAGGTTCAGCCATGATCCTATGTAAGAAATGGGAACAATGCTGAAACAAGTAAGGAACCAGACCCCAAATCGGTATTGAGCATGGAATATGCCATATTCCAATATACATGAATCATCTGTACATTGGGGGGAAAAGGAAAACGTATGCATTGAACACTCCTTAACCTAGATAAGTGACATCCGGTGAAATATTGCAGGCAAAAAGTAGACACATAATTTATTTTCTGATCTGGGCACAATCAATTATTTGGCTTTAATGGAGAAGATTAACAGAACAGAATAAAAGAATAATGAGAGTTGGATCTTGGAGGTCTTCTAGTCTAACTCCTTGCTCAAGCAGGAGACCCTATACCGTTCCAGACAAGTGACCGTCCAGTCTCTTCTTAAAAGCCCCCTTATTTTGTCCTCATATTAGGGATCTAGAACAAAACTGACTTTTTATATTTTCTAATGAATCTTTCTGGGGATGTGGCAATTCTCACTTTTTTCATTAACTATCAATTTTTAAAAATATTAACCTTCATCTAATCTCTGCAAGTGCTTCCTCTGTAGCACTAGTTTTTATAACACATTAGAAGATTATGATTTAGAGCAGTCTGACACATTTACTTTACAGATTCCACTATAATTTTCCTGTCAGTGATTTTGATGAAGCTGAACAAAATCTGGCCCAAAGCAAAAAAAAATAATTTTTCTTTCTTTTCTTTTCTCGTTATATAAAATTGTGGCAAACAGAAGAATTCTTTTTATTTTCTCTGCAATTTCAAATCTTCTCAAAATCAAGCAACCACAAAACTTAGGGGAACACTACTAATTCAGTTATAATAAAATATATAATATAACTTATTTAGCTTATGTTTTGATTTGCTACAAAAAAATCAGATCTCATGAACATTTCCCTGTTTACTTGTTAAAACAGATTCTGTTGAAGACAGTAAGGTCGTGTGTGTGTGTGTGTGTGTGTGAGAGAGAGAGGGGGGGAGGGAGGGAGGGAGGGAGGGAGGGAGGGAGAGGGAGAGGGAGAGGGAGGGGAGAGGAGAGGGAGAGGAGAGAGGAGAGAGGAGAGAGAGAGAGGGAGAGAGAGATTGAGATTTCTGTATTCCATAAGCATCCTTTGGGAGATATTATAAAATCATTCTAATGTGTCATGAAACTTACCAACAGGGTACAATAATTACCTTTAGGAATGGAATTACAAATGGACGTAAAGGAAAATTAGTAGCCTCCTGAAGCTTGCAATGAAATTCCTCTATTGTCACTGTTGAATTCTGCAAAAAGAAAGGAAATTGATCAGAATTAAATGATCATTGGCAACTTTTGTTTATCAGCACATGATCGCAATAGACTTATGACCTCATTCCTCTGCTGCGATCATTAAGCAAACCATCATGTGATCTTGACTTGCAATTATACTGCCATCTTCTCCACTGACTCTGCTTATTGGAAGCCACGATCACCTGGAACGCTGTGGTGGTAAATGCCCACCAGTCTTGAAGTGCCCTAATCCTGATCAGGCGACTATGGGGATGCTGTAAGAGTCATAAATGCCAGGACCAGTCATAAAATTGCCTTTTCCAATGCCATGGTAACATCAAACAATTGCTAAGCAGAATACTTGTTAAGTGAGGTCTATCTGTAGTCCTCATGTTTTTAAATTTATTTTCCTGAATCTATATTTGCGTGAGAAGCTAGCTTTACATATTCCATGGAAGAACTAGTGATCTTTATCACCCTCATCACTGGTTAAGTAATAAAATATTTTCATCTGAAAATACAAATTATACTTAAAGCCAGAATTTTAAAAAAATCAACTGGGTAAAAAGTAAAAACTAAAGACAGAATCGTAGGACTGCGAAGTACATTATGGGGATCTTCTAGACCAACTTACTTCTCAAAATTAGATAAAACTATAAAATTTCCTAAAAAATGGATAAGTTTGACCTCTGCCTTTAATACCTCCCACAAAGGGAAACTTCCTATTCTGCAACCTTAAAATGAAAAGTTTTATCATTAAAAAATACAACACCTTTATCCTAATGCTTAACTAAAATCTGTCACCTTGCAATTTCTGAACCTGCTCTCTAAAGTGTCAGAATAAAACAAATCTGTTCCATTTTCATCTTTTACATGTTTTTAACTGCAACCAAGTGTCTCCTTTATCTTCTCTCTTGCATCTGAATATACTTTGCTCTTTCGTTAATTTTCCTAATTCTTGTTTTACAATTTACTCTCATTCCTTGTTATAATTTTCTAGACATGCTACAATTTGTTAATGACTACCTTTAAACATGACACCATGAACTATGATTAGTTACACCGATTTGGATCACTGAGATCTAGATGCAAGAGCCTGCCAGCACAGTACAGATCTGGACATTATGATTTTATGAATGCAGGCCAAGAGTCATTAGCATTTTTAGCAATCAGATCCCACTGCTGGCACTACATTGCTGCAAACACAAGTTTCACCATGCTCCAAATGATAGCAGCAGTTATTGGAAATGGAACATCTCAAAATTGCAAAGATAAATAACAGAGCAGAGTTGGTAATATAAATAAGCCACAGCAGTTTCCTACCAACCCTAATGCCATAGTTTTGTGCTTGACAACCTCAGCTATTTTCAGATGCTTGGACTTCCAACTCCCAGAATTCCCAGGTAGCCTGCTGGCTAAGAATTCTGGGAGTGGCAGTCTCCCCCTTTTAAAATAGCTGAGGTTGACAAATATCAATAACCAAACATAAATCCACTGTTCCTGTACTTTTGGCTGACTTTGGTGCTTTAATACTCACCACTAATGCCAAAACAAGAGTCCGGACCTTTTCTCCAATTTCTGGTGAAATATCATTGCCAAACTGCTGAAGGGTGGTAAGAAAGCGTTTCAGTTTGCTTAGCTGACGAGCCCCACAGGTAGCTGGGAGCTGTTGATTTGTCAGTGAAGACGAGGAAGATGATGCAGGACCATTGCTGAACCTCTGGGGAGGTGAAGGAGCTCCATTCAAAGTTGGGGGAGAATGATTCATCCCATTAGATACTAGAGAGAGGAAATGAAGATACACGATGAAGAAAAATATGCTAAATTCAGTTTCTGAAATGGTGAGACTAATGTATTGTAGGGAAGACAATCGGGGGTGGGGGTGTCACATTTAAAATTTTAAAATAAACCTTAGAGCTGGGATACCTTAGATCAATAAAGGTAGGAACGTATGAAATTCCAGAATTTAGAATTCTAGGTCTCCAGTTATGAATTAGCTGAATGCTGAAGAATTGGTTTTTTTTCGAAAACCCTGGACAATACCAAGTACAGGTAGTCTTCACTTAATGACCACTCATTCAGCAATCAATCAAAATTGTAACAGTGCTGAATGAAGTGACTTATTCTCTGGCCAAATTTAAGGCTACTGTAGTACCCCCACAATGACATAATGAAAATTTGGGGGCTTATCAGTCCAACCTACCTTACAACCTCAGGGTTGCAACACCCACCCACTTATCTCTTCCTCCATCAACCAGGCACCCAGCTCACCAACATGCGCAAACTGCCTGCCACCACAGAAACCTGGGATTGCTCCCCATCTGATCAGGCCTGAGAGGCCTCAGCTGGTTACAGGGCTCACCGGTGCAGGCAAAGCACCCCAATTACTTTCACTCTTTTTCTGCAGCTTCTGACATACAGCTTCTGTCATTCTTTCAGAAAACTTCTTTTAGCTTTCCAAGTGACCCCCGGAATGGCATCTGCTCTTGCAGTGCTTCGGAAGTTTCCTTCTCAGAGGGGGCTATTCTCACTATTGTTTAGAAAGCTAGCAAAGTACTGCAGGAGTGGGCACCATTCTCATGGGGTGGTTTTTTTGGGGTGGGGGGAGGCTTCCAAAACATTGCAAGGGTGGGTGCCATTCTTGTGAACATTCAGAAGGCTAGAAGGAGTCTTATGAACAATCAGAAGAATGGAGAATGGAGCAGAAGCCACCCATCAGCAGCTGCGAAAAAAGAGTGTAGGTTGGAACACACTTGTGGAACCTATAACTGGCTGAGGACTCCTGGGCCAGGTGGGGCAGGGAGCAGGTCTGATCCTCCTAGGCCTGAAGGGGTGGGGAGCAAGCTCAACACTCAAGATTTTAGTCATTAGGTGAGAACTATCTGTTCTTTGAATTAGTAATGCCAGACTATATGAACCAATGCTCATTTAGTTTAAAATTAAACACATAAAAAGTTACTTTACTTTTACTTAGTTTTGGGAATTTTATTATTTGATAATTATGACTTATGTCCTCCAAAAATGATGAAATATCTCATATCTCGATATCACTGGTAGAAAAACATTGATCTTCTTACCGTCTCTTTCTCCAGGCAATGGGTATGACAAAATCATACAAAGACATAGCCTTTTCCAAAAAGTTATTTCACTGGAGAAAAATGCTTCTATGCATTGTTGGTTAAAAATAAAAAGACAATTGTTATTTCAAAAAGCTTTTTCCAACCTCTGGTCATCAGAACTTGTGGTGGGAGAGGTCAACGTCTGCAGTCATACACTCAGGGGCGGAGCATGGATCGCAATACTTACCATTTTTGACATTTCACAGTTGTTGGCATTAAAATGAAAAGGCCTGTAGAAGGTTTCTTAAAAGGATTTATTTGCATATAGAAAAACAAAAAAATACATTTTGGGAATAATAGTCTCAAATACAAATTACAACTTTCTTACATGCTGCTGGGGTAAACGAAACAGGCCGGGGGCCACTGGGGTTGACAGGTGGTAATGGTGGCATACTGGATGGAGAAGATCTTGACTGTATCTTGACTTCCACAGGGGATCCTGGCATTACTGATACTCTCTTCTCACCAGCAACTAAAGTGGAATGTGGAAAAAAAAAATCAAGAATACAATAAAAAAAACTGTACCGGAAACAGATATTCTGGTGAGTCTTGGCAAAAAATACAAAAGTAGGGCATAAAAAAAAAGCAAGCGCAAATCATATTTATTTTTTATACAGTGCTTCAGAAAGTTCAAAACACTTCTATACATTATATTTCAGGAATCCTTACATAACAACTCTTTGAGGAATCTGATCTCCAAACCAGTGTGTCCACATGTCAGAGAGAGAGAGAATAACAAAGGCAGAGAGATTAAGTTCAATGAATTGGTTCAGGTCAAACACAGTACAGAATGTAAAACTGAAAGGGCCATTGAAGCTCATTTAGTCCACTCCCCTGATCAGCACAGGATCCACTAGTCATGAACCTTTCTTAGCTAATGGCATATATAGACAGACCAACTTGATGAACATTATTAGAATTCACCTTATAGAAATGAATGTCTGAATTTAGTCTGCAGTTAAATATATTTCAAACGCATCCAACAAATCCACCATTTCCAGCATGTCTATGTGCAAGGCTCTTATAATCATATGTTAATAAAAAGTGTCCCAATGAGTTCAAAAGACAGTTAAAAAAAACAGTGATCTATTTCCTCCTATTACCAAATAGGAAAACATCATAAATGGATGGAAACAAACTAAATCTTTCCATGGATCCAGGCTACTAACAATTAGGTTAATTTTGAACATTCCCAATTCAATATTATACTAGAGATGTTAAGGTAGAATAAAGGAGATAGTTACTCTCAGGTGGTTATGAAGAGTCATAACAGGCTGGCAAAAGAGTATTTATCTATAAAGCATCCTTTAGAAAACACAGAAGAGAATACTGGTATTTTATACTTACAATAAAATAAAGGAATCTAGAATTGTATTTGAAACTGTGAAGAATTCAATTGAAACATTTTTCTAAAATGACAAAAGGACCTAACACCTACAGCTATTTTGAGCATGCCAAATCCATTGTGCTAACCCACCTGTTGCAAGAAATGTTCTTATAATGTTGCCTATCAAAATGTATGCTCCTTATCTGCTTAAACAACACACCCACCCATTATTTGTTCAATAAACAAATGGTTGTCTGTCTCATTTAATTACTTCCCAAGCAATCTGGGACACTGCTGCAGCATTTCCTTATATTGACAGATTTCCAACATATCCATCTGTGTTCAATTCTCTACCCCCTCCCTGTTTTCCCATTGTTAAAGGGGGAACTCGGAATGGACAGAACGGATGGTTGTCTTTCACTTCTGCATGTTGTGCATGGAGTGTGAAACCCCAGAGGGAGCCCTCACTTCAAACCACCTGCTTTTTCAGCAATGGGTGTGAAAAGGCCCACAGGAAATCTTAGCAGTTAGTCACATTGCAACCAACCTTCAACACTTGGCACAATGTTGGAATTCAGCAATACTTACTAGCAGACAGACTGAATTGCCCAATCAGAAGTTTAGACATGAAGTTATAGATTCTATTTCTTGTCATTAGCAATTATCACTCAAGATTCTATACAACCTGTGCAGAAACTAAGAATAACAATAAACCAAAATTTGAATTTGAATATAAAGAGAGTGGTTTGATCATATTTTAGTATGGATGGAAATTGTAGTCTTTATTGGTATATAAACAAGTTAATTGCTTATTCAGTAACTATATAGGAAAATATATTTCTTCCTAGAACACTAGACCTTACTACTTTCTAATTTAATCAGAATAAGACTTGCACTTGCAAGCCATAACTCTTCTGCAGTAATACTGCATATATAATAGTCTCATGTAATTATGGTAAGATAAAGAAATGTTTGCATGTAGTAGCCAATTTATTGGTTTTACAGATTCCTGCATCACTACCAACCAATGCAATGTTTGATCAGGACTGTTGACTAATTAATTTGTTTTAAAACAATTAAGTTTGTTTGAGTATCCTAGTATCCCACTATGTTTGAACTCTTTAATATAATATTACAAAAAATCACAACAAAAAGAATTAATCATTACATTCACACCAAAGTCCAGAACAGATTATTTAATCAGAGTTTAAATCACTGCTACATCGATTTCCAAAGTTGTTACTCAACTTGTTCCACTTTTGCCTACCACTAGTGTTAAAATCTCATGTTTGAAAAGGTTTTGCCTGCCAAAAATATAATGTGTGCAAAATCCTTTCTTTGTTATTACAGTACAGATCTATACATACATACAGTATGTGGAGGTCAATAATAAATCAATAACCATATAGTTTTGTAGCTTTCTAGAAGTTCCTATACAATCGATAGTCAGAAAAAACTTTGATATGGAGATGTTCTTGCCCTTGTGGTATTAATTTAGGTGTAATGGACAAGATTATCTAGAACAGAGTTCCCCAACCTTTCTGGCTTTGTGGACCAGTTGGGGTGGGGGGCAGAGGGGATGGTTCTGTGTGAACAGCCAGCAAGCGCACAAGTGGGAATGCATCCATGCACTCGCCCACCGCTTTCACAGCCTGGTTCTGAACGGCTCACAGCCCAGTAGTGGGCCACAGCCCGGGGGGGTTGGGGACCCTTGATCTAGAACATGAAGTCATCCCAGAATCATGAACTAATGTAACTTTAAGAATGGGTAATACAGTAAAAGCAGATAAGAAAGCAATTTTGCTTCTATTAAGGTCAAAGAAGGCATTTATAACAACAACCTGACGTATTTTGGTTGTTATATTCAGGAAAATTTCTCCAGAGAGAAACAAGAACCGATAAGCCAGGAAAATGGAAGACCCAAAGTCAAGAAAAATGGAATCTCAGGATTTCAATGAATGACCAAAATGCAAATAAAAAAGAACTTTAACTTAATTTTAATTTATGGTCTTTTATTGTTTTAATGTTTTATATGACATTTTATTGAAAGACTGTAAGCCACCTAGATTTGCCTCAGCGAGATGAATAGCATAGAAGATAAATAAATAAATAAATAAATAAACAACAAAGTGCTATTGTACAATTTCTGTTGGTAATCTGTTCATTGGATTTAAAAAGTAGAAAGAGTGTCAGAGTGTCAGAGTGTGAAAATAGGTGAGGATCTTAACTAGCAAAAGAACTCTTCTGTATACAATGCCGGCTTTTACTGTCCTTCACCTAAAAACCCTGTGGAAATTTAAAACACCTGTTTAAGTCACACATTCTGCCAGAGTTGGCAGACCCTATTTCTGAGAAGAGGAAAAAAAACAGCAAATGAAGAAAAAATGGTTTGGGTTCTCTCCAATAGTAATAGACACGACAGCAGTTCTTCATTAAAAGTTTTGTCACATAACAGACAAAAGATATGAAGCAACCTGTTATTTACAAAACCACAGTGGAAAAGGTCTGTTTTATGAAACATTAAGAGAGATGCTCAACCCATTGACTGTTGGCCACATGCATTCCCCCACTGGCCCTTGAGTCAGTATCAGGATGCTAAAATTCTTCAAAATAACTGATGAATTTGTATAATTTAAAAAGAGGTTAAGATAAGAATGGGAAGAAGAACGCTTTCTAATTCTCTTTTGTAATATCCTCTAAACCAGGGGTCTCCAACCTTGGCAACTTTAAGCCTGGAGGACTTCAACTCCCAGAATTCCCCAGCCAGCTTTGCTGGCTGGGGAATTCTGGGAGTTGAAGTCCTCCAGGCTTAAAGTTGCCAAGGTTGGAGACCCCTGCTCTAAACTATGAACAAATGGGGCCAATGTTTTGAATCCCATCCTTTCCAATGATGCCATTGGAAGATCTGCAGCCCACCAACTGATGAGTTTTGCCCCCCCAATCCAGATGTTTGTTCTCCCCTATATTAGAAAAATTGCCACTTTACATTTTCTATTCAACATAATGCATTAAGATCTTGAGAACATTATTCACAAAGTTCTTGAATTTCAGGAAACAGTGAATCTGGGACCAGCCCTTCCAAACTGAGTACCCACCATATGCATTGAAGTACATTCCCTATCATACCGTTAAATGCAGAAAAAATAATTCTATCAATGTGGATGAATATACCTCAAGAGCTCCTATACTGCTCCTTTTTTTTTTAAAAAAAAAAAAGAGCTTGTTGGGCAAGATTCATATTCTATAGGTGCATATTCAACTGTGAAACAGAATTCTAACATACAATTCCAAGCATTTCAAAGATTTGAAAGCAGACTGCAGCACCTGGCAGACCTTTGTCTGGATATAAAAACTAACAAGGCCAGACTTCGTTAGAGTTTTTTCTGGGAAACCACCAGGGAGTCTCAGGATTATAGCCTGGAATGGAAAATCAAATCAAATCAAACCCAGAAGAAACAATGGCAAAATCCATCCCTACAACTGTCAAGAAAGCTGCGTGGAAGTGTTCGAGTGCGTGTAGTCCTTGCTTAGTGACCATTTATTCAGACTGTTCAAAGTTACACTGGAGGAGAATTTGAATCAAATCCAATTTGAGGCCATCACTGCATCTCTGTGGTCACATAGTTGTGATTTGTGTGTTTGGCATGCATTTATAATGGATGCAGCAGCCATGTATGTGACATTTCATTTTATTACTGTGCTACTTAGCAATAGAGCCGCCAGTCCCAAATGCCCTCATAAGTGAGGATTACGCTAGACCTCAGAAGTTGAGCTCAACTTCAAGATTTCATTACTTTAAGTACTTGGGCAAGAACTATAATTTAGTTCTCCTAAAAAGTAAAGTAGGAAAATAATAGATCCTTCTCTTACTACAGCATAAGCAAGAGAAGCCTATTTTATTCAAATAAAATCTATCCCTCATTGCTTCCAAGCCCTTATTCCTTTCTTGAGGTTGATACATTATAGTGATGACTGAAACCAATAGGAAAAATATCCTACGGTCTAGGCTCTGTACCTAGAAATCATAACCTTCATGGCTTACTCAATTTACTTCCCTGTTGACTGCCATCATAAATTTTTTTTTTATTATTTCAAATGTACAATGCATTTCTCAGTAGTAAATATTGTTTCAACCAAATGAAAAGGAACTTCAATTCTGAAATAGCTTTAGTTTACCCTAACTAAAGACCTGAGAACAGCATCACGCTTTTGAAGAAAAACATTGATTCCCTTAGGATTTTCAGAGGGCAAGTAAATCTTTTTTTTTAATTTGTCAATTGCTTACAAGATAATAGGTATAAGTAAAAAAATAGTTATGAATACATGGATACATATAAGAAAAATAATATATATATATATATATATATAAGAAACAATAGGACTGGGACGGTGAGCACATTGGTGCACTTAAGCACGCCCCCTTAGAGACCTCTTAGGAAAGGGGTGAGGTCAATAGTAGACAGTCTAAGGTTAAAGCTTTTGGGGTTTGGGGAAAAAACCAGTCAGGTAGAATATTCCAGACATTGACCACTCTGTTACTGAAGTCGTATTTCCTGCAATCAAATTTGGTGCGATTAACCTTGAGTTTGTATCTATTGTTTGCTCTTATGTTGTTATGGTTGAAGCTGAAGTATTCATTGACTAGTAGGACATTGCAATGTATGATTTTATATACTATACTTATACCGGACCAAAGGTGGCGTAGTTCTAGGTTTTCTAGGTCTAGAATTTTGAGTCTGGTGGCATAAGGTATTCTGCAACGAGTAGAGTAGTGGAGAACTCTTCTTGTGAAATATTTCTGGACTTTCTCAACTGTGTTAATATCAGATATGTAATGTGGGTTCCAGACTGATGAGCTGTATTCGAGTATTGGTCTAGCAAATGTTTTGTATGCTCTAGTTATTAGTGTAATATTACCAGAGAAAAAGCTACGTAAGATTAGGTTAACAACTCTTAATGCCTTTTTGGCTATGTAGTTACAGTGGGCTCTAGCACTTAGGTCATTTGAGATGAGAATTCCAAGATCCTTGACAGAGTTTGGATCATCAACAAAGTCTTGACTATTCAGCCTGTATTTTATTTTCTGATTTTTTTTTCCAATATGTAGGACAGAGCATTTATTTGTTGAGATTTGAAGTTGCCATTTGTTTGACCATTCTGATACATAGTCAAGGTCTTTTTGAAGGGTAGCAGTATTGTCTGCAGAATTGTAGAAAACACGGGTGGAATTGGTGCATAGAAGGTTTTCTTCTTGTTTAATGTGATAATTGGTGCATTCAGTTTTTACCTGGTGGCATAAATTTTTGTATTGACTTTTGAAGTTGGCAACGTGACCAGATTTGTTTTTCCGCCAGTGATTTCTTTTTGGATTGAAGCTTCCTTATTGTTTTGGGAAATTTGTTTTTTCTGGTTTTGGGAGTTGTTAATGGTACATATAGTTTGATGACTCTTTTGACTTCAAGTAAAAATATGTTGTAGTGGTCTTCTACAGTATTGCATCCAGAGAATAGAAATTGCCAATCAAGGGATGAGAGATCGTTGTTTATAAGATCATAGTTGCCTTTTTTGAAGTTATAATTGGGGATTCCGTCATTGTGATGATTTTTGTGTAGACATATGTTGAGACAAAAGTCAATCATGTTGTGGTCACTGTTGGAAAAGGGTTCTTTAATTTGTATTCCGTAAATTGAATTCAAACTATTGCAGAAGATGAGATCGAGGCAGTTGTTAGTCTAGTGTTGTTGGTTACTAGTTGTTCTAGTCCCAGATTTGTTACTGTATTGTAGAAGGTTGCATGTGTGGGTTCAGTTGTACATTCGTTAAGGGTCCAGTTAATATAAGGTAGATTGAAGTTACCAAGAAAGATAAAAGCGTGTTGGCAGGATGCTGCCCATGTCAGTAGTGTATTTAGCTTGTTTGTATGTTCGATGTCATAATTAGGGGCTCTGTAACATAGTAAGAACTGAAAGATGATATTTAAGGACAATTCACAGACGATGGTCTCAGGAATAGCAAGCTCCTGGGTAACTTGGATGTTTTTTAGATGTAGGGACTTTTTATAGAAGATAGCGACACCACCTCCTCTATGGATTTCATGATCTGATCGGTAAACATGATAGTCTCTTACTGTGGTAATGGAGTCAGGGAGAGATGCGTTGAGCCATGTTTCACCAACAAATATAATGTTGAATTTAGCCGTATTTAGTAAGAGGAGAAATTCAGGTATTTTATTTACAAGGCTTCTTGCATTGATTAGCTTGCATTTAAGGCCAGTTGTGGTTGGAATAGAGGTAGTTAGGGGCGTGCATGCCTAGTTTTGAGTGTTGTTGGATTGGATGGGGTGGGGTTGGATGCGGAGGTGTGGGTTGTGTGACTTTCTTTTGAAGCAATCAGCTCTGTAGTCAATGTATAGGTCCTTTTCTCCATTGTCTAGACGGTTTTTGAGTTCTGTGCAGAGTTCACGGGAGCGGATTCTTTGCAGAATGGATAAGTCTGGTCTTGAGCGAAGTTTTTTTGTGGTTGGGATTGGTTTTTGCAATGGCATTTATTGTATGAATGAATATGCGTTTGGTGGACTCATTTTTGCATACAACTCTACAAAATCTTGGGGCCACAGAGCCATCATTGTATTTGTACCCATGGCCATCTCTGGTTATTTCAATATCTTCAGGAGAGATGTTTGTTGTATTTGAGTTGCTTATGATATCTCGAACTTTGGTGATGTCATCTGATTTGTTGGTGTCTTCGAGACCAAATAAGATGGCATTTGGACGTTTCTGTTCACATTCCATGGTGTCTCTGATGAGTAAGGAGATATTATTTGTGGAATTATTTGAAGGGATAGTAATTGTTTGTGGCTGTGGTTTGGTGGTTATTTTTGGTTGTAGTTGTGATTGTAGTTGAGGTAGTGGTTGTGATTGTTGTGGGATTTGATTTTGAGTTGATAGGTACTCACTTATCTGTGCTGTATTTTTTTTCCAAGCGAAATTAGGCTTGCTTGTATAGTTGTTTCAAAACGTGTTGCTAAGCGTTCTTCTATTGAGTGAATGAGTGATTCTATGTTTTCAACTTTGTCAGGTAGGGCACTCAGTTTGTTTAGCTTAGGAGAGCATGATGGACATAGATAAAAGAATCTATCTAAATTTTTAACCATATCAGCTAGGCTTTTGTTTGCGTTTAAGCAGGCAGGGTGGGCTAGATTATCGTATAAGTGGCATTTGATGTAAATTTTGCTTTCATTGATGGTTTCAAGACATTTGAAACATATGCAGGAGTCTGGGAGGTCATTGGTAGAGATATTTTTCTTTTGTTTTGGTTTGGAGTTTTTGGCTGGCATGGTCAATGGCAATAGTACAGTAATCAATTAATCTCTACGAGTCTAACCTCCTAGTTTAATCTACCTTCTTAAATTCATGGCTATGATTCAGGGCAAGAAGATTTATGTGAACTCTTGAGAGAAGTGGATTGCAGGATGAATAATTAGTTTAATAATAGTGCTCATTTACAAAATAATTGTTTGAAGACAACATGCCATTCTAGCATTTAATGAACCAATTAACACCTACTATTATCAAGCCACAATGAAAAACTCAATAACTTTCTTATGCTAATCCAGAGTATATAAATTACTGAAACAGTTTTAAGTCTACCTCTGCTGCCCTTTATTTATTAATAGAGATATAATACTGAATCATGCTCTGGAAAAGCAATTTCTAAATCTGTATTCTAAAAGAGGGGACACCTCAAATTAACTTGAAAATGAAAATGACACATAAAAACAAATCTACTCAATGATTTTAAAGAACACAAATTTCTCAATTTTGTGCATTTTATACATATTCCATGTTCTCAGGCTTCTAATTGCAGTGCTTTGCTGACTTCCCTTCTAGTAAGACAGAATGCAGGGAGACTACAGATTTTCTAAGCTAGTGGTAACAGGGACTATGCTTCAATACAAAAAGAAAAAACCCTCACATGATTCCAATGTTGAAATTCAAAGCAAGTCACAGATTTCACTTTGAATTCCAAAGAGAATTTTTCTTATTAACCTTATTGTTACCAGTTCATTTTTAAAAAAGATTTCTTTTAAATAAAAAGCATGCATCTATCCTAATGTAATATATTACATTTTAAGGCAAGATATTAGATATTATCAGAATTCAACTCAGTCTGAAGAACAAGACATGAGACAATCCAATCCTGGATTCTCCCATCGACACAACAAAAGAATCTGAAAAAGATTAGATATTTGTATTGCTTTTCATCAACATTATAAGGATCCTTCATCCAACAATGTTGAGGTAATTCCCCGTTAGGAGAACGAGCGCATACAGGGAGACGTATTTGAGAGGAGTGTTTGAATAATACACACACAGAACACAGATACACTGTACAGTAAATGTAGGTTTTTACTTCCAGAAACGTTAAGCAAAGTCCAAAATAGGCAGTCCAAAGTCATTCACAGGTAAATCAGTCAGTTTTTCAATCCAGGGATAATCCAGTAACAAAGTCCAGTGTCAAAAACAGTTCAGTATCAGACTTACATTAAATCCATGAATATCAGTCAATTAGGAAAAATGGAGGAACGGCAATACTTTCCAACAGAAGGAAACAGAGATATACTCACACTCTCTTCTGAGACTCAGACTAAAACAAACCAGGTTTCTGGCTCCATCTTATGGCTGTTTGAGAAACCACACCCAATTACATGCTCCTTGCATTCCCTTAAAGAGACAGTATTAAAATGTCTATCCTGGTTTATATATTTCTAACCCAAATACCTGTTAGGTGACTTATATTCCTAACAAACAACATCAATCCTATTGTGTTTCCCAGGTAGTTGGTATATGAAGTATTTTTAAATAGCTAAAAGAAGGTATTACTGAGTGGATAAGAAAGTAAATATGGCTTGTCACCTCCCCAACCTAAATGCTTATTTTGAACAACACACTTATGTACTTCAGCTGCTCACCATCTGTTTTCAGCTTCCCATCAAGCTATTTTTTCACATTGGAAAGGGGAGGAATTATCTTGAAAAAGAAATAACACATATAGGTTAGTTCTTTAACTCAGCTCTTTCTCTTAAAGAAAATGGACATTTGCCAGTAAGTTTCTGATTTAAGTAAAATAGCAGTTCCAAATTGTGAGACATGGATCCTTGGAGAACCCGAGTTATTACAAGATGTCCCTAAAACACATAAAACATGGAAAATCAAGCAGTCTCCTCATACTGTTGACCTGAAAAGTACTTGGTTGCCTGGGTGATGAAAAAATAGAGATAACTTAGGAGAGAAATGGAAAAGACAAGCCCCACCAACAGCATCTTCCCAGCTGAAGGTTTCATTGCATGTCCAGTGGGTCACCATAAACACATCTGTGGAGCAAAGACAAAGGGCTCTTGGGAGTCCCAGCCTTGCCCATATCCAGGTGTGATACACAAAGGACTGGCGGTACTGAGGTTAAAAATGACAGTTATATAAATGCTTGACAACCTAAGTGTCCAAGGCTACTAAACACTAAACAGTATGTTAATAAGTAAGAAGAAAAAGCTATGGGTTTGAGCCCCCATATCTATAAGAGGCACTTAACACAATCAGATATCTCCATGTCTTCCTTCTTACCTTCACTAATGATTTTTATTTACCCAAGCTGGACATATGAAACTTCTGTTAAATCCTAGAATTTAGCTGTGGAAAATCAGGAGTTCTATCATTTTTTTGCCAAGTCCTTGATTAGCTGACCTGACACCACTTGCCTGATAGGGCCTGTCATTCTGATAACAAAAGAGAGTGGCCGTTTTGACCAAAACCAATGGTTTCTTCAGCCATGCAAAATAGATTTCCTAATCTGAACAGAAATAATGAGGGACAGGAGGAAAGAATAAATTTTAAAAAAAACTTTCTGATTTGTTTTGAACTTCTTTATTTATTTTTTGAACAAGTTTGTGTGAGAAGAGAATGGGAAGGAGCAATTTGTTGCCATCTTTAAAGGGCTCTCACCCTAGAAGAAAACAGCAATATGATTAATAATATTATAGATATTAAGATTGTTTCAGAAAAGAGGCCTGTTTCTAAAATGCTACATGTACTTTTTCAAGCCTATCATTCTGGTTAAGAATATAAAAATATCTGTCAACAGATTGTAAATCTAAATATATTTTCTGCCCATCCCAAGTGACAGACACCAGTCCAACTCATTTTACCAGCTATGAGCAAAGTATCTTCACTCTATTATATTCTATCTCTCAATAAATCCAGATCAGATCGATTCTAGAAGAATAGATTAGGCAAACCATCCAAATGTTTTCTCTCACTTCTTGGATTTGAGAACATTGAAGAATATTTTCTTCATGATCCATTTTATTTTTGTCATTTACTCCTTCTTATCCTCATCAAATTTGGTGAACTATCTGTAGTGAAAATACTTCTATTCAATAAGTGTTTATTGAAATATGTAAAAGGAGATGATGGATATCAGTAATCTGAAAGGAATGATTTGTATGGCCTTGAATCTTGAAAAATCCGGATACTTTCTATAAAGCATTTCTTTCAGGTTTTCTGAAAACAATTTTAATCAAATGTTCTACTTGGTGCTTCCTGGGTTTCTTTTCTCTTTTGAGAAGGAAAACCTTTTAATGTCAAAGATGTTGTGAATTCCTTCATGTTAGTAATTATTTATTTTGTCTGAAATAAATTCAGTGACAAAAGAGTACTTATCTATGCACATTCCATGAATAAGTGAATTTGTATATATTGATTAAAACAGCACCTATGTACAATTATTATTTTCTTCCGTGCTCCTTCCAGAAAGTCATACATGATCATAATGTTTAGAGAAGTGGATGTCAGAGCACTGATGGAAAGCGATCCCTTGGCATTCAAATTTCACAGGATGTAGTGGGAAGGGAAGGGATTTAACACTTCTTGTGAGCTCTCAGCAGCTTGTAGCATTCAACCCTTGAAGCATGGACAAGATAGTAGATAATTCTAAAATAAATACATGTCTCTCCCACACACAGCTGCTTCATTTTATATTCAATTCAGCAATAAAAATATGTGCAAAGGTTAATAGAGCAGAATATTCCCTTATTTAAAACATACATATCCATCTATTGGGGGGCGAGGAGAAGGGGGGGAGAGGGAGAAGGAGAGGAAGAGAATTAAGATAACACAATGGTATTTTATACTGCTTTTCAATGTAACAACATTATTTTCTTATTTCATGTTAATTTAATACTTGGTCACAAGTGTATACAATATGAGAAACCACACTTTCTTACAGAAACCCTTAAAGGGAAGTTGCTACTATTTCCAAATTAAAGATTGTGGTAAAAGCTACATTAAGATAATAGCAATATTCCAGTATTTGAGAAGCTGCCACAAAGAGGAGGGGATCAATTTATTTTCCAAAGCACCAGAGGGCAGGATAAGAAATAATGGATTGGAAACTAATCAAGGAGAGAAGCAACCTGGAATTAGGGAGAAACTTCCTAATGAGGACAATTAATCAGTGGAACAGTTTGCCATCAGAAGTTGTGATGCTTCATCACTGGAGGTTTTTAAGAAGACACTGAATAGTCACAGGTCTGAAATGGTATAGAGTCTCTTGCTTGAGCAGGGGGCTAGTCTAGAAGACCTCCAAGGTCCCTTCCAGCTCTATTCTGATTGTCTGATTGACTTATCCAATAATTTATTCTTAGTACAGTTACTTGTACATACATTTTCTGGAAACATCCATAATTCAATAGTGTAGAATAGAGATCTGCAAAAAGTTGCTCTAACTCAACAGTTGAAAAAATTGTTAGTCAGAAGAACTGCCTGCTAAAATTCAGAAGAGCTAATTGTAGAGTAGTTATATAGAGGACAATAGTCTTTAGGAAATTTCTACAAATCTAATAAAAAGTGCATTAATCTCCATTTATATGCTTTAAATATTGACTAAAGTTGAATATGACAAAATTTAATAATGTGGTAGATAAGTTTCATGTATTGAAAAAAATACAGTAAGTACAAGCTTTGTTTTTTCCTCCAGCAATCTCTTGCTATAATTTAAACTGTTTTACTTCAACAAAGAAGCCCAGCACAAATGTTCCAGATGTGAACATCTGCTTCTCATATGTTTCAGCCAAGAAAACATGAGAAAGATTAATGACTCCAAGCACAGACCTGGTCAGTCATAACAAGGAAAACTTAAGAATACTTTGGAGTGATAGTTCCTATTATTAAGTCTCCTTTAAATTCCAGACCCAAAACATCTTCAGACCCTTCAACATAAAATACATATTTATCCTTATTTCAAAAGTGAAATCTAATTATGCTGTCTTTGAAACATAGGGTGAGGAGCAAAATTCTTCACATACTTTTTTTTATAACTTAGGATCTGTAAGAATTACAAGAGCAATTCCAGGCCACCCACAAATCAAAGATTTGGCAAAAGCAAGTAAACCCTAAGCTCTGAAATGATTAGAATCATACGAAGTAAGAAGTCCGGTGCATAACTATCATTCAAAACTAAGGACATGTATTTACCTCATAAGCATTTTCTTTAGTCCAGAAGCCAAACTGTGAATAGGAATATATTACAGACTTTAAGAGCTCACACTTAGAGTAAGGCGTGGGTTACCTCTCAGTGACAGTTAGGAAAATTTGCTCAGCTTCTGGGCAAGTATGTCCTGCCTTTTCTCTGCTCTGGGCCTCTTCTAATTTAATGTATTGGATTACATGCCCTAGGATTCACAGCTACTCTGCTGGAAGTATCACAGTGTGGAAGGTTGACAGAGTTTTAAAAACCCATCACCATATATAAAGGAAAGTGAAGTAGCGCCATATCCCTGACAACAAAATTTAGGATTACAGAAATTCTTCTTGCAGTCTAGGATTCCCTGCTGCATCCTTGAAAGGACATAAAATATGGATTGCAAAGAAATGCATTCACTCCCATTGCACAGGGCCATCAGACAGCATGCATCAGAAATAGGTGGTGATCTGCAGGCCAGATTTCTGGCTAGAATAATCTGATCTGTTTTGTTATGAGGAACTAGAGAGGAGAATGGAGGGGAAGAAATCAATGATCGGCCTAGTTTATGATCTGTACCCACTGAAGGCTTCAGCCTTTCTCTTGTGGCTAGTTGGTAAATGCACTCTTGAAGGGAAAAGGGATTCACCATCTCTGCAACTGAAAAAAGTTCGTTTTGTTATATTAGGAATTCATACACCCAGGCAAATTAGCCCATGTACTGTTTCACCTAAGCAGTAAGTAATGAACATGAGCAGGATGCATTTACAGGGAGTGTTTAGCCTATGACCATTTGTTCAGCAACTGTTAAGTACTGAATGGTACTGAATGAATGGAGGTTACGACTGATCTTTAGAGTTCCAGCCATCCCAGCACCCTCCCATCATGCAGTCGTGATCTGGGCATTTGGCAATCAGTTTACCCTTATAACCCATTGCAGGGACCCACAATCATGTGATCATCATTTGCAACCTTGATTCCAGAAAATCAATGGCAAAGGTGGTAGGGAAGGTTTTTAGTTACTAGGGTAAATCTTCCCCACACACACATCCTCCCCCAGCCCCTTTGTGCTTGTTCTGTTGTTGATCATCTCGGTGCACCCTTCCTGACCCTCAACCTTCCCTGACCCTCAACATACTCTCCCCAACCCACATTGCACCCTTGCTCATTTTACCTGACCCTCATTGCATCTCCTGAGCATCCCTCTCCCACACTGGCAGGAGTCAGTTACCTGCCTGCTGGCCTGGAATTTGCTACTTCCTACTGACTTCCTCGCTAAATTTGGTTGTGGGAAGGCAGCAGGAAGTTGCCTCTTCTAACAATTATAGGATTCTGTTAACATGACAATCATCCCTTGATCTGACATCATGAATCTTTGGCTCGATATTGGACTGCTCAATTTGGAAACTTGCCTTGCTCAGCTATATCTTACCTACAATTAATCCAATTAATAGTTTCTCACCATCTTGCTGTTGGGATTTACACATGCAAGCCTCCCGCTTAACACCACATATACATAGGAATTGGACCTGGGTTCTGAAGGGGTATTATAAAAGGCAGGATGTGAAAACAGCTGGGCAAATCCTTTGGAATGAGGGACCTTCTATCTCCCATAATAGCTGCCCAACCAGTTTGATCTAGCAGGGTTGGCACATTCCAGGTTCCATCAACTAAACAATGCCACCTTATCAAGAGCCTGGAAGTGCACCTTCTCTATAGCAGTGCTTGACCTCTAGAAGGAGGTCTCTTCCCCCCCCTTCCCAAATTTGAACAGCTGGGATTCAAAAGAGCTTTAAAGATTTAGTGCTTGAGAACTTGGCCTTTGGAGAGGAAGACTGATCCCCCTTTCTTCTTTTATTTCCCCTCTACCATTATTGTCCTTTGTCTGGTGCTCTTTTATGTTGTTGGTATTCTTTGTTTTTTAAAATATGTTTTAACAATTGTAAACCACCCAGAGTTGCTTTATAATATGTATGGGAGATGCTCAGAAAAATGCAAAGTAGCTTTGCATACAAACTGGGAGCAGCTTTGAAAGGATGTGAGCTTGGAAACAGATGTGAGCAAGAACCAAATCTTGCAAAATCACATGCAAACAGTCTGGAAGTAGGGTTAATCTGCTAGCCAAACAAGAGACAGGTGGAAATAATTTCTGTGCCCAAAACAGAATAGCTTCAAGACTGTTATATCATGCAGGCAGGAAAAAGAAGACAAGAATCTGAACTAGAAATAGCACTTGCATTTACTACGCAGCACTAACTGGAATACCTTTGGAATGATTCTATATAAATCTCCATAAATCTTTAAATCATATCAAATCTTTATTACAGTCATAGACTAGCATACAGAAAGTAGGTATGGTCATTAAAGAATCATAAAGAATAACTAAAAATGTAAAACCATTATGAAAAGTTAGAAGATATAAAAGATATATGAATTAAAAATTGACAGTATATATAATAAGTAAGAATCTAAAAGAAGAGATAAGAGCAGTAGCCTGGTGTAAAGAATCCCAAAAATGTGAAAGTTACAACACAGTTTAATATGACAAAGCAGGTATTCATTAAATCTAATTTATAGCATAGGTATCATCTGATGAATTTTAGGTGCTGCTGCACCGAACTTGTAACATAGCATGTTGTGGCAGGGTTGGTATCTGAAAGCAGCTGGGTGAGGTAGAATCGACTTCCTGTACTGGGTATTTTTGCAGTAAGGGTGAGATGAGACTAGTACGAAAGTCTCTGTAATGCAGACACATGCTCTGTTGTTTCTGTATGCCCAGAGTCACAGAGGCATTGTCTGTTGAGGTAAGGAATCTTCATATATTGATCTTCGAGGATTACTAAGTAACATGCCAGAGTAAAGGCCCATTGAGTTTAATTACTCAAGTTTAGTTAGGTATACCATCAGGGGTAGGATTCAAAAATCCCAGCAACCGGTTTGCTGCCCAGTTGCCTGTTGGGCATGGCCATGGTGGGCATGACCTACTGGAACTTCTGGGAGGGCCGTTTTTCACCTTCCCAAGGGTCTAGAGCAGGGGTGTCCAACCTTGGCAACTTTAAGACTTGTGGACTTCAACTCCCAGAATTCTGGGAGTTGAAGTCCACAAGTCTTAAAGTTGCCAAGGTTGGACACCCCTGGTCTAGAGGCTTCCCTCGGGCCTCTGGCAGAGCCAAGGGTCATTGGTTCTTATCTGATATGACCTTTCTCTTTGGGTGGAGATAGCATGCAGGATTGGGTAATCAGTCACTGCTTGCTGATTGGACTGCGTCTGTCAAATCTTTGAGGACACTCCCCCTGTTGCCAGAGACATCTCAGAAATTGGTGAAGGAATAGTGACAGACTGATGTGTGCTCCTGTAATAATAACATGCTCCATTAGATTTGGAATGGACCAGAACCGGGTGGGACTGAATGCTATCTCCACCCAAAGAGAAAGGTTGTATCAGGTAAGAACCAACAACCCTTCTCCATTGTGGTGGAGATAGCATTCAAGATTGGGACATACCAAAGCTGGCTGTCCTATGGGTGGGCCTAGTGTGGTCCAAATCCCCTAGACAGGGTGGACCTTTTGAAGAACTCTCCATCCAAAAGCTGCCTCAGCAGAAGCAAAAGAGTACAGCTTTTGTGTTCTGATGAATGGAGAATGGGAGGCCCAGGAAGCCACCCTGCAAATCTCCTCCAGAGAGGCCTGAGTGGCCCACGCCATCTCGTTGAGTGTGCTGTTATTCTTGGAGGAACTGCAAGTCCTTGGGTTTGGTAGGCTTATCCATCTCCCCACAGTCGTTGGAGTAACCTTGCAGCACATAGTAGAAGGTTGAAAGGAAATAAAAGAGGGATTCCGACCTCCTGAAGGGAGATGTCCGCTTAACATGAATCCACAAGGCCCTCCAAACGTCCAGAGTGTGCCATCTTCTTTCTAATGCATGCACAGGATGCAGGCAAAAATCAGGTAAGATTAGTTCCTGGGCTCTGTGGAACCCACAAGTTCACCTTTGGCACGAACAAAGGGTCTAGTCTTAACACAACTTGGTTGGTGTGAAACACACAAAGGTCTTTCCTGACAGATAAAGCTGCCAAGTCCGAAATCCTTCTGGCAGAAGTAATTGCTACTAGGAAGGCCACCTTTCAAGACAAAAACTGCAGGGAAGTGGATCTCAGTGGTTCAAAAGGGGCCTCAGTCAAGATGTCCTTATTCTTGCGCAGTGATGACATCTGCTGTAACCATTTTTTCAGAAAACAATGGGTCACTGGGGTCTTCTGAAGGGTCTGTAGGCTCCTGTGGTTCAGGAACCAAGCCCTGCCCTGTGGCTTTTTTAGCCTTGAAGAGGAGCAACTTGAATATGGCCGGCTGGAATAGGCCTGGCATAGAGATTTGGTCAGAATTGTTCAGGCCTTCATCATCAGAGTAATTTCTGTCCATCAGTTGCCCAGTCAGATGGAGTGGGAGCTTTTAGCATGAGCCGAGGACCCTGAATACAGGGAAAGATCATCCTCATGATGAGACCTGTGTCTCCTACTATGTATTGATGATGAAATTGAAGCCTCTGAAGGTGAGCGCCTGGTCTGTTTCAAGACTGCTGACACCCCTTGCTTTACTGCCTCAGCTAAAAGAGCCTGTATATTAATTTGGAATTTAGGCTCTTGGCCCCTGACTGGTCTAATTCCAGCTGACATGGGAGTAAACATGGCCTCAGGGTCTGGATTTCTGGGCTGAAACTGGAAGTTGCCCTGTTGCTGGGCAGACTGAAAGGAAATTCCTAATCTCAGAGGCTTCAAGGGACTCTTGCAGCAAATCTTGCTCTTCAGCTCCTCCTGTGGCCATTTCTGTTACTAAATTCCTGTCAATATGCAGCTGCCTATCTCCTCTTAATAACGGTCGCTCCTCATTTAGGCGGGAAACTGTGCTGGGCGCTATTTCTGAAGTATTTTGGGCTGCTTCTTTTTCTCTAGCCCACAACCTGTCCAGAGCCTTGTCTCTACAGCGCTCGTCCTGCTCAGCTGTCTTGGAGCTCTTTCGAGCCCCTGCAGCCTTGACCCTTGGCTTAGGGCTACTAGATGAAGACAACTGGTCTGGAGCTGCTGGGCTAAAAGAGCATGACGGCCTTCAAGCCATCTCCTGCACTCTCCTAATCACACGGCTAGTGTTCTGTGGTAATTCCACCATTTTCTATCATGACGTTTTAAAACTGGAGTTTCCACAAATTTTAACTACAGCTTCCCTAGCTCTGCACTAGCAAAAACACTACTCTAGCTACCTTACTTGTTAGGCTGTAAAGGATTTTCTGCCTTCACTGCTGTCTTCCGCCCCATTAACGCTGCCGCGGTAAACCAAGGCATCTGCAGCAGCTGTTTCAAGCCGCAGAGAACCTTCCCAAGCCAAAATGTGGGGAAACAGTGTGGATGGTATATCTACACACCTCCCGCTAAAATACCTCAATACAGTGTAGATCTGCCCTCAGCCGACCCGCTTTCCAATAGCCTGGGCCGAAGCCCCGACCGCGCTGTCTTTGACAGCTGTCAAATGAGTAGACCAGTTCTCAGTTGAGATAGTATTCAAGATTGGTGATTTTTTCTCTAATTTTCCAATTGAACTGATTTAAATTTGTTTCTTTTTAGGAGCAGAAATTAACACGTTGTCCAGCTAGCTGACTGAGTCAATTTCTGGGACAACCCTAGCAACAGGGGGAATGTCCTCAAAGATTTGATAGACTCAGTCCAGTCAGAAAACAGTGACTGATTACCCAATCCTGAATGCTATCTCCACCACGGCCTTCCCTGGGCTCTGGAGATCCTCCGGAAGCCATAAACAGGCCCGTTTCGTGACTTTTGGTACTTCCAGTAAGATCATTTTTCGCCTTCCCAAGGGTCTGGAGGCTTACCTCAGGCCTCTGGGACGGTAAAAATGGCCTTCTCCAGGCTCTGGAGATCCTCCAGAAGCTGGAAACAGACCCATTTAGTGACTTCTGGAAGGCCCGTGTTTTCCCCCTCCCAGAGCCTCCGCATGGACCCTGCACTTACCTGCATCGAAAATGGGCCGCATGGAGACTCTTGGGATGGGAGGGGCAGGCAGGGCCAGCCAGTCAGTTCAAATACCGGTTCGGTGAACCAGATACAAATTTAACATCCGGTTCGCCCAAACCGGTTCGAACTGGTAGAATCCCATCCCTGTATACCATGGGAAAGCAAAGTATCTGTTGCATTTATTGGCAATAAAGATTGGGGTCCTGGCCAGATCCAATTGATACTCTGTATCTGCTTTTTAGTAAGTGCTTTGGTGTGATCATATACAATGCAATGTAAAATGGCCCCTAAAGTATATGCTAGCTTAATTCAATGTGTGAGAAATCTTGCCTGCTTAATTCAAAGAATGTCTCAAATCCAAGAAAATCACATTATTAATGGGAGGAAGGGGATGTCTGATTTTTAAAAATGCAAAAATAAGAAGTTTTTTATTGCCAGATATATATTTTAAGCTGTAGCACATGTTGATAGCTTCAATTCAAGGCATAATTTTTTACACATCACATATTTCCATATGCATTCCAAGAATTACACTGATTTTCCCTTCCATTGCTCAAGAATCGTGCTTTTGTAGCCAAAGCTCCACCTCATTCCTGCCAATTTCCTTCAGCTGGCCTTGCAAGTGCAAGCACACTGTATTACCATATGTTAACTATTGATAATCTTATACATCATTATATCTCCCACCCAACATTAGAAAGTTCTAGCTTTTTCATCACTAGATGTTCTTACACACCTCAGGAGAGCGAACAAGAATTCCATTAATTCACAATTGTTTTCATTATCAGTCCATCCTTTCCTTTACACATGATCAGATCACATGTTTCTAGATTCAAGGCTCTATTTGCCAATCGGTACATTTTATTATTATATTTTCTAATCAGTATGCACACTAGTTAGAACATATGAAGTTAAGCAGTGCCCTGCTGGATTAGACCTGGGTCTATCTAGTTGAGCAATTCCTTCTCACAGTGGCCCACTAAGTACACAAGGAATGGGCGTTGGTAGAAGTTACCGTGAACGCCCTTTCTGCTATGCTGCGAGAGAGCCCAGGATGGGTCGACTCCTTCCTATGATGCCATTTAGCTGAGTCTGTACTAAGATATAAAAGCCAGCCCCCGGGAGAGACCCCAGCTTTGGCGAAGATACTTGACAGGCTGAAAGGTGTCTCTGAAAGCCCAAAATAAATACAGAAATATGACCTACCCTCTCTGGACGAATCAAGGGAGGGGCTGGGCTCTCTCGCAGCATAGATAGAAAGGGCATTCACGGTAACTTCTACCAACACCCATTCTCCTCCATGCTGCATTGAGAGCCCAGGATGGGACATACCAAAGCTTGCATGTCCACGGGCGGGTCCTCGTCCAGCTCATCACACCGACTGTGAAACCACTCGTTGAAGCACCCGTCTGCCAAAGGCTGCAGTCGCCGAGGCAAAAGCATCCAGACGGTAGTGTCTGATGAAAGGAGACAGGGATGTCCACGTGGCCGCACGACAAATCTCCTCCAAGGATGCTTGGGTCGTCCAGGCAGCAGAAGTGGCCGCACTTCTGGTAGAGTGCACCGTCAGACCTCGGGGAACCGGAAGGGCCACAGCTTTGTAGGCCTACTCAATGCAAGACCTGACCCACCTGCTAATAATAGAAGAAGAGGCCTTGTGCCCCAAGTGAGAAGGGAAAAAGGAAACAAACATGGCTTCCGACTTCCTGAAGGAGGAAGTGCACTTAATGTATATTCTAAGAGCCCTTCTTACGTCTAGTGTGTGCCACTGCCGCTCTAAGTCATGGTGCGGGAGAGGACAGAAGTCAGTCAAAACAATGTCCTGGGACCTGTGAAACCAGGTGTTAACCTTCGGAATAAATGAGGGGTCCAGACGAAGAACAACCCTATCATCATGAAAGGAACAAAGGTCCTGCCTGATGGAAAGCGCAGCAAGCTCAGAAACCCTCCTGACAGAAGTGATGGCAACAAGGAGCACTACCTTCAGAGTCAAGAAACGGACAGACACTATTCTAAGGCAGGGGGGACCGGGCCCCGGACCGGTACTGGTCTGTGGATCATTTTCTACTGGGCCGCCGGTTTGCTGGGCACCACCATCTTGTTTCGATGAGAAAGTGCTTCTGGGTGAGCTTTTCCGGTTGGAAAGTGGTGTTTGGGTCCTGAAGGAATCCTCGCGCCTTAATTTAATCGAAGGGGGGGGGCAGCTTCGAACAAAGAGCCGTCCCGATGGCGGAGGAGATTAAGAAAGCACAAAAAAGCACAAAAAAGGTACAAAGGAGGAGTTGAAGGTGGCGGGGAGAAGCGGGGGATGGCTGGCTGGCTGGTCGCTCGGCTCGCCTTGCCTTATCATGCGTGCTGATGCCGGTACCGGGCCGCGGATCATTTTGTGATGCCGGTACCGGGCCGTGGCACTGTTTTAAGGGGTTCAAAGGGGGGCTTTGTAAGGGCATTAAGGACCATATGAAGGTCCCAGGAAGGATACCTGTGAACCACTGGAGGGTGCAGGTTGGAAGCCCCTTTCAAAAACCTCCTGACTGAAGTGTGATGGGATAAGGAAGGAAGCGAACCCCATGAAAGGACCGAGGAGAGGGCCGCAACCTGCCTGTGTAAGGTGTTGGGGGCCAAACCTTTTTCCAGCCCATGCTGAAGGAAGCTAAGAACTTCTGCCAACTGGGCTGAAGCAGGAGAAAGACCCTCCCTGAGGCACCATCGGGAAAAAGCCTTCCAGGTGGCATCATAGATGCGCCTTGTAGAAGGTTTGTGAAATGTCAGGATAGTGAGGATGACCCTTTCTGGAAGATCAGCCTCCTCTAGCCGCTGCCGCTCAAGTGCCACACGGTCAGCTTGAACCACTGGGGCTCTGGGTGGAGCAGGGCCCCCTGGTGAAGGGAGATTAGATGGGCTGGGATCCTCCAAGGAGAAGCCACTGATAGGTTGACCAGGTCCACAAACCAGGGCCTCCTTGGCCAATAGGGTGCCAGGAGGAGGAGCTCCGCACGTTCCTCCAACATCTTCCAAATTACTGCTGGAATGATGGGAAGCGGGGGAAAGGCGTAGGGGAGACCCTTGGGCCATCTGCACCGAAGAGCATTGCCCCCCCCCCGCTTCCTGGCAAGGAAAGCTGGTGAAGAATCTGGTGACTTGGGCGTTTTGAGGAGTGGAGAAGAGATCCACCTCCAGTGTTCTAAATCTGAGGGAAAGATCCCTGAATAGAGACGGAGGAATGGACCATTCTGCCTGGTCGACTAGGCTCCTGCTGAGCCAGTCGGCCTGGGAGTTGTCGGCCCCGGAGATGTGGTCTGCCGAGATCGACAACAGGTGTTTCTCTGCCCATAACCCCAACCGTAGAGCCTCTCTCATGAGGGCTTTGGACCTTGTCCCCCCTTGCCAGTTGACATGAGCCTTTGCAGCCATGTTGTCTATAAGGACTAAAACATGAGAGCCAGTCACTGATTGCCTGAAATGCTTGAGAGCCAGAAAAATGGCTCTGAGCTCTAGCCAATTTATGAGAAGGGTCTGCTCTGATCTGGACCAAACGCCCTGAGCTATCTGGCCCTGCATATGGGAACCCCAACCCAGGAGGCTGGCATCGGTGGTTATCACTAGCCTGTCTGGGTTCCTGAACAGGAGTCCCCTCCAGATTGACGGGGAATGCCACCAATTGAGAGATCTCCGGATATGTGGCGGGAGTGGGACCTTAATGGATGAGTGGCTGGTTCCTGCTCATTGGTAGGGAAGCAGGACCCATTGGAGGGCTCAGGAGTGGAGCTGAGCCCACAGGACGATGCCAATACAGGAGACCATCTTCCCCAGAAGTTTGGACAGCAGCGACAGGGGGACAATTTGATGTTGCTGGATCTGGCTGATGATTTCTGCAAGGCTCTTTCTACAAGCTGGGGACAGGAAAACCTGGCACGACATGGTATCGATGACTGCTCCCAAGTGTTGCAATTTGGTTGTGGGAGAGAGCTGGCTCTTTTTGGTGTTGATGTAAATTCCGTGGCTCTGGAGACATGACAGGGTAATTTGCAGATCCCAATGGGCTGCAAGGATGGAAGATGACATCATAGGAAGGAGTCAACCCATCCTGGGCTCTTGATGCAGCATGGAGGAGAACACAACTTCCTCAGCATATGGTTGTCACTGGCAGTCATACTGCCATCAAATACCGCCGACTCACATGCATTTTATGAATAGGTCCATTTTTTAAAAATCAGGTAAGCTGATAGCCAGCACCATATCTCATGATTGTGAAGTGCAAAGTTTAATTACATGTTGTTGAAAAAAAATCCCTTTTGCCTGTCCTCATTCTTCCAGATTCAATTTCATTGGGTGACCTCTGATTCTAATATTTTGGGAAAGGAAAATAGTGTATCCTTGTCTGCTTCATACACACAACGTATAATTCTGTACACCTCAATCAGGTCCCCATTCTTTCACCATCTTTCTAAACTAAAGCACCCCAATTGTCAAAACCTTTCCTCATATGAAAGTCCTCCAGTTTATCTTAATTGCCCTCCTCTGAACTTTCTCTAGCTCCATTACATCCTATGGCAGAATTCAGAAAAGTTCAGGAAATGCACCAAACAGGATAAAATAATGTAAACCAAATCCCAAAGGTGCTTTTTCAAGAGGCAACTGGACTTTTTGATTTTTCTTTGTTCCGTTTTCATCTTTCAGGATTTGAGCCATTTAAATTATTTTAAAATTTGCTGCTTCCAATAAAAAAGATTAGTTGTATTTATAGTCTATTAAAATTAATGAGTTATGGTAATGTAATGCAGAGACCAATGTAACTATTATCAATTTCAATGGAAATCAAGTTCAATTAATTTTCTCCATACTTGGGATATTTTATTGTTTCTTCCATATTGTGATTAGCGAGCCTTCCAAAATGGGAATAGGTACAAACTTCATTTGTGTGATTTCTTATATATATTCCTTTAATTTAATTCAGTGTAATTAATAATAATTCTTTTGTATGGTGGCATCAGGTTTCTATAATTTTCTCTTAACATAGAAACAGGAAGGGTCAAAATGGTTTCCTCGTCAACAAACTGAGCTTAATAAGATTTTCTCACATCCTCTTTCTCACATGTAAGTGGCAAGCTTGCCCAAGAGGCTTAATTAAAGCATACTTATAAAAGAATTGGATAACCTCTTCCCAGATTTATAGGTGGTCCTCCCCCTAGGCAAGCATCTTTAGTCATAGTCACCTCAATCCAACAATTCTTTCCATTTGCAGAATCTCTAACACTCAGGGAATCACTTCATGGAGAGCCAAGTATGAAGAGAAATGGCCACACAGGTTGATTGGTTTCTTCTGTTGAATGAAATGCAAAGCCCCCAGACTTCTATTTCATCAAGTACATGCCTCTAAATTACAGTGTACAGAATTAAAGTCTCAATCTCCTGGTATTACCGTGCTCATCCTAGGCCTACTTACATTTATCAATACCCGACACTCTTGGACTGCATGGATTCATTAGGGCAGTGCTACCCAAACGTTTTCCTCCATCCACCTTTTTGGAGATTCGGCAAAAACTTTTGTATTGTGCTCTTTATGAGGGTAAGAATGGAAAATCCTATTTCACACATGTAACTTGCTTGGAAATAGCAATAATTGCATCATGGCATCAACAGATCCCACAGGGAATTTATCATGAATTGTTAACCAGAAAGAATCAAACGGTCCTTTTTTAAAAATAACATTTTGCATTGACTGCTTGACCTCAGCTCAGTCATTGGCTCTTTAAAACCATTTATGGGTTCATGTGTCATAACTAAAAGAAAAATCACTTTTAATCATTTTGGATAGTTTATCTGGGTTTGGGAAGCCCAGATCTTGGCTAGTTTGGGTTCCAAAAGGAAACCAATTCAGAGAAAAGAATACAAACACAAAACTAGGAAAGGAATTTTGTAATTAAAATACAAAGTCACAAATAACATTTATTTCATATTCATATCCATACTGAATAGTTGATACTGAAGCAATGAGCTGAGACTGAGTGAAGAACTGGGGACCATTACCAGAGGGACATGTCCTCAGAATTCAACTCAGTCTGTAGAGTAATGAGGCTAGAGACTACCCAGCCTGTATTCTCCCCTCAACTCAAAGGAGAAGAAGCCAACTAAATGTTACAAGTCCAGCTGATACATCTCACTAAAGAAAATAAATGAAATATAATAATTACTAAAGGTAGTATTTATTGTACTTCATAACATTCCAAAAAGTAGGGATTGGAAGACTTGAAATCACACAAAAATTATTCAAGTTCTGGAATATCTAAAGAGGTTTGTAAGCAGAAAAAGAGATAAATAAGAAAGCAATCTGTGCAAAACCAACTTTTCTTGATGTCTAACAAGTGAGCTCTCCTCATGTTTTAATTCTGAAAACTAAAGTCCTATCCAGCAACTTAAAAGGCATTTTCTTAAAGTACTATACATGTTATTATTAATGGGGTATGAAACCATTACAGATAAAATTCTCTCTGAATCTAAAGATGTCAAAATTCAACCTGAGTGAAAGTCTTTATGATTAGTGACTGGTAAACTTTTATTTTATTTCTAGGAAATGGGGAAAATCATGGTCATCAAGATGAGTACTTTGCAATCCCCAACTCCCCCCTTTTTTTTGCAGACAAAGTGACTAGCACAATTAGTGATATCAAAATGAAGCTGCATTAATTTATCTGTTTTTCTTTAATAAAGACCAATCGAACATCACTAAGCATAAAGGTAAATTAGCTCTTTGAAAAATCTTAAATGCAAACCAGAGTCCTGTTTCCTGGATGAGCCACCAAGGCAACTTTCACTATGAAAAAGACAAAAGGAAACATGAAGACAAAAAGAATTTAGCTCAAGCATCCCAATAATAATGAAGTCAAGTGATAAAAACAGGCTTCTCAGAAAAGCAAAGAAGATATTTAGGGCCAGGAGACTCTAAGAGTTGCAAATATAATAGTTGTCATTGCAGTTTTTTTAAATCTTAGGGAAAATTTAGTCATACTGCAAGAATAAACTGTTTTGGTCAAACTGATTGCAGCATGTGAAAACAAAAATAGACCAATTGATGAATTTACCAAAAAAAAAAAAAAATCAGCCTACAGCACATTATGGCTTATGTGTATCAATTTATTTTTGAGCTTGTTTACATTCCTATTATTTAGGAATAAACAATTTGTATTTCATATTTTTATGTTGATCTATAAAAATAGACAAAATACACTCCTATAACAGCGCTTAAAAGCTGCAGTCACAAGGGCCAGACAAAAAGAAATAAACATTCCTCATTTTTCAAACAGACAGTTGGTAACGTGGGGCCAGTAATACTCTTAACAATGCAGATGGAGCCATATCAGAGCTCGGATACAGGTGAGCTTCCACACAATTACTTAGGACAGAGAAAGTCTTTCAATTACATTTACAAGGCTATTAAGCAAATTGGGTTTGCACAGGCTAAGGTAAGCATCACAAGAAAGAGGCCTTAAGAAAAATAGATACAATATGTCCATGAATTATGCAAGCAGATGCTGGAAATTATTTTCCTGCTGAAAGCTGGATTCTGTTATTATGGAGCAAAACAGGCCAAGCAACAAGTTTAACCTTCTGCTAAATCATTAATTTACCTAATATCTAATGCTTCATAGTGTTACAAACTTCACACTTATTAATTTAAATCATTAATTTACCTAATATCTAATGCTTCATAGTGTTACAAACTTCACACTTGTATGAATCAACAATAGAACACCTGATACAAAATTTAAAAAATGTTGATAGGATGAAATATGTGAATCTGAAATGGACAATGAAAGGAGAACCATAAACAAGAGAATCTTGGGAATGACATATGAGAGTTATTGTACTGTGGTGGTAAATGATCATGAAGATTTGAATGCAAGCAAATTATCAAGCCAAGGCAAATCCTTCAAAGGGACACCATAACAACCATAACACCATGATCATAACAGGAGACCTTATGCTTTCCTGTTAATCCTGATGGAAACCATTTCCTATACTTCTACACCTATCCAATCTGGGAAGCCCTGAATGCAACCATACCAAACTTTCAGACAGGGCATCCATCTCAACAGTTTGAGCAGTTCTACATTTATGGCAGTAAAGGATTTACACAGTCTTAAAGTTATTCCTAGGCCACATCACTATATGGGACACTGAACAGACAGCAGACGTAACAGGAGGTTTGCTGCTGGACAATGCTAACACAGCTACAGAGTATATTTGTAACAGACGCCTCAAGGAGTTAGAAATAACTATGATGAAGAAGAAATTTTAGCTGAACTACAAATACAAGTTCATTTTTCTCATAGTAACATTGGGAAAATCTCCAGATAGATTTGATAGATATCATGAGCAACTTTATATCCGTTAAGAACATTATCTATGGAAAAATTCAAATGTTACAATTAGAGCATAGTATAACACAAGTGATTTGTACTTTCTGTGAACATGACAGGAGAAAATTGAGCATTACTTCTATGGTATCCTATGCATACTTTAACATTAACCTCTTGTTTATGTGCTACAGAAACAGCACAGAAAACAGGTAAAATCACCTACAAATTCTCTTTGGACAGTATTTTGAATCCTAGCATCCCATGACTGGTTACTCCTCAAACAAAAGAAGTTTCTACAGCTATTTTTAGTTAAAAGATTGTGTCAACAATTGGAAGCAAACTACTTTCTCAATTACTACCAGCAGGAAAAAATAATTCTGTTCCACTCACACATTCACCAATGATGGATAGAACCCTGAATCGGTTTTTTTTCCCCCACAAAGAATCAGAGATATAAACAAAGGAGAAAATGGTAGGAAAATGTAAAAAAAGAAAAAAATTAAACTGTTGTAGGATTCAGTGTTTTTTATTTGGAAATGTTGAACAAGAGGTTTAATGTGATTAACTGTGCTAGATAGTTCCAAGGTTCTGGAGGACCCAAATATTCTTTTAGCTTTAATTCAGGAGATGTTATGAAAAAATAAAATTAGAATGTGATCTGTTAGAAACTGGTGGAAAACAAGCTATTAATTGCCCAGACCCCTATAAGCTGGCAGCAGGAATTAACAGTGCTTAACAGGTTGGGCAAAGTGAGTAATTATAGTATTTACCAATGCTTACACACTATGAGTGCTATTCTGTGGCAATATAATACCTACATTTTATCACACAGCCAGGTTAGCCAGCAGGCAACAATATTATATTAATATAATGTTACTGTATCTTCAAAGCACATAAACCACCTAGTTTTTCTACAATTACAGCATATAATATGCTATTAAATACAATTCATGAGAAATAGATTACTAAGCACTACACTATATGAGAAAACTGATAATCTGTTTATTTGATTCTTGATTAGTATTTTGAAGTATTACAGTTGAACAGAATTGAAATATACACATGCTGGTTGTTAAGTGGATCATCAGGATTTTTACAACCTTTTTGCACAGTTAAGCAAATACCACGATCATTAAATGCCACAATCATTAAGTACTTTCTAAAACACTGAAGTGAAAGCTGACTTCAACTTATTTATTATTAGGCAAGATTCATTTTATTTCAATTATTTTGAAATTCTGCATATTTTGTAATTTAAAGAAAACACCTAGGGTATGAATCTATCCATCTGTCTTTGTATGTATGTGTATGTATTTATGTATACACAAACACACACATATAGAACAGCCTGCATTACAACAGCTTTGACTATGTCAAATATAGTCCCATAAATTCCCTAAACAACTGATACAACAGCAGAAGAAGCAGTTGTCATTCCTTTTATGGGGATATACTTTCTAGAAAGGAATACTCATCCATTTTCATTCGTTTGTGACACCCTTGTGCAGTTCCCTGTGAGAAACTACAAAATGCTAGCTGCTATAAAAGCAGCTTATTATTTCTCCTGTATTGAGGCAATTTGAGTAGAAACCCCCATTGTGGTCACTTAGGTTTAAGATTAAGAGGTCAATAATAATATCCATTATATATTCCTATCACTGTCCCGAAATGGCTATTCTTATGTGTGATTAAATAGTATTCTTGTCTCCACTGCAGAAAAAAAAAAATCTTTGTACAATAAAATTAATCCATCTCTCAAAACTTATTTGATTTTGGTTTAGAGAAAATTGCAAGGATATACTACAGTCCTATAAGAATGCTATAAGAATAAAAGAGAGATTTTACTCGTGAGTTCATGGCACTTTGTGGAATATGTCCAGCAATCACAGCATCTCCTAAGATGGAAACATTTTGCAGAAGATATATGTAAGTACCCAGAAGTCCCGATTGGTAATACACATGTATTATTGGTTGAGTAACATACTCAACCACTCTGACCTGGTGGCTATAAAAATATTTTCCTTCTGAATGAAAAAAGTATGTTGAACTTGCTTATTATTTTAAAATAAGCATCAAAGACACATTATATGTATATCATTTATTACTTCAGGGCAACAGACTATAAAGACAGATATCAACATTTCCATTCATCAACTCCGGACAGTTTTTACAGATTGGATTGAAAAAAAACACAGCCACCACATTTCTTTTTCTTTTTCCTCTTTTTTAAAGAGACCATCCATGTAGGACATTATTTTCCATTTGGAAGTCTGGGAAGGTGTCACAAGCTGACTGTCACTCTCTCTATCTTTATTCCATTAATTACTAGATTCTAACGTTCGCTTTTCTTGTTTGTGTAAGTCATATTTTGCCAACTGCCAAGCAAAGGCTTGCTCAAAACATGGAAATAAGTGAATCAGAGGAATGACCTAGGCTTAAAAGGGGGCAGGGTTGAGAACAGTATGCTTCAAATCAACTTTTGGCTCAGGGACAGATTTTGTGCTACAATTATTAATATGGCAAAGCACTTTGAAGGGATACTGTGAGAACGTTTACTTGAAGACATCTGTTGGAAGAATTGACAGACCTACTTTCCCAAGTTTTCTCAATGTGCAAGAACATATACAAATGCAAGTATGGTAGCTTAACTTTTCTCTCAGTTCTAGTGATAACACTATTTATGGATGCCTATGCACATGGGCTCAACTTGGGACCTTACACCTTGTCTCATCATTGATGATGGGGAGTGCTTTGCTCACAATCATGCACTTCATACACCTACCTTTTCAAATGTTTTGCCCAAACCTAGGTTGCTTACGTATCTTTAGGTAAAAAATCATAACTGATAACGCTTAATGTGCCACATTAATTAAACCCAAGTCTCTTAACGGATCCAGAAACAAAGCCAGATTCCATTAAACAATCTTCTATCTCACCATACCACTCAAAAGACCCCTGCCCAAAGCGTTCCTAGTCATTTAGTTTTCATATAATTTTATGTTCTGCATCATGCTCATATCTCAAATTATGTATATTTGTGACAGATTTAGCAAATATAAATCAATGGGAAAAATATTCTATCCAGAAGTTTAACATATAAGCTCTTGGAATTGTCTGTTTAAACTTCTAGTTCTGGCTATTTAAATCATCTAGACGTGTGGCTAAGGAATTCTGGGAGTTGAAGTCAACCCATCTTAAGGTTGCAAAGACTGATATTAACATAGTGCTAGCACATAGATAGATAGCAACTCATTATTCTCACAGCATATATAGTTTCATACAAAAAAAAAACCTTTAACTCCTGGTCTGAACTAAACAAACGGTAGCAATTTTGTTGCTTTGCTTATTAAGAACAGCATCTAACCAAATTGGAAACTGGGCAGGACCTGAATGTGATAAAATCTGAGAACCTTTATGTTGCATGTGCCAATTAAACTCATTAATGCATATTAAACATGCAGTCACACATTTTAAAATAATTAAAGTAGCTCTATTTTCTACAAAAACTAGGATAATTACATTGCTATTAGAAGTATTAATATGCATATATATTTTGGAATTCACGGGGTAAATGATTTCACCTGGGAAACTATTTAAAACCCATCTTTCATGGCAATTTATGCTATGTGGGGCTTCAGCAATCTTGATTTCAATAAATATTCTCAGGAATGTATTTCAGAGACATTCTGAAATGCTGCTTGTGCTGAATAAATTTAAGGTACCCGAAACTTACACCTTCTATTTTCCTTGATTTTAAAGGAGAACCATTCAAAAATATAACCTTACACATTTGTTGCTAAAAGGTACATCTAGGATTCTTCCTTCTGCCCTGCCTAATGTTAAGACAACTTTAAGGAAATACACAAACGTATATGATAGTTATGCTCCAATTATGAAAGCTACTTCTGAAGATACATTAACATCTTTGCTGAAACATCTTTCAGAAGTCTTGCAAGAGTTTGTTTCTTCAAGTTTGTATTTTTAGGATAGCAATGATGCTAAGAGTAAACAAAACATTAAATTTAATTTCATATTTCTAGGAGAGGTAGAAATCTAAATTTTCCCAGGAAATTTAGACAATGGTAAGATGGATTCATTGTTTCAATTTTCTATAGGAAAACTTAAATTTGTTAAAATATGGAGGTAAAGTGATAATTTATCTTATTTAATAGAGGAACAGTGTTCTACATGTCCCAATTTTGTGGAACAGGACAAATTGGTTTATTTGTATTTATAGGAAAATCTACTTCTATTTATGGACCAACTACATAAACATTTTTTAAAATTACAATGTACTGTCCTGAAAAACATGTTAATTATTAAATACAACAAAACAATCTCACCATTGCCTGAAAAACTAATGGAAGGGTGGGCAATCTATGGGATGCAAAACCCCAGGTTTTATGAACCTCATAGGCCAGGGGTTTTATGAACCTCATCTGGCAGCCTGTGGGCCAGATGCGTCATGCACATGCCACGCCCATCCCAGCTCCATGAAGGGAAAAAAACATTGTGATATGTCATGTGACATGGTGAGTTTGACATCAGTATCATAGACCATCAAAGTTATGTTCCTTAAATTCAGCAACAATCTGGTAAGTAACAACATATTTTTTTTGAAAATTGGAGAGAAAATGTGCCTGTAAGGGAAAGAAATTAGGACTTAAATACTAATGCTGCATTCAATTACTTCATTATGTTACTCCATCTCAAATGATCTCAAGACACCATTATTTTAAGAATAAACTTTTGGTCTAAAATTTAGCCTACCCTTGTCCTAAATTTACCGCATTCTCTTTTCAAATTATACAGCCTATCATCTAGCTTTTTAGAAAATAAAATGTTGTCTTAGTTACTCAAAATAGTATTTCCACCAGCTTAGAAATGCTTAGACATAAATACAAAAACACTTCATATTTCTGCTGATGCTTTAGTAACAAATCCACTGATATTAAACCATAGTCAACAAGGTATTATTCTTCTATAGGTTTCCAGAAGGATGTGGTGACTGTGATTTAATTTCTTTCAGTGGATGTTACTAAAGCATAAGGAGAAATAAGCTACCATTCACTTAAATGATACTTATATAGGAAAACATTTGGTCAGAGTTTGAATCACAGAATCAAAGGGGTTGGAAGGGACCTCAGAGGTCTCCCAGGCCAACTGACTCTAAAAGAAAAACTATGAATTTTGCCTGTATTCAACCAGATTTAGCAAAGTAATGCACAATATGCCATCACTTTAATCTTGTGGCATCATTCTGTTCATCTCATTTATAGGAGTGGTTCAAGTGGATTAAGACTTCATTGACTGAGTATTTTCCACTAGAGATCATTGAAATGCTGGCAGACTCTTTCAAGTCAGCAAGAATCCTCACAGAACATTATTTCAGAGCATTCATTCATTGGCCAATTTTATTGCCAATTTGGGAAGAAAAAAATAGGGCATAAGAGGGCATAATTAGCTTCACTTGTAATGGATTCACTATAGTTATAATATGGGCTGAGAGGAAGTCTAATTGATTTTAGGATATTGTTCTTTACAGATAAAAAGTGTATGTGTTGCAGGTTGGAGTAACTGGTAAGGGGATACTACAAGCCCATATGGAAGTAATCAAGCGCAAGAGTAGCAGCTGGGGCCAATAACAGTCACCTGCAGTTGAGAGACACGGAGGTTTAGGATTGGTTTTTAATGCTAATTTTCCCTCCAAAACAATGCACTAGAAAGAGCAGAAAAACAGACGAGACGGGATGAATAGAGACCTATCAGAACAATGGTTGCACCTGGTGTTAGGAGCAGAGGAACAGAGCTGGCATGCGTTAACAGCATAGGACACATCTGTTACCCTCCACAAGTTGCCCATCCCCCTTTCCTTCCCGACCAGCCATACAAGATCCTTAAACATTCACAGCTTCTGCTGTTCAGCAACAAGTTTGAGTACTTTCAAAGCTCCTTTAGCCTGCCACAGCTCCCTAGAAGGAGTTGAAGCTGTCACAATCAGTCTCATAGAACAGAAAAAAACCTAGTGAAACCATGAACGCAGGGGTGGGATTCCACAGGTTCGCACCTATTCGCTAGAACTGATTGTTAACATTCTAAGCAGTTCGGAGAACCAGTTGTTAGAAGAAATTACTGGCCTAATCCTGTAAGGAAGGCAGGAAGGAAACATTCTGGTGTTGCTTACAGAAACTGCCTCTCCATTAACCCTTATTACATTCTTGGCAGGAACATTCTGTCTCAGGAACATCTCTGGAGTTTTTTCCCCCTCCTTTGCTGGTACTTTGCTTGTGTGGAGTGACCATTCAAAGTTACAATGGCACTGAAAAAAGTGACTTATGACCCTTTTTCACACTTATGACTGTTGTAGCATCCCCACAGTCACGAGAGGCCAGGCGAGGAGGTGCGTGCCTCGATGTGAGTGATATTGAGTTGGCCATGCCCAGCCAGTAACATGACCACCAAGCCACACCCACCCTGTCACATGACCACCAAGCCACACCCACCAACTAAGCCACGCCCACAGAACCGGTTGTTAAAAAATTTGAATCCCACCCCTGCATGAATGTCAAGTAATAAAAGGGCCTGAAAGTCTGCAAATGAAGAGCCTATTACTTTTGGGGGGCATATGAGCCTTTTAGTATTATGCAAGTTCTAGCTTGCAGAAGTAACCATGGTTTGTGCATCCTCCCTCCTGAGAACTACTTATTCTCTATAGCAAGAGTGATACACTTCCCAAGATAAGTTATGACCTGGTTCTTCTGGAACATTTTAGAAACTTAACAGTTGAAGTGAAAGTGGTGCCAAATATATGTCTTCTGTTATTGCATACACTGAAAAAAAATAATAAAGGACATCATCTAAGTTTGTTTTGAGTTAAGTAGTTTAACAAATCTTATATTTCATTTTGTCCAATATTTGTATCTTATTTAGCATTTTCAATGCAGCTCAGAGCAGAGGGTTTGGAATTCTGATACCAAAACACCTAAGGCAGGCCTATCAAACTGGCGGCCTGTTGGCCAGATGTGTCACATGCAGGCCACGCCAACCCCAGCTCTGCAAAAGCAAATAACATCACGATACGTCATGATATGTCACATGACATGATTGAGTTTGACACCTGTGACTTAAGGTACACAGCCACTAATAAGAAGTGATAAAATTTCTCAATATAAATTCTTCATTTGGTTGTATTTGTAGAAATCTTGTTAGCACTGTGGGGGGAAAATTCATGAATAGCAGCATTAATATTCTAAGCACTAGTACATCACAGAACTGGAAGTTTTCCAAGTCTGTGGATGTATGGTTTCAAAATTTCTTACTCTGACAGCTATGATAACAATATCAAAACAAAATTCAACCTATTACTCCATGTTTATCCGCTCATTTTCCCAAATGGTCCAGAATATTCTGCAAACTAATGCATGAAATGCCTTGAATTTAAAATAGATTCACACTAATGAAAATGTCTAAAAAGGAACTGGTTGGTTAAATATGATTATGATCAGAATATCTTTCACCTTTAAGGTACTATCTTTGCAAGATATAATTACACTAAATATGGTGAATATTTTGGAGTCACTGTACAGATTCTGAAAGCAATCTATTCTAGAAAGTCTATTCTAAATGTATATAGATAGCTCTTAACTTATTATCAACTGAGAGCAACACTTTCATCATTAAGCAATGTGGCTGTTAACCACATTGAGTCTGATTTTATGGCTTTTTTAAATCACTGTTGTTAAGCAAATTTGGGTTCCCCCATTGACTTTGCTTGTCAGATGTCAGCTTGAAATGTTGCAAGTACATGCCAGTTGTCAAGCACCCGAATCACAATCACCTGACAATGGGGATGCTGCAACAGTCACTACTGTGAGAGCTGGAGATCCTTCATTTTTTCAGTGCTGTTGTAAATTCAAACAGTTGCTAAATGAATAGTTGTAAGTTGTAAATGATCAGAATGTACCATAATTTTGGGATTTTATAGGATCTCTTCTGGTGGTCAACAAAGTGTTTAATATTAGTTCAATTAAACTTCATTATGCTTCTCAACTATGCACAAAAATACAACTCATTAGAAAAGGTCCAGATTAATTTTCTAAGAATTTTAGAAGTAAAAACCTAGGGTCTCTCAAGTTCAGTGATAGACATGGAGGTGTAATAAAGATAAACTGAGGTAAATAATCATTTAGATTGTTCACTTTTAAATTCTGGTTGAAATCATTACTACTTTTAGTGGAGTTACTATTCACAATTCCACAGGATAATTTTCAATGTTTTTGGAAAAGGACCTTGAAGAGTACTTTATAGTTTATGGGGTTTTCCCTAGAATTGATGTTTCTTAATGAGATACCACAAATCTAAGGGCATGGTTAGACAAGTCTGGAATATAACTTTTTTAAAAAAGGTAAAGATGTCTAGTACACTTTTTTGAATTTAATTAAAAAGCACATTGTTTTTCAAATCTCAAAATCCTTAACAGATGAAGACTTTCTCAATAGTTACCTCATAAGCTTTCATTATGAGGACCCAGGTTGTTGGGGGCAATATGCTGACTCTGTAAACCGCTTAGAAGGGCTGTAAAGCACTGTGAAATGGTATATAAATCTAAGTGCCACTGCTATTATGACAAACCTGAATAGCCTTGTTTGATTCCACTGAAGGCCATATTCAAAGTCACTGTGCCCGTGTAGTGCAGATGAAAGAAAACAAGTTCATTTGAAAAGTACTTCTGAAGATCGGAAATTATAGGACTAATAGTAACTAGTTTTATATTCCACAATTAAGGTCACCCTCCACGAAAAAATCGGCAGTACCCACTATGTAAGAAAGGTTGGTGAAATTAACATAACTTGCTGAGATGCCAAACTAACTTTTGATTTTGTGGCTTATGACTTTATTTTGTATTTACTATATCTTTTTCTTCAAATGTACTTACATATGTAAAATCCTTTAATAAAAACTATTTTAAAAAAAATAATAAGCTTTTCAGATATTATTTACCGCTTCCAGATAGTAGCCTGCTATTCATGACCCTAAACTGGTAAAGAATACTCTATCACCAACCTGTTTCCAGAAGTTGAGGAAAACTGCACACTTGTAGCTTTTTCTGCTGTTATTATTAGAAGACAACCAATAAACATAAAAGGAATTGTTTAAATATCACTGTCCTCTATGAATCAGGTGCAAGAGAAAGCAAAACGAAACATTTTCATCCTGACATTTGAGTAACTGAATTGTTTTTAATCAGGTGTAAGAAGTAGCAGCTAAAAATTTGGTTATTCTCCACATACCTTGAATTTTTTATAAACTCTTTTTCATCCTACCTGTTTGCATACCTTGGCAGAGATATTTGTTTCCATGAACTCAATGGGACATAGCACTTTTAGCAGAATTGCCATCTGAAGTCTTGTGTTGCGATTTGCCTTTTACTATTTTGTAGGGTATCTTGTACTGTACCATAAAACCAGATTGGTTCTCTAATAAACCTACTCCTTTCTGTTTACATAGAATACAGCAATAATATTCTGTATTTATTTATATATTGAATATAGGTTGGCATATTCATGAAAGCATCATTATACAATGATTATTGGTTACAAATAACCATTGATACAATGGTTATTTCCTTTTATTATATACATTTGTTCTCTATATGTGTTTTTTCCCCCAGATTTGCATAGCCCATCAACTCTGGAAACATTGAAGCTGGAAAAAAAGAACAAATATGCATGGATATACATGTTTTGCTTTAACTTTAGTTGCTAAATATCATAGTATCACTATTAAATAACAATCTCCTGTCCCTACATCCAGTCTATCACTCTCTTCAAGGCAAGTTCTATCATTTATCATGGCAATTTATACTCACATTCTCCTCTCAAATTCAGCTGATATTGTAATTTGTTGGTTTTTGGGTGCTCCTTGGAAACATTTATTTTCATGTGTTATGTATAAGAATGTTCAAAATCTTTACATTCTTTCTCAACATTCTATAGTTATTAATCATGTGATATTAAATTAGTGATAGTTCCCCCTTTTCAGGTATTTTTCCCTTCTGTCCTCATCTGTATTTACTTCTTGTTCTCTATCTCATGTCTCATCTAGCATTCTCTACTTTTTTGTGGTATCTCAGACTTTGAAATCCTATTTAAAAAATACACGATGGACATTATATATGGCTGCTCCCAAGTCTGTCCTTCTTGTATATTTGTTTTATCTTTGTTCACTTTGTTTCAATTAAAAAAACAAGCTTTAATTGTATTTTAACCATAGTATTATATAGAACTGAAACTGAATAGATTCTAGGAATGCTGAATATGATGAATTGTGGCATAATTACTGACAATTTTAGGAGAAAAATAACTGCTTTAACCGGACCACTTAAAAGAAACAATAATGCCTAGTTATGTTGCATTTGTTTTGCATCAGTATGTTACTACAAATTGCTACCTACGTTGCTAAAGATGACATTATGCTACTATAATAAGATGTCTCAAATTGAGAAAATTGATCATAAGCAGCTAAATGTACCAGAGAGTCTTCAATTTATCATTTTTCATCTAAGGAAAGACTCATTGTTTTGCTAGAAAACACAGAGAAGAATGAAACAAAATAAACTTGTCTTGGATGTTTGTGTGTTTATCTGTGTGTACCATAAATATCATGGGCAACTCTATCAGTTGCCTTTTAAATCCAATATGTACAAAGCCAGTAACATAAGCATAACAACCTGTAAAATGAAAACACCAAGTTACAATTATTTTAATAAAAGCCAACTCACTAGATTTTGAAGTTATTGCAGCATATGAGCCATGACTATCTATCTATCTATCCATCCATCCATCCATCCATCCATCCATCCATCCATCATTTCTTATTGTGAAATACACACACACACACATGTGCACGAGGGAGAAGGGTGGTTAAGAAATATGAAATATTAATAAATAAATGCATCACAAAACGATCAAACAGTTTTGAAGACAAATAGAGTTTGGAAAGCTAGCATCCCTCCAAGCTATAATAAAAGAAAAATGGACCTTTAGTGCTGTTAGCTATTTTTGGAACTGCAAAAAATCCATGTAAGCATTCAGCTCTTCTAATGAAGTTTTGACATACCAAGCAACATTGCACTCAAACTGAGAATGGTTAAAAAGAAAAGAGGACATCATCTGTACATTTTCTTTTTGCCTACAAAGGCACACAGGCACATTACAACGAGAACATTAGGCTTCTAATTTAAGCATGTACACACACATACCTAACAATCCTGACATCTACAACCTTTAGATAAATATCCAGAGCAGTTTGCTTACCGTATATACTCAAATGCTAAAACAAACCAAGCCACTGTTGGAAAAGGCTTTTTAAAAATATGAATAAAAATGGTCCCTCTTTTGTGGCTCTTAATCTTCAAGCTCAGTCTAGCCTTCCTTCTCTTTTCATTAGCTGGACATGTGTCAGCTCTCTCACATCTGCGATTTTTCACTGGCTAGAGCTGCCTGTCCGATTACAGAGAAACACAGATGGATCCCAGATGGGGAAGTCCTGCCAAACAGAGCAGCTCTTTACCTTGCCAAAATCTCTAGATATGTGTATCTATGTATAGATGTATACATACATACAATCACAAAGGCACACACACACACCTACCTTCTATCTAGCTCTCTTTTGCTTCCCCGCTGCTTGCTGTCTCTGTTACCAGGGATCTTTGCGAACTGATGTCACTAAATCCACATCTACCAGCAGCTTTCATTTAATCTGACATTAATGTGTTAAAAGACACGTAATTTGCTTTTGGCCAACAGTACAAATGATATTGTGCTACAACTATTCAGCACCCCAAGTGAGCAAGAGCTTCAAAGACCAGGACAGCACCTTATGGACAATGGATTGCCTCTTTTCAAAAGCCTTGTGTTTTTTGTTTGCTTTGGAGCCTTTTTTTGGAGGGGGGAGGGCAAATTCTGAGAGTTTTGTAAATAAGAAGCAACTTTCATAAAACCTCTTAAGCAAAAAAACCACAGAACCTTGGCAAACTAACAAACATGAGATGTTTCATGTAAACCTTCACAGGTCTCACCCGACTTTGCAAGTGAGTGAGTGAGTGAGTGTGTGTGTGTGTGTGTGTGTGTGTGTGTGTGTGTGTGTGTGTGTAAATACTTTAATGGACAAATGTATATGATATTCATTAGTTTTGTTATTTCAGACTCCCCTTTGTTCTGGAGTCCAAGAAGGGTGTATGTAATGCTTTCAACTATCCTGTGAGTAAGGCCTTCAATACAAATGGAAGACTTGAACTTGGGGTTTCCTTGTGCCAATCTAACTGCCAACCTGTTAAGGTTGTGATGTTTAACAAAGTGATGCCCAAGTGATACAAGAGACAACAGAAACAGCCATCAAATAATTCCAGAGCCAATCCCTCAGTGTTATAGCTCAATCCACCTAGAAGCCATAAATGGGCATAGCAAAATAACTAAAAAGGGGAAAATTCAGTGGTGGGAGTCAAATATTTTTACCACCGGTTCAGTGGGCGTGGCTTGGTGGGAGTGCTTTGCGCACATGCACATACTTTGCATGTGCACATGTGCCAAACATGCACTTTGCGCAGGTGCAGAGGCGTTTGTGCAGGCACAGAGGTGTTCTAACTCACCTCCTGCAAGCCTGCACGATCCCGGTCGCTTCAACAGCTGCCGTGCGGCACTCTTCCGCGCTTCAAATTCAGAGGATAAAAGTGAGAACCCGGGCGGGAGGGAGGGTGGGCCCAACAGCAGAGCAGTGGAGAGAACTGGTTCAGTCTCTGCTGCTAATCGCTGCTACCGGCTCGGCAGAACCGGTAGAATACCACCACTGAGAAAATTGCTTTTGTAATATATTTCCATTCTATATGGCAGTGATCCCCAACCTTTCTTATGCCGCGGCCCGGTATCCCCAACCTTTTTATGGCGCGGCCCGGTACCGGCATTAGCTGGGCGCCGCCATCTTTTTTTGATGAAAAAGTGCTTCCGGTGACCTCACCGGAAGCACTTTTCATCAAAAAGATGGCGGCGCTTAGCGCTCGTGAGCTTTTCCGGTAGAAATGGCTTTCTACCTGGAAAAGCTCACCGAGAGCAGGCGCCGCCATCTTTTTGATGAAAAAGTGCTTCCGGTGAGCTTTCTACCCGGAAAAGCTCACCGGAAGCACTTTTTCATCAAAAAGATGGCAGCGCCCAGCAAACCAGCGGCCCGGTAAGACTTGTTCCACTTGTTCCTGCTATATGGAATCCAAATTCCAATACTTTTAAAGCTTGCTTTCTTCATTCAATTTACCAGCTGTATAAATTAAAATCTGTTGCCATAATTTATATTGAAATAACTTCCATGTTTAATTCCCATAAAACTCTATCCATAACGGGTTAATAGTAAGAGCATAATAATATACTTTTATGCCTCCACTTTCATGTTGGCATCTCAAGAAGCTACTTGTGACTGAAGATGCTGTTCTATGTGCTCAACTGATCAGCAATATCTGATTCAATTATTTCCACCAAATTATCTTTTAAGAGCAGGGCCCACTTGTAATGATCCCCACGCTATAAACAGAAGTGGGCAACTTTTAGATGGCTGAAGCCATGCTTATTGAGAAGGAGAAGAACCTGAGAGCTACATGTTTAAATTAATTCTTATTAAGATGGATGATTTACAAAAGAATTCAAACCTATGTATTTTTAGCTTTTGTGGGCTAAAACATTAAATAAATACACATGCTTGTAGCAGTAGACCAATAGGGAAGCTCTTTGAAACTGTCACCAGATCTGGTAGAACACTTTTGTAAGTTAGCACATTCATTCTCGGAAGACATCCAAGAGCATGTACATCTTTCCTGAAAAATTGCCTCCCCTATCTTGGCCACAATATCTGCAACAATTCAAATGTGACACATGCAAGCAATTAGCAAGCAGGGTGTGGGGAAGGGGAAGGAACTATTGGCTTTTGATGTTGGGGGAGAAATACTAAACACAGGAATTGCATGCTTACAGAAGACCCCCCTCCCTGATAGGAAGTCCCAGTGGTTTGAGTTAAGAAAATATGCTTCAGAGCATAGCCACGTATTAATGGCTTAGTACTTCTGGGATTTTTGAGCCATCACAGCAAACACAGCATAAATTAAGAAGGCTTGGCTCCCATTAATTATACATCTAAAGATGGGTGCCAATGATTAAAGCAGGCTTTTAAAATTCCTGGAGTCCAAATCACACCATTGTGCTCCCAAAGGCAGTTCCAATAAACTTCTTTAAAACCCTGAGCTTAACAATAATGGATGAAGGAACACAATTCAGAATTCAGAATACGGTAATGGATACCTTAACAGCCCTGAACTTTTTAGTTTTTCATGTCTAGAAAGATTATACATGTATACCAGTGGTGGTATTCCGCCAGTTCGCACCGGATCGGGAGAACCAGTAGCGATAATTTGGCGTGGGTTGCCGAACCGGTAGTGACTTCTGGCTGGCCACACCCCTGAACCGGTCATCCGCTCGCACCCGATTCTCGCTTGTCCCGCCTGACGCTCGTCCCGCCCAGTCACTCCTCAAACCACACTGGGTCCTCGTGGCTTAACCTGACTTCCCACATGGTGCCTGGCCCTGTGCCCCAACGGAGCAGCTGTGATCTTCCTGCTAAAAGGTAAGCCTGCAAGTCGCACTAACCCCCCTCCCCAGCGTCACCGGAGCTTCCCAAGGGCCCTCCCACCACTCCCAGGCTCGCTTGGCTCACTTTGTTGCTGGTGTGGACCCATCCCAGGCGGGAGCACTGGCTGCCCCATCCCCGGGCTCATCTGGCGAGACCGGGAGGGCAGATGTCCCGAGCTGCATATGTTGTGTGCAATTTGCTGTGGTCGGCGCCTTTCTTCCTTTCCCCCAGGAGAAGGAGGACGCGGGCAATGGAGGCTGAAGCAGCAGTGCCGCTTGTTTTCTTCCTTCTCCCAAAGGGACGCACCGCTTCCAGCCTGGCCTGGCCAGCGGGTGGGTGGCCGGCCCTTGAGGGCTTCTTTATTGCACTGGAGCTGAGAGGGGTGGCAGAGGTGCCCATGTGCAGGAGCCCTGGTACTTCTGCCCACCCCGCCCTCCTGGAATATCATCGCGGCGGACGTTCACTTTCTTTTCATCCCCCAGGACCACTGCCACCCATGTCCTCCTTCTCCCAGGGGAAAAGGAAAGCACGGCTGCAGCATGCTCTGGCCTCCATTGCCTGCGTCTTTCTTCTCCTGGGAGGAAAGGAAGAAAGGCATGGCTGCAGCATGCTCTGGCCTCTGCCACCACACACTACTGAGCCTCATTTTGACTTGTTTTAAGGACATTACATCAAAGTTGGATCAGCCTGTAGTGTTTTTTTCCACTTTAATTTTGAGTGTAACTCCAAATCCAGATCTCTATGGGTCGCTAAATTTGATTTCCATTGATAATTTTTGAGTGATTTTGTTGTCAGCACATTCAACTATGTAATGAACAAAGTATTTAATAAGAATATTTCATTCATTCAGATCGAGGAGGTCTTATTTTTGTGTTCCCTTTATTTTTTTGAGCAGTGTATTTGTTATGTTCAGCATCTTGAGTTGGCCAAAGTATATAAAAAGTAGGATAAATGTACAGTATAATAGTAATAATAATACGGTAGGTTTAATCACAGTTTAATTATAGGATTTATATAGCACATGATGCTTTGTACACAGTAATCCAAAACCAAATAAACTACATTGTGGTTTAATCTATTGTGTGAATCCAGCCAATCAACAAGATAAGACCCACAGAACCAGTAAAATCAACCTCCATGAGTTGCAAAGCCACTTCCTTCCCAAGTACTGCAAACCATGTTCTCTTGAATGCAGTTTCATCATTGCACCCTAAAAACCAGTGTCATATCTTCCTGCAACAAACTTTCCTGAAATAGTTAGATATTTTACAAGCTGCTAAGCATATTCGATTGCATATTCTTCTCCCAAGTGAATGCCTTCTACATTAACACGAGGACTAACTAGTATTTTTCAGCACACATCTCCTGAAAATAGCATTGTAATACCCGCTTTGATTTGTCTTTACTTCTATATTTGTGTAATATAATATTCAATTCACAAGATCTAAACAAAACGTTTTTACAACACCTAAACAATAGCAATAGCACTGACTTTTATACAGCTTCACAGTGCTTTACAGCCCACTCTAAGCAGTTTACAAAGTCACCCATACTGCCCCCAACAAGCTGCTAGAAACACCACAAGCCACGGTGTATATGCTTGAAGGAGACCTTAAATGCTTAATTATTTTATTACAGTACTTGCCATAAAATAACAAATCTGGTATGCAGAAAATAGACTATGTTAGAGCCTCAGGCAGCCAGGCCAGCAATAAGAAGGGCTGGGAAGTTCATTAATATATGCACAAGTTCCCTGGCTTTGCAGTATTTGAAGGTTAGGTTTTTTCTCATGTGACCATCAGGATTATTGCGTGTTTTTGGTTTCTTGACAGCATGGCAAATTCCATTTTGTCTATTTAAGGACTGATGGGCAGTTATTTCTCCATGCCTCCTACTCCATAGTTCTCAAGCTGCTTTGGAGTGCTGGGGAACCTTCTGGGACATATTTTCAGAAAAGGCACATGATATAGGTAGTTGACCATAACCCATAAATTCCAGGATAAGAGGTAGGGCCTATCTTCTTCCCAGCAGAAATTGTGTGTAGATATCCAAGACAAAGTCACACAAACCATCCATGCAATAAAGTACTTTGATCTGCTACAAGTCTGCATGTTATACAGCTGTCAAAAGGCACTTGAGGTCTAACAGAAGGAAATGACAACTGCCATGACAGTGAGCATATGATTGTCCTCTTCATCTCAGATAATTTTTAGAATGGCTACAAAGGTAGTTTTTCAAAAGTTTATGCACGATATTTCTGATTTAATGAATGAATTCTGAATTCTCACATGAACTACAAATGCATGTACAAAATCACAAAAAAGCAACATTTATATTATCTAGTCCAACAGTCTGCTCAGCATACAAACAAACCAGACAGACAGACATCCAACCTTGAAATCATCCTCTTCGTTAACCTGGGATAATTAAGTACCAAGCTATCTGACTGCAAACTGAGTAAAGTGATAAATAGCTTATGGTCTGCAAGTTAGCTAATCTTGCTTTTAAATGTTTCATTAATTCAATTACCTCACAATTTTCAGGAATATCAACTTTGTCAGTTTGGTGACCTTAGCCAAACTGGTAAAATGATAATACATTTGCTTGTCTTTTATGAATTCTAACTTTAAAACTTTAAAAGTTTTGCCTATTCAAATTTGCAAATTCATACAGAGGATAAAATAAATGTGCCAAAAATGGCATAATATAATACATTTTGGGCATCAATAAAAAGATTCTAAGCTCAATGAGTACATTAGAGACCGCCAGCAATTTTGTAATCCAGACAGCAAAAATTCTAAGAAAATAAATAGTGCTGCCTGAAATGAGAAGAAAAATCACTTGAATTCGTTTTTCAGTTTTTTCGCACACTTCCAAGCAGCTTATTAAGACACCAATATCTGAGGACAGAAGGCTATTCATGCTTTATTTTAAAGAGGCTTATAAGGAAACACAAGTAAATCTGGAAAAATATGGTATATCAAGTTTTGAGCCAAAATTTCTGTGCCTATCATAGTACATTTCCTGAACTGCGACAAAGCTGAACTTGTGCTGATTTGTATTAATGTTCATGATGTGACATCATTTGGTTTGTTTTCACAGATTTGCTGCCTCCACGAAAAGTAATTGATTATTTAAGGCAACCATAGATTTGGCATGCTTTAATGAAGCTTTTAGGAAACCAGAGGTACACACTTCCCTGAGACTAATTCCAGCTGAATGTTCCCTGCTCGTTTCTAAAAGGAACAAGAGACACTCAAGAACTTTTGCCACATTTGATCATACAGTGATACTGCAGTACATATAAGTAGTTTAAATAGGATCATAATTTACAGTTGATATTGCAATAAAAAGTCGATGCTTTAAACTTTTAATTATTTAACATTTAAACTATTTCTGGAAATTATCTGTCCACATTTGCAATCACAAAAAAGTTGGGTCATCTGATATGCTCAATATCATGAAAACAATAACTCTGTGAAACCACCGCTTTACAATAACAATTACAATTACAATGCTGTGAAATCAACGTTTTTCAGGATTGAGTTTTGTAGCAAATGGAAGGAGCAAACTGCACGCCCAACTAATTTTCATGCTTATCTTACATTCTTTTCATCAGAGATTTGTGGACTAAAATGAAACAGACTTGTAGAGATATCCAATACAATTGACTGCACATCCTGCTGCCAATAATGTGGGGAGGGCTTTCACAGCAGCAATTTTAGTATTACAATGAGAAGAAAAGCCATTTCAGAAATAAAAATACCAACCAATATGTTTTTAAAGGAAGGGTACAGTTTATCTTTGCAACCAATAATGATCCTCAAATATAAAACCATCACCAATTAAATAAATAAGGTATAGCAAAGTACAATAGAAGCAGACCAAGTAAAACAAAACATGGTTGGCCCTTAAAAATTAAGGCAAAATATACAATCTTGATTAGCACCAGACATTATGCAAAATGACAGGATTTTTATTTAATGCCCAATGTCAAGCCAAGAAGAAAACCAGAGCACTTCCTGGGAATATATTTCAGGGTACTAGCAAAAGAATTCTCACTTCAGAATCAAGGAGGATACAAAACAGTTCCTTCTTTTGATGACCCAGGAAAGGAGCTTGGTGTTTTGGAGAACATGTACTTTTATGCAAATATTCCTAAACTGCTAAACTAACTTTTGCATCAGAAGCAGTAGAATATATAATGATAGGAAAGCAAACAATACAGGTGAAACTCGAAAAATCAGAATATCGTGCAAAAGTTCATTTATTTCAGTAATGCAACTTAAAAGGTGAAACTAATATATGAGATAGACTCATTACATGCAAAGCAAGATAGTTCAAGCCTTGATGTGTCATAATTGAGATGATTATGGCTTACAGCTCATGAAAACCCCAAATCCACAATCTCAGAAAATTAGAATTACATGCAATCAATAAAACAAGGATTGTACATAGAACAATATCGGACCTCTGAAAAGTATAAGCATGCATATGCACTCAGTACTTGGTTTGGGCCCCTTTTGCAGCAATTACTGCCTCAATGCAGCGTGGCATGGAAGCTATCAGCCTGTGGCACTGCTGAGGTGTTACAGAAGACCAGGATGCTTCAATAGCGGCCTTCAGCTCTTCTGCATTGTTCGGTCTTATGTCTCTCATCTTTCTCTTGGCAATGCCCCATAGATTCTCTATGGGGTTCAGGTCAGGCGAGTTTGCTGGCCAATCAAGCACAGTAATCCCACAGTCATTGAACCAGGTTTTGGTGCTTTTGGCAGTATGGGCAAGTGCCAAGTCCTGCTGGAAAATGAAGTCAGCATCCCCATACAGCTCGTCTGTGGAAGGAAGCATGAAGTGTTCCAAAATCTCCTGGTAGACGGCTGCATTGACCCTGGACTTAATGAAGCTCAGTGGACCAACGCCAGCAGATGACATGGCTCCCCAAATCAACACAGACTGTATAAACTTCACTCTAGACTTCAAGCATCTTGCAGTGTGTGTCTCTCCATTCTTCCTCCAGACTCTGGGTCCTTGGTTTCCAAATGAGATGCAAAAGTTGCTCTCATCAGAAAAGAGGACTTTGGACCACTGAGCAACAGACCAATTCTGTTTTTCTTTAGCCCAGGTAAGATGCTTCTGACGTTGTTTGTTGTTCAGGAGCGGCTTGACAAGAGGAATACGACATTTGAAGCCCATGTCCAGCATCCATCTGTGTGTGGTGGCTCTTGATGCACTGACTCCAGCCTCAGTCCACTCCTTGTGAAAGTCCCCAACACTTTTGAATGGCCTTTTCCAGACAATCCTCTCCAGGCTGCGGTCATCCCTGCTGCTTGTGCACCTTTTTCTTCCACACTTTTCCCTTCCACATAACTTTCTATTAAAGTGCACTTTGGGAACAGCACTTTGGGAACATCGAACTTCTTCTGCAATTACCTTTTGAGGCTTTCCCTCCTTATGACACCCTAGGGTGTCAATGATGGTTTTCTGCACAACTGTCAGGTCAGCAGTCTTTCCCATGACTGTGATTCCTACTGAACCAGACTGAGACCATTTAAAGGCTCAGGAACCCTTTGCATGTGTTATGGCTTAATTAGCTGATTAGAGTGAGACACTTTGAGCCTAGAATATTGAACCTTTTCACAATATTCTAATTTTCTGAGATTGTGTATTTGGGGTTTTCATGAGCTGTAAACCATAATCATCTCAATCATGACACATCACGGCTTGAACTATCTTGCTTTGCATGTAATGAGTCTATCTCATATATTAGTTTCACCTTTTAAGTTGCATTACTGAAATAAATGAACTTTTGCACAGTATTCTAATTTTTCGAGTTTCACCTATACTTAACACAGTGATGGCTTCAAATCAGGTAAAGGAAACAACTATCCTCAAATTCACCCACAATCACCCCAACACAAACCTAACTTCCACTTTTATAGTGCTCACAAACATATCATGAGGCATTCATGATGCAAATGACTATAATTATCCCCAAAAAGGAAATAGAAGTTCTGAGAAGGAACAACTACAGTGAACCAAATGAATTCCTTAAAGGAGCTAACATACTTCCACTGCAGAGCACTTTTCATTTTATTCTCTGTATTCTCAGTTATACAATTCAACTTTTCACTTTTTAATGTCCTGGATAGCATAAAGGAAGAATTAGGAAGGCTTTAACCTTTCAATCAAGGTGGGATATTAGTAATGAATGAGAGGCTCCACGGACAATAATGATTCCAATATAGTCATTTGCAATGCATGACAATAGTACTTTCACTCTTTTTTTAAATTGCAAATAAGCAGCAAGGGCAACCCTTTAGACAGGGCTGGCATGAGGTAGGGATTTCAATTGTTAAAGAATAAACTCAGAACTGCCTATGCAAGAAAAAATGGCTCATTTGGTAATTAGCAATCCTCTTGACCTAAAACAACACATTTTAAGTTTTAGACATGTTTTCATTCCCAGTAAGAAAAGTCCACTTTTCCCACTGTATTTGCATGACTGAGAAGGGGGTACAACACACAAACGTATATATTATAATAATTGTAGATACCTCCCTCAAATATTTATATAGAGGGATTCCCACTATAGTCAGAATTGCATGACTGCAGACACAAGAGTATTTCCATCTCTTTCTTCCCACAAAACCATCCTAGTATATAGTTTCTACAAAGGCCAAAAGATGAATACACATGCATACTTATATGTGTGTTTTTTCCCCAACAGTATTAACATTTACTCATATCATTGAATGGATTATTAGTATGGAGGAGAAAACATGGCCAAGATCAGAAAAAAGACAGACCTTTTGTGCCTGCCCTAACATTCCAAGCTCCCTGCTCCTGGCTCCACAAAGTCTGATTCTGCAGCAGTGCTGGAAGTGATTAGTTTATGAAAAGACCAGCCCGCCCACCCAAGCACAGGGACTGAGAGGGTCTCCTCTTACACCATCACCATGTGCCTTTCATTCTCTGCTAGAGAAATCCGAAAGGTTATGGTTTTCACTTAAGACAGGAAACCATAAAAAAAAAGAGAAGATTCGGGAGGGGAGTCCAGAAGTCAAAAGAACTCCAAAATTTCTTGCAGACTGGCCCAGGAAATATGAATTAATGTATGGCTTATTGGACAATTTGGTACATTACTATCCATTACCCTATTCAGTGGAAACTAATGTGTTCTTTGCATTTTGCCCTTCCCTCTCTGCTTTTATTCCACTACTTCCTCTTTTCCCCGTTTTTCTTTCCTCATAGAGAATAGGCACTGCTAAATGCATTTCAAAATATCTCTGTGATTCTTCACTTCCTGTTTTAATTTTCATAATTTTAGACACATTCTCAACAGAATGTATGTGAAACTATCTACCAAAAGAACTGTAACTCCTCTAAGAAGTGGGTTTCCCTTCCCTTACTGTCTACATTCAGAAGTTAAAAAGGGATAATTCTGGGTAGACGTCAGTTGGAAACCAGCAGAGAATTCAGAGCTATCTATATGCTATATTAGGAAGTTAAAAAATCCTTTGGGAAAACAATGGCAAAACATTTCCATATTCTTGAAAACTACATTATTTTGACTATCTAGGCAACAGGAGCCAGGCTTGATTTGAGGGAAACTACCCTTTTTTATATCCAAATAACTATACATCATTTGGATGTATTTCCATAAACACTTATTTCAAAATTGAAGACCTATTAATACAGTGGGAATTGGCACTTCCCTGCAAGTCAGGGTGTATGTCTGCGCTTAAAAATGCGGGGTCTACAAATAGATAGCCTAGCCCTAGATAGTGTGTTAGGATCTTGCTTGTAGTAAAGGGATGAAAAAGCAGATAAGATCGAAAAATGGATGGAGAGGCTAAGACTATAACCTTGAAGATTCTGGGATTCTCAGTATTCAAAGATGTATTTTATATTAATTCCATCTTGATGAGAACAATTCACTTGTTGATTTTCCTTAACTATGACCAGGTGAATTTTGCTTGCTATTTTAAACATCTCCATCTGCTTCACAGCTGCTACAGTTCTAGGCAAACACCTGGCTTTTCCCATTTACACAGTGTGTTTTTAAAAGAGATGAAGACTTTAGCACAAATGCAGACAATTTACCTAGATAGTATCTGATTAGAAAAAAGACAATATGCCCTGGTTTAATATTTAGCATTTTAGTAATTATTTAATTTTGGTACTTCAAAGTTTTCTTTAAGGAAAAAAAATACACCAAAACAAAGACGTTCCTATTTCACTGATTTGTATTGTCTCTCATGTCAACTTGTACAAGATAGTTTCAATCAACTGTTATATAACTACAACTCATATAACTTATATAAAATAACTTACAAAACTGAAGAGATATGAGACCAGAAGTACTTTTGTATTTCAAAGATCCCCAATTTATTCTTTGGCATTTCAGGTTTGTCCTGAGAAAGATTTCAATTTAAAACCTGAAAAACCACAAATGGGCATTGTAAATACAATAATGGCCAAACTTGAGACAAGCAACCATCTATGTACTTCATACATCCAAGCTTGAGATTTTCATGCATATCGATAGATATGGAACCAGACAGAATTAAAGTGCTTGTTTCTTGTTTCCTTCCCCCATAAATTTCACACTTTTATATTGACTTCATAGGTAGCAATCTAAAAGTTCAGCTTCTTTTAGCATAGGCCCAGCTAAAATGTTAAGGATTAGTTTAATGAGAGGTGGGATTCTACAGTTTCAGACTGATTCTATAGAATTGATTGTTATGACTGCACAGTTCGGAGAACCAGCAAATCTCGCCACTGACTGCCCCTTCCTTCCTGCCTGCCCCACCCCTCCTTACCTCACCCACGTGCCATCTCCGCCTGCCCACCAGCCATCGCTGTCTGCCTTCTGCTGCGGCTCTGCCTGATTGGATCTACCTGGGTGAGTGAGGCTCTGCAAACCCTGGTTGCCTACCTACCGCCACCGCCACAAGCCCTGGTTGAGTCCTGACTCCCGGGCCGGCCTATGCCACCACCATTATGCCACTGCCACAAGCTCCGTTCGACTCCTGATTCCAGTCCTGGGCCTGCCTAGGCCACCACTGCCATGCCACCTTTGCTGCCCTCACCCTTGCCACCACCGCCGCCACAAGCCCAACTCTCGGGCTGGCCTCGGCTGCCACTGCAGTCCTCAGAGCTCGCGTCCTAGCTAGCTGCCCCCATCCACCATCCCAAACCAGCTTGCCTGTTTTGCTGGTGGCAAAGAGGAAGGCGAGCCAGGGCTGACCAGTCGCCACTCGGGTCCCCACCTGCCTGCATCTCGCCCCCCCCCCGCCTGCATTCTCTTCAGCTGCTGGGTCTTGCCTGATGGGGGCAGAGGCAGGGAGGATGACCAGGGAGCACGACACTATGCTGCCGGCATCACCCCTTTGCCTGCCGCTCCTTCCCTCTCATGCCTGCTGACCTGCATGCTTTGGGAGAGTGCAGGCAGCCGCTGTGAGAATGGCGAGCCCTAATGCTGACAGCGGGGAAAGAAGATCCACACCAGGTTTACTGCACTCAGCCAAAGGACTGCCTCGGGTGGAGGGGGACATGGAGAGGCATGGTGCCCACCCAGCTTCCGTGGGCCTTTCATGTGGGAGGCCTGAGAGAAAATGCCTCCCCTGAGGGTTATCCACTCGCCCATCCGCCGGCTGGCCTGGCCTGAAAGCAGCATGTCCCTTTGTCACAGGGTGATGCGGGACCCGAGGCAGGGCAGAGGTTGAGCAGGTGGCAGTGCAGAGCGGGGCCCAAAAGGCAGTCAAGCCTCACCAGAGTAGATCTTTCTTCCCTGCCATCAGCTATACCTTTCAGCCCATGGAGCTCACACTGATTTCACAACGGCAGCTTACACTCTGCCAAAACGCTCGGCCCGGTGAGGGAGGGGCAGCTGGCAGAGGGCTGATGCAGGTGGACTATGTGCTTCCTGGTCCCCCCTGCACCTCCAAGCACGCGAGCCCCAGCAGCTGCTGGAGAGTCTGGGCAGGGATGAGATGCAGGCTGGCAGGGAGCCGAGTGGCAATGGCTCTGCTCCGGCTGGCTTGCCTTTCTCTCTTTTAGGTAGTCAGGAAAGCCAAACCGCTACCTAGCCCAGAGCTGCCAGAGGGATGGGCGAGGCTGCATCGCGTGCCTTCCCAGCCCTTTGTTTAAAAATCTCCCCAAAACAGGGAGGGGAGGAAGTCCCGCCCATGGCCCCTTTTTTGGACCTGGAAGCCTTGCCTGCCGGCCTTTCTGGGCAATGCAGAAAGAATCCTTGTCACTTTTATATCTGCCATGGGGTTTCCTGGGAGGTGAGCGATGCTGCTGGGTGTTTGGAAAGTACTTCATTGGAAGTGTGTGAATTTGTTTCATGTGGGTCTCCTAGCTTTAGAAAGAGAGAGGGAAGGAGAAAGGGAAGGGATAGAAAGAGAGAGGGGAAAAAAGAGACGGGGAAGAGAAAGAGAGAGAGAGAGAAAGAGAGAACAGACAAAAAAGAAAAGAAAGAAAAGAAAGGGAAAGAAAGAAAACGGGAGAAAGAAAAAGGAAGAAAGGGGTTAAACAAAGAAAGAGGGGGCATGGAAGAGACAGACAGAGAGAAAGAGAGAGGGGGGAGGGGGAAGTGAATGAGATATAAGGATGGATGGATGGATGGATGGATGGATGGATGGATGGATGGATACATGAAGGGAGGGAGGGAGAGAGGAAAAAAAAGGAGAGGAAGAAAGGACACAAACCCTGGCTTCAGAAGATTCTTTGAAACAGCACAGCAATCTAGAGCTGGCCTGGAAGGGATCTCAGAGGTCATCTTCTTGTCCAACCCCCTGCTCCAGCAGGAGATCCTTACAGAATCATAGAATAGCAGGGTTAGAAGTGACTTTGTGTGTGTGTGTGTGTGTGTGCATGGCTATCAAAACTCCAAAAACAGGTCAAGTAGCTCTGGGGAGGTCAGTTGTAAATTAGAACACTTGCTAAGCAACTGGCCATTAAGCGAGGACAACTTGTATTTGGTTTGGCAGCCACATGGCCACACCCACCATGTCACATGACCACCAAGCCATGCCCAGTTGCTCATGTGACCACCAGGCCATGACCAGCCAGTCACATGACCACCAGGCCATGACCAGCCAGTCACATGACCACCAAGCCACACTCAGAAATTAAGCCACGCCCACAGAATCGGTTGTCAAAAAAGTTTCTCCTTATTTACTTACCTATTTACTTTATTGCTTATCTCAAAACAAAGCCCCTCCCCCCCATTCCCTCACCTCTCCAAATACATGTGTGTCCTCCAGTACAGCAGTACCTTTACAAAAAGAACATCAAAAAGGGAAGAAGGCCTGGATTTATGCAGATAAGCACCTTTCTCAGTAAGACTCACCCTTATTTAATGCTATTTTAAGAGACAAAACTTGCTCCCCAGAAAAATGTACAGCTAAATGCAGCCTACTTTCTATCAGTGTGTTCAATTTCTTTCCTTAAAGCCACCGACAATCAAATGTTTTCATTAATTGTAACTTGCTGGATTTAATTTGGCAGTAGAATCAAAAGAGGAGGGGAGGAGATCATCATATGTGAATGCTGTGGATTCTTATTGTTTGCCTGGCTCGGTATACTTCCAGACTTTCTGGATAAAAGCAGTGACTTCTACATGGCCTTGTTAAAAACTTAAAAACTGACACACGCTGAGTGCGTTAGCCGGTATGTCAGGAGAACATGTGGCAGCTCCAGGCGGCTTCAGGCAAATGCCAACTGCCTACAAAGAAGTTCAACAGCTTGATCCCATCTTCCTCCCTACAGTTCCCAGCAAAAGATGGTTAACATTTAGCTATGTTAATGCTGATGTTTCTGTACCTCCAAAGGAAACTGAGTGCAGGCGGAGCCTTTTTTACTGTTTCATAAGGGCCCTGGGGCTTTCAGATGTAGCAGACATAAACAGAAATAGTAAGGCTTTGTTACATGTTTGCCTTAAATATTGGATAAGATGACTATGACCACAAGTATGAGGATTAAAAGAAGCACTTGTTTGTTCTTTCATCCTATAATGAAGAAAATTAGATTTCTCTCTATCAAAAACTGTCATACCTGGTCTGTAAAACTTCAGACATCCACTAAATACCAGGAGAATCCACCATTCATTGTTCCTGCATTAAATCTGTGACAATACAGTAGCACCAAATCACCAGCCTCATTCCAAAAGCAAAAGAACATACAACAATGAGGCCTGTAATTTGTATCAGAATTAGAGATATCATGTTTGCATTGCAAAAAATCCAGATGACCAGATAAATCCAGATAAAGCAACTTGTGTGTGTCTCTCTCTCCTGCCACCTAATGTGTGTCTGGAGTTTTGCAACCCATACCATAGATATGGAAACAGTAAGACAAACGGTTCATCTAAATCAAGGGTCTCCAACCTTAGCAACTTTAAGACTTGTGGACTTCAACTCCCAGAATTCCACAGCCAGCTTTGCTTTGCTGGCTGAGAAATTCTGAGAGTTGAAGTTCACAAATCTTAAAGTTGCCAAGGTTGGAGAAGCATGATCTAAATCAAAGTCAAAGTGTTTTTATACTGAGCTACAGACTGAGTTGGAGTGACAAAGCTTGCATCATACACTGATGTAGGAATGCTATGGTGCACAGCCATATAAATACCTATGCAGCAGTTGACATGAAGTGTTTGCAGGCCCTAAACCAACTTTCCATAAAGATCTATTTTAAGCCTTTTAAAAATCCATAATTCTGACAACTCTCAGTGATCTTTAAAAATGTTATTTCAATGCCAAGTAGATTTTACTGGTAAGCAGCCAGCAGGACATATTACACAGTTTCTATTTTGCTAAACCCATCTCTCTAACATTAAAGGATTTGCCAATAAATATAATTTTCATAAAATATATTTAGGACTTTATTTAAGAAATATTCCAAAGACAGAACACATGTCCCTATTAGAAATAAAGATGGCTTCAACTAGTGACATAGCATCAACATCGTCTTCTTTTGAATTATGAAATTTAATCTTTCTCTAAGATAGTCTTCTGACAAGTGAAAAAGATGGACTAATAAAGGTATATCTCAAAAGAATCCAGAGAGGTATGTTTCTCTGGCAGTGTGTGACACCAATGTACACTGCTCAAAAAAATAAAGGGAACACTTAAACAACACAATGTAACTCCAAGTCAATCACACTTCTGTGAAATCAAACTGTCCACTTAAGTAGCAACACTGATTGACAATCAATTTTCACATGCTGTTGTGCAAATGGAATAGACAACAGGTAGAAAGCATAGGCATTTAGCAAGACATCCCCAATAAAGGAGTGGTTCTGCAGGTGGTGACCACAGACCACTTCTCAGTTCCTATGCTTTCTGGCTGATGGTTTGGTCACTTTTGAATGCTGGCGGTGCTTCCACTCTAGTGATAGCATGAGATGGAGTCTACAACCCAACTAGTGGCTCAGGTAGTGCAGCTCATCCAGGATGGCACATCAATGCAAGCTGTGGCAAGAAGGTTTGCTGTGTCTGTCAGCGTAGCGTCCAGAGCATGGAGGCGCTACCAGGAGACAGGCTAGTACATCAGGAGACCGTAGGAGGGCAACAACCCAGCATCAGGACCGCTACCTCCGCCTTTGTGCAAGGAGGGACAGGAGGAGCACTGCCAGAGCCCTGCAAAATGACCTCCAATGGGCCACAAATGTGCATGTGGCTGCTCAAACGGTCAGAAACAGACTCCATGAGGGTGGTATGAGGGCCCGACGTCCACAGGTGGGGGTTGTGCTTACAGCCCAACACCGTGCAGGACACTTGGCATTTGCCAGAGAATGGGCGTTGGTTCTTACCTGATACGCCCCTTCTCGGCGAGCCGCGAGGAGCATCCAGAGACTGGGATGTGCTTCTGAGTCCTCTTCTTGCAGGCTGAGCTTTAGATGAGGAAACGCTCCGCCCCCTCACGTGGTATCGCGCAGCGTCTCCCCAGTTTTTTGCGATAACGAGAAGAGAAGTTATTAGTTCTATCTAATCTACTATTGGCTCCTTGGCTGAAGCAAGATTCCCCACCAGACGGAGAAATTAGGGTGGGGCTGGATGCTCCTCGCGGCTCGCCGAGAAGGGGCGATCAGGTAAGAACCAACGCCCATTCTCCTCGAGCCGCTCGGAGCATCCAGAGACTGGGACATACCAAAGCTGGGCTGTCCCACGGGTGGGACTCCGTCTGGCCCGAAGGCCCCTCCGGATCACTGATGACCCTCTGTAAGACCCGTCGGCCAAAGAGGCCTCCGCTGAGGCGTACGTATCTATTTTATAATGTCTGATAAACGGGGACGGAGAGGTCCAGGTGGCTGCCCGACAAATGTCAGCGATGGGGGCTTGCGTGGCCCAGGCCGCCGAGGTGGCTGCACTTCTGGTGGAATGGGCGGTTATTCCACCCGGAGCGGGCAGAGAATGGGAAAGGTAGCACCTCGCAATAGTAGCCCTGATCCAGCGACTGATGGTGGAAGGAGAAACCTTAAGCCCCAGTGACCTGGGTTGAAAGGATAGGAAGAGGGATTCCGACCTTCGCATGGATTGAGTGCGCTTAATATATATACGCAAGGCCCTTCTAACATCTAGGGTGTGCCAGAGGACCTCCCTGCCCCTGGAGGGCCTAGGGCAAAAATTTGGTAGAACCAGTTCCTGTGACCTATGGAAGGGAGAGTTAACTTTGGGTAGGAATGTGGGGTCAGGACGAAGGACCACCCGATCAGCGTGGAATACACATAGATCGCTCCTGACTGACAAAGCTGCTATTTCCGAAACTCGACGAGCAGAAGTAATAGCTACTAGAAAAACTACCTTAAATGTGAGAAACTGAAGGGATGAATCCCTCAAGGGTTCGAACGGGGAACGTGTGAGAGAAACGAGGACCTTGTTGAGGTCCCATGTGGGGAACCTGTGAACAGTGGGAGGGCACAGGTTGGTGGCACCCCTAAGGAAAGATCTAATTCGGGGGTGATGAGAAAGGGAACCGTAGTTATCACAGGAGACCACGGTTGAGAGGGCAGAAACTTGTCGTCTCAGGGTGTTAGGTGCGAGCCCCTTACGAAGGCCTTCCTGAAGAAAATCTAGGATCTGAGCCACAGAGGGAGAGAGGGGATCAATCTGAGACCCGCTACACCACTTGCAGAACCCCTTCCAAGTGGCATCGTAAATTGCAGTAGTGGAAGGTCGCCTAGCGGCCAAAATAGTGTCGATGACTTGACTCGAGAGATTCTCACTAGTCAGACGGATCCGCTCAACCTCCAGACGGCTAACTGGAGCCATTGAGGCTCCGGATGCAGAAGGGGCCCCTGAGAGAGGAGACCCTGTCCGGGGGATCCTCCATGGGGCGCTACCGATAAATTGCGGAGATCCGCAAACCACGGTCGCCTGGGCCAATAGGGAGCCACCAGGAGAAGGTCTGCCCTCTCCTGAAGAAGTTTCTGTATTACTCTGGGAACTAACGGGAGCGGAGGGAAGGCATATAGGAGCCCTGGGGGCCATGGGCAGCGCAGAGCATTGTGATTCTCCGACCGGTGAGATGGATACCGGGAGAAGAACCGTGGAAGCTGAGTGTTGGACGGGGAGGCGAAGAGATCCACCACCGGAAGGCCGAATATTCTGGACGCTTCCTCGAATAGGGATGGATGGAGACGCCATTCTGCCTGGTCCACCGTGGCCCTGCTCAGCCAGTCCGCCTGAGTATTGTCTACTCCGGAGATGTGTTCGGCTTTTAGTGATAGGAGGTTGGATTCTGCCCAGCGGCAAAGGCGCTCGGCTTCCCTCATTAGCTGGATGGACTGGGTGCCGCCTTGCCTGTTGATATGGGCCTTGGCCGTGACGTTGTCCGTGAGAACGAGGACGTGATGTTTGCGGATCTGAGGAAAACTGCGCAGGGCCAGATGGACAGCGTGAAGCTCTAGCCAATTGATGCTGCACCTTTGCTCGGACGGCGACCATCTGCCCTGAGCCGAGAGCGAGTCGAGATGAGCGCCCAACCGGACAGGCTTGCGTCCGTAGTGACGGTGAGTCGTTGAGGTTCCGCAAGAGGTGGCCTCTGTTGATGGCGGGATTGGTCCACCATAGGAGAGACGTGAGGACCCTTGGAGGGACCCTGACTCTGGCCTTCGAGTTGCTTCTTCCGGATCGTTGGAATGGGAGCAGGAACCACTGGAGGGATCTGCTGTGTAGACGGGCCCAGGGAATAATAGAGATGCATGACACCATTTTGCCCAACAATTTAGAGAGGTCCAGTAAGGCCACCCTCCTTGAACGCCTGATCTGTTTGACCAGGGCCTGAATGCTAAGGAACCTCTCCTGGGAGAGGAAAACTTTTGAGAAACCGAATCAATTATGGCGCCCAAGTGGTTGATTCGGGTGGAAGGGGTAAGTTGGCTCTTTTGCCAATTGACTAGAAACCCGTGTGCCTGTAAGGTGGAGAGGGTGACCCTGGTATCCCTGACTGCCTGGGATTTGGACGGGGATAGAATAAGGATATCGTCCAAGTAGCAGTGGAGGCGGACAGGAACGCTTCTGAGATGAGCCGCCAGAGCCGCCAGGACCTTGGTGAAGGTCCGGGGAGCCGAGGCCAGTCCAAAGGGAAGGGCCACGTATTGATAATGAAGGCTATTGTGACAGAACCTGAGGAATTTGAAATGGGAAGGCCTGATTGGAATATGGAGGTATGCCTCCGAAAGATCTATGGAAGATAACCAGTCTCCCCGCCTGGTGCCTAAAAGAATTGATTGCAAAGTGTGCATTTTGAATCTACGCTGGATAAGGTGACGGTTGAGCCGTTTCAAGTCCAGGATGGCTCTCCAACCCCCAGAGTGTTTGGGCACCACAAAGAGATGGGAGTAAAACCCCTTTCCTCTCTGATCCGGAGGGACAGGTTGAATGGCCTGGATGTCAAGAAGATGATGGATGGCTGCATCCATTAGTGCACGTTGGAGGGATCCCTTGAGGAGGGGGAGGGGAAGAAACAATCAGGGGAGCGGACCTGAACTCCAGGGCGAGGCCAAACCTGATTGTGTCCCTAACCCATGCATCGGAAGTGGATATGTCCCATTGGGCGGCGAAGTGGCTGAGGCGGCCGCCAACGGGGGGGAGGAAGAGGCTCTACCTTCTGCGGTAGGGCCTTCCTCCCGATCCCCGAAAGGGTCTCTTGTAGCCGCCACCGCGTCTGGATCTGTCGCCCGGGTCCGTGCGGTCCTGGGATCGGAAGGAAGGGGGTCTAGGGTATCTGGGCGGGAAGGGGGTTGGTAGAAGGGGCGTGGAAAGCTCCTCCGAAAGGGCTGAGAGCCCCTGGTCTCCGATCTTCGAAAAAGGGAGGGCAAATACTTTCTCTTACTGCGGCCCTCGACCAGCAGTGGTTCCAAAGCTGGGCCAAACAGTTTATCTCCCGTAATGGGAGCAGTGGCCAGCTTGACCTTATTCTTTACGTCCGCCTGCCAGTGTTTGAGCCATAGCATGCGTCTAGCCGTGACATGCGACGTGATGGCCCTGGAAGAAAATTTTACCGACTGGTAAGTGGCGTCAGCCGAGAACTCGGCTGCAGCCACTAACTTCGCTATATCCTGGTGAGCTCTGAGATTGGAGGCAGGGATGTGGTCCTTGAGCTGACGTAGCCAGCGGATAGAGGACCTCGTGAAAAATGAGGCGGCCGTAGCTGACTTAATGGCCCAGGCGTCAGATAGGTGAGCCCTGCGTAGCGCCTGCTCCGCCCGCCTGTCCTCAGGTTTCAAGGCCTCTAGGGCCTCACTAGGGGTAGAGGAGGAGGCTAGACCCACAATGGGGTCATCGACCTCCGGGATATTCAGGAGGTTGGACAGAGCCGAATCGAGATTAAAGAATCTCTTGTCTTGGCTAGAGGGAGTGGGAGGGGTCCCTGAGGAGGTAAGTTGCTTCGCTACCAGATCTACGAAGATGGGAGGGGATGGGATGACCTCAGCTTCCACCACTGGTTGGGTGAAAATGGAGTCTTCCGGGCCCTCTGGGACAGGGGGGGTTTCTGCAGCGGACTGGGAAAGAAGGCCAGAGACATTCTTGGCCTTAAGGAGGAGGGACTTGAACATATGCGGTTTAAACAGCCCCCCAAAGGAGGGTTGGTCGGGAGAAGGGTCCTCGTCCTCCGACATCTCCCCCTCCATGATGTCAGCCTCTAAGAGGGGTTCACTGTAGCGGGAGGATCCCATCCGGGAATCCTCTTCCTCTTCCCTGAAATCCCCAAAGTCCCCTTCCTCCTCCACCTGGGCCCCAATCGGAGGAGGGCTGTCCCTCTGAGAGAGTACCTGGTCAACTGGGGGGACCGGTTGTGGAAGGGATCTGATTGATATCGAGTCGTGCTCGGAGGCTCGCGGAGAGAAGCCTGATCTTGTCATGTGTTGTAGTCCCTCTGCTATGCCCTGGCGGATGGCTGATTCCATCCAAGCCCTGATGTGAGGTGGAACCTCGGAGGTAGAGGGTTCATCGTGGCGCAGACCAGCGGCTGTGGGTGTAAAGGTGGCTTCGGGGGTCCGTCTGGTCGGAGGTCCGGGGGTCGGAAGACCCTGAAGCGAACTGCGCCTAGGTAGGGAAGAGGGGTCTGAGGGGAGAGATTGAGCAGAGGTAGAAGGGTTTGGAGGAGGAGGCATTGACGGCCCGAGCGGGACTCCCTTGAACGCCGGTCAAACTCTTTTCCAACGCTTTGTGGCGCCTTAAGGCGTCACGTTGGGCGGCCTTGGAAGGTTCCTTGTCCTGTCTAGAGCCCTTAGGTTCCTTGTCCTGCCTGCGCAAGTAGTGGGACTTTGCCTTAGCCTTCAAAGAAGGACGTTTAGAGGGATTGTCGTCTGCCATGTTAGATACAAGTACTAGCAAAGGCGGTTGGCTCGCCCAGATCAGGCCTGGATGAGGCCGGGTGAAGGTGAAGCTGGCCCTCTCCCCCTTTTGGAATTTGTTGTGTACAGAGATAACAGTAAGGTATCTAAGAATATAGTATGTACAGAAAAATAGATACTCTAATTGTAATTCTTCCTTTTCCTTTTGATTGATTTTTTATCTTTATTATGCTTTTGTACCAAATGTATATACAGGTTATCCGTATATATTTATATATCTACGAAAAAATATTATTGTACAAGACAAAAATTATTATTATTATAATTATTATTATTTTTTTTTTTTTTTTTTTTTAATATATTCCTTTTGTATATGTATTAAGTATATATATATATAGATAGATTTTTTTTTTTTTTTTTTTTTTAAACAGTAACCGTAACAGTGAGAACTTCGTATATCTCAGTACAGGCCAATTAGTCAAATAAACACCTGAGGCCTATGGTAGAAGAAGAGCCTCTGGCAGCAGGCCTCCAGACAAGAAAATAAAACCGGAGGGGGCTGCAACTTCGCCCGAAAAACGGGCTGCGGAGGCCAACAAGTAATACAAGGGCCAGCCAGGTGGAAGAAATGGGCAGCTAAGCTTTGACCCAAGGCCTGGGGCTCCAATTCGCCGCAGCTAAAGAAATTCAAAATGGCGCCCGACCACGATGCGGAGCCAAAATGGCGGCCGCAAGCTGAACCGTCGGGGACGCCTTCGGGACGGAAGGGAGGGCTTCGCTGGTCAGCTCAGCGCCTAGGGCCCTAGGGGCGATGACCCTCCCGATCGGTGTTTAAGGTGGGGGAATCCAGCAGTAAAGGAAAACGCGTGCCACGAGGCAACGCGGAGGCAGCGAAGCGATCAGATAAGGGTGGGGGGTCGCGCTATCGCGCTGCGAGCCCGCAGCCTTGCCCCAAGGACGGGGAAAAATTTTCCCTTAAGTCCAGACCCTTTGCGCAGGAGGAGGAAGGAAAAGCAAACCTTATCAAGACGAGAGGGTTGTAATAGAAAGGAAATGTGCGATCAGCCAAGGAGCTCTCTGAACACACAGCCTGACTCTTCGAGGCTGAGCAAAAGACTGGGGAGACGCTGCGCGATACCACGTGAGGGGGCGGAGCGTTTCCTCATCTAAAGCTCAGCCTGCAAGAAGAGGACTCAGAAGCACATCCCAGTCTCTGGATGCTCCGAGCGGCTCGAGGGAGAACACCAAGATTGGCAAATTCGCTACTGGTGCCCTGTGCTCTTCACAGATGAAAGCAGGTTCACTGAGCACATGTGGCAGACGTGACAGGGTCTGGAGACACCATGGAGAATGTTCTGCTGCCTGCAACATCCTCCAGCATGACCGGTTTGGCAGTGGGTCAGTAATGGTGTGGGGTGGCATTTCTTTAGGGGGCCACACAGCCCTCCATGTGCTCTCCAGAGGTAGCCTGACTGCCATTAGGTATCAAGATGAGATCCTCAGACCCCCTGTGAGACTATATGCTGGTGCGGTTGGCCCTCCTAATGGAAGATAATGCTAGACCTCATGTGGCTGGAGTGTGTCAACAGTTACTGCAAGATGAAGGCATTGATGCTATGGACTGGCCCGCCCGTTCCTCAGACCTGAATCCAATTGAGCACATCTGGGACATCATATCTCGCTCCATCCACCAACGCCACGTTGCACCACAGACTGTCCAGGAGTTGGGGGATGCTTTAGTCCAGGTGTTGGAGGAGATCCCTCAGGAGACCATTTGCCACCTCATCAGGAGCATGCCCAGGCGTTGTAAGGAGGTCATACAGGCACGTGGAGGCCACACACACTACTGAGCCTCATTTTGACTTGTTTTAAGGACATTACATCAAAGTTGGATCAGCCTGTAGTGTTTTTTTCAACTATATAATGAACAACATATTTAATAAGAATATTTCATTCATTCAGACCTAGGATGTCTTATTTTTGTGTTCCCTTTATTTTTTTGAGCAGTGTATATTAAATCCACTTTATCAGAGTCTGACTGTTTTGTAAAACAGGACTTGTCTTATACATTTCCTACATGGTCTATGCCATGCACAATTCACATTGTTTTTAAGGAATCTGGTGAATACACACACACACACACACCAAGGACCATGTTTTGCTTAGGACAAATTTGCTGTTCAACACATGGCCAAACTCACACAATAAATTAACTGTTTGGCAGCCACTGAACCAGTCCTGGAGCCAAACCAGTTAAGACTTTAATGTGATCCCAATTTCCTTTTTCTGAGAGAGAAAAAAAAAGAAATGGGGGGGAGGAGGGGAAGGGGTCAGTAAGAAAATTCCCCTTTGCTGTATAAATCCTTGCCAATCATCCCAGATAAACCTGTCGCCCACAGTTCTCAGATCTGCATTAGCGCTCCTAAGCTCAAAGATGAGGCTACAGCTGAACACACATGGTGTTCAGTGTATCTGACTCCTGCCATGTGTTTTCTATAGCTTCGACATTCAATCATTTAAAAAATATTTACAGAGCTTTGCCTTTAATCAAAAAAACATGGCTAGAGATAAAGCAAGCTTAGTGCAAGTTACTGTTTCTGTTACTGAAATGCCAGAAAAGGCAATGATGTCATCAGATAAATTTAGTTTCCAACCCTGGAAAGTTTTATACACCTTATGCTCTATGTTAACAACTGAAGCGGGACAAGACTCTTAGGGAGTCAAAGTACAGAAAACACAGAAAAGTTATTCTGAGAAAATGACAGCCAAAAGAAAATATTAACGTAAATGCTCTAAAAATGATAAGGAAATGAAAGGATAGAAGAAAAACTAATTCTACTGTTGCTTGCTCTTTAAAACAAAAACAAAAAACAAAAGCATACAGTAATTCAATTTGCATGAGGGGATACAATTATTTCTATCCAAGAGTTAAGCAGGCCTAATTCTGGTTCAATGATGTTATTATCATTAAGTATTGAAGGGCTTTTTGCTTGGATACTTAAAAGATTTCTACATAATAAAGACTAAAGACAATTGTTTAGTAAAAAGGAATTATCTAGAATATTTCGTACTCAATAGATCAAACCTCTTTCTCTTATAAAGGAGATCAGCTTAATTAATGCAAAGCTAAGTTTAAATTACTGGATGTAATGACTTGAGTAATTTTTTCCTTAGAACCTTGTTGGGGGGGGGGCAATATGCTGACTCTAAACCGCTTAGAGAGGGCTGTAAAGCACTGTAAAGCAATATATAAGTCTAAGTGCTATTACTATTTCATATGTGGTGGAGTGGTTTCCTATGTGGAGACTGATGGAAGAAGTACAACAGACTTTCTACATGACTGTAGCTCTTTTAATCATTCTTTTAGTAAAGTTTAATAATCAGATCCATAACTGACAAGAACAAAAACAACAAAGTATCCCATATCAAGAATGGGAAAGTATGACTATTAATGCATACATTCCAATATTTGGAAATAGTGATGATTCAAAGCTTAGTTCAAATATCATAGCTTGTTCTGATGTAGTTTAATTTCATGTTAGTTTGTTGTAAACCAGAGTTTAGGTCTTAGCATGTTTGAACATAGCCAATTGCAGCTGATACAAACAATGGTTAGGCCATACTTACTGAAAAATCTAACTTTACCCAGTAATATGAAAAAAATTATAAGATACATCAGCTACAAATGAGAAATGGATTTGCTCTTAAGAACATAAGCATACGGAAAGAGCAAAAAGAAACACTACTGGTTTATAAATGTGTCAGTTCGCATACGCAGCTTAAATAAAGTCCAAACTTTAAATTATTCTGCTGAGATCATCACTGACATTTAAACAAATAACATGATTTTTTAGCAATGTTATTTCAAACGAATTAAAGATTAAGTAAAAACTAAAGGACACTAAATATTTACTTTAGTTAGCTACTTATGAAGGAACCAGCAAAGCAATGGAAAATATTAAAATATTTGTTGGATTTTAGGTCCATCATCTTGTGAGATAATCTTATGATGGTAATCACTAATTTCAAAAACAGAATGTTTCTCATTGAACCCTTTCTGAAAGTTCAACTCTAGTTACAGCTATTTAATGAAGGTAGAAGCAACAAGTAAATCATGCTCAAGGAAAGATCAACAGCATTCTTCCATCCTGGATGAGGAATTTTCTGAATTTAAACAATAGAGTTCAATGGCAGAAGTATCTAGCAAAAAGAAACAAGATGACCAGTGAATTGAATGAAAGAACCCAACAATAGATTCAAGGGTAATCTGGGCATTGTCCAGAAGTAAAACAGGTTTCAGAGGACATCTACAACTAGTTACTTTTCTTGGTAAAATAAAAAAAACCTCATCTGATATGGTATCCAGTTTCTAAGAGGTCAATTAAGATGTTCTCACTATAGCTGCTAGTCTACAGATCTAGAATATAAGGCAATAACTTTCTTCTGATGATGATTTTCAAGACCTTCTTTTGGAATTAAATCTCCCTCTGATCCTGAATGTGATATATTACAGTACCTGGAGAAGTGTGTCAGAAGCCCCACCTCACTTCAAGGTTGGAATGGAATATGCATGAGTTATGAGGTAAGCAGCTACATAAGATATTAAACTATAAAATAAATCAAACCACCACTGAAACTGTACTATTTAGAAAAGGGGCTCATGTTCAAAAGATATACAGAGCACACAACAACCTTCATTTGGGTTTTCTAATTCAAAATTACATAAAATATAAATTTCAACTTATTAAATTTACATCATCATTATCTGAGTGTTCCACATGGATTTCATATTCTAAATTCCTTTATTACTGAACACAGTAGGTACTATCTTGATAATCTAGATTAATGAATATTATTTAAATATAAGTAACACAATGATAATTCACTTAATGAAAATGGTAATGCTTTTATTACTGGGTATTATAGTTCCCTTTTCATACTAGTGTTGACTAAGATTGGGCATGGTTTGAAAATTATTTGAGAGAAGTCATTTAAAGAACTAACCTAGACTGTGGCTCACTAAAGCAATCATGTCTTCTTTCAGACTCACAAGTGAATAAATATTTTAGCATTCATAAAATATATTTTGAATGTGGATTCAGTTCAAAAATTAAGTTTATATATTGTATATACTTCAAGAAATAAACTAGGACTTGACTAAAGAAAGACAAGAAAAGAAACCTGCGAAGAAAAAGACAACTGATGACTACTGGTCATAATGATTAAGTATTACTTCTGCAGAGCAATCTAAAAAGGAGAACACTATTGCTTTCATATTCTGATATGGACTTCTTATAGGTCCATCCTATCTATCTATCTACCTACCTACCTACCTACCCACCTACCTACCTACCCACCTACCTACCTACCCACCCACCTACCCACCCATCCATCCAATTTATATGGTCACCCTAGTGAGGTAGGTATAAGCCTCTTGATGATCTTGGCTAGACTTGTGAGTTCAGTATAGTCAAGCCATTCAGAATCTGTATGTAAAGCCAGGAGTACAAACCAAAACCAGGAAAACAAAACATATTTCAGAAGAAAGCAATGACAAACTACTTCTATACTGTTGCCAAGAAAACTACATGGGTGTCTCCATGAAATTAAGAGTCAGACGTGCCTAGGAGATTTGAATTTACAGTACATTTTAAACACACAGCTTTTCTTAATATCCACTTTAATTTTATTTCCACCTGTTTCTTTCCAAAGCTACTAGGCTGTTCATTTTTTTCTTATTACAAATAATAATCTGGAAAAAAAAACAAAAAACAGAAAAGGGCCTTATGATATCCCAATTTAATTTTACAATCAGAATATTTTACCAAATTGCTAAATCACCAATTTCAAGTTTAGTCTAATTATGAATAATTATAATAAAGCTGAATTATGAAATATTGCCTAAATATTAGGCAATAATATTGACTAGTATTAGAAGCATATAAAAATAACATATTCCTTCAATGGATCAGTAATATCATAAGATGACCTATTTGCTAAAGGCTTGACTATTAATTAAACAGTAATGGAGAAAGTGGACAAGCCTGATTGGTTTCACACTAGAACTCAATTTGCCCATAAATTAATTTGCCAACTTGCCATTACTCTTGTTGTTGGTTGTAAATAGTAAATTGCAATCCATTTAATAAAAGTCCATACTGGCACATGACCTGCTTTAGAAAGTTAATCTGAACTACAGCAAAAGTTTTTTTTCAACATCCAAAGGTTAAAACAGCAGAATCCAATCAATCTTGAGCTATCCAAAATATCCATTAATGTATATTATCTAATGCTTATCTGTTTTTAATAGCAGGGTTGTCTTAAAAGACTAGCAAACTTATTTCCACATAAGCTTTCACAGATCAGATGCATGGAGTAGTCCTGAGATTACATATTATATATGTAAACATCTGTTGGGGAAGATTCCCATAGCTGTGTGAAACCTTTCCCATGGTGTTGCCAAGAAAACAACTTGGACATGTCCATGAAGTCATGAGTAGTAGAGTTCAGCTCGAAGGAGATTTACTATTTATTACCTACTGTGAATATCCAGAGGCATTTGGCTGGCTGCTGTTGGAAGCAAGGAGTAGGGTTAAATGGACTTTAGTCTGATCCAGCAAAGCAAATTATATGTTGTTAAGAGCTGTCTGGCAGCACTCACAAATGGATAATTATGTCAGAACTAATACTAAGAAAGCCTCATTTCCAGGAACAGGAAGGTACCACTGGGATGCATCACTATGAATCTTGATACCCCAGGATGGTAATGAAATACAAATACTGGTTTTTTATTCTGTGTTTCCCTGCACTAGTTTGGCAATCATTATTATTAGTTTCCCAACCTGAGATATTCACAGGTACAGAAAAAGTTTAAACACAGTATGCAAGTATTACAAACATGCAAGTATTCCTTTTATTTGCTTTTATGCTCAAACAATTGAGTAAAAGAATCTTATAGTATTAGCCTTCAATAAAGGAAAACAAAACGTGCCAAACCTCAAGAATCTAAAGTAAATTCTCATTCAATTGCCAGACAAGCAAACTTTGCACAACCATCACCAAGAGAAACAGTTTTTATTTACTCTCATTGGGTCTTTTATCAATGGTAGAAGAGTTTTTTAGGTTGATTTCAAGCCCAGAGGCAGTATCTTTTTAAGTGCCAACTGCATCACATGAGCATTGACTATAATGAATATTCAAGTATTAAAGGAAAACTACTTAAATGCTCTTGAACCTTTCTTTATTGTCATCTTTAGAGAGGACCTTTCTTTTTTATAGCTATCAATAGTAAGCAGCCAAAGTGGTACAGAGAATAGAATACTGTATGTAGATTTGAGCAATCCAGCTTTAATTTACTGCACAGATCAGAAACCCATTTGGTAACTGTGATAGTTTCTCAATTGACTTTAGTACAATTAAGATCAACTGTGAATCTAGGATTGTCAAAGAAAGATTACAATACAAATAAAATAACCTTTTCATTAAAATCTAACAAAATTCTCTATTTGATCCCCCATGGGAGTAAATTCCATTTATGAAATCATAAATTCCATTTATGAAATTTATGAAATCATACTACTGCTAATCATAATTAACAAAATCACAATAGTCACTTGTCTAAGATCAGGACTAGACAGTAGGCAAGCCTCAAATTACTTGTCTTTTTTAATACCGAAAAATACTTTTGAAGGTACATTAACAGAGATCGAGGTAACATCTAGGAAATGGAAAGTGTTTCAAAATCAGTCTCTTGTCTCCAATTTCTTCAGGAGTCAGATTACTAGCCACAGAAATGTTATTTAATCAAACATTTCTAGCTTTCAGTCACTGAATGTAAAAAAAGAAGAAAATAGTTTTAAATAGAAAATAAAGCTATTATGAAAACTATTATTGTAATAGGAAAATAATATAGAAATATTAGTAAGATTACTTTAAAGTATCCTCTTTGGGGGAGGGAGGAAGATAGGAATACTGGACAAAAAAGAAACGCTCCTACAATGTTACATGCAATTGGCAGATCACAAGACATGTATGAATGATGTGGGTGAGGAGGGGAAGAGACAATTAAACAATAGGACTAAATATACCTAAATGCATGGAATTGTAATTGTTTTTAACAATTTAAATGTACAAAAAAGCAAACACAGTGCCCATTCAAAAGAGCTGTAATAGACAACCTTAATTAGTTCTATACTTCTTAACATCTGTAGCGAAGAAAGATGGTCAATGGTCATCTAACTGAACAGAAACACACCTGCTGATAAATTCTATTCAGGAATTTCATGTCAAAAAAGATATGTAACTTTGTACTGAATCCTTATAATGGCATATTAAATAGGTTTTTTTTATGAAACTCTTATCCTTTTGGCGATAGCAAAATAAACTGCATAGAATGTTTACCTCTCATTAATGTGTGTAAAAGGGTCAAATTTGAAAAGTTTAGTGCAGAAAACATTCAATTTCTTATTCCAAAGAGTTGCCTCAATTTCAAAATAGGTTGTTTGTACCTTTCTGGAATCCTTTGGACTGCAAGGAGATCAAACCGGTCAGTCCTAGAGAAGATCAACTCTGACTGCTCTTTAGAAGGTCAGATCCTGAAGATGAAACTCAAATACTTTGGCCACCTAATGAGAAGGAAGGACTAGAGAAGAGAATGCTGAGAACGATTGAGGGCCAAAGAAGAATGGGACGACAGAGAATGAGGTGGCTGGATGGAGTCACTGAAGCAGTCGGGTGTGAGCTTAAATGGACTCCGGGGGATGGTAGAGGACAGGAAGGCCTGGAGGACGTTGTCCATGGGGTCACGATTGTTCAAACATGACTCCTCTACTAACAACAACTACAGCAACCTTTCTGGAAGTGTTTTAAACTCAAAACCAAACTGTTTTTGAAATATTTTTAGAATGGGTCAGAATGTCAAACAGAGTACTACAATGTCTCCGTACTCTTAATCATTTTTAGAATAGATGGGCATATAGTACAATGTAGGGATGAGCTGTTCTTCAGCACAACCTTAGATATAACCATGAGTTAAGTATATTGGAGAATCACTTGAAGAACCATGTCTACTAAAGGAAGTGGAAGGAAGGAAGGAAGTACTGACATGCAAGTTAGGAAAAACTGAAAGGGAAAGAGAAAAAAATACCAAATCACTAATACGTGGGAAGTGGACCTTACAAAATATACAGATAAGTTAACTCTGCCTAAATTGCTATGTTCAGGAAGTAAATCAAGATAAATAGTGATAAAAGAATTATAGGATAACATTTATCTGAGAACTTTTCTAGAATTAAAATGTAAAATCCCTAATTATCTAATAAAAGATCAACTAGGAATAGTCACTTAAACTAGGAAAAGCAACAAATGTAATGCTAGTTTTTAAAATTAAATTAAATATACAGTATATAAATGGGTCAGATTAACATGTATCCTGGGAAAACTAGGGAAGATGTCAGTATTCACAAAGACAACCTTTGCTGAAGAATGTAATTCAAAACATGATTTTGCAAATGTATGCCTCATTAACCTTTTAGAGTGTTGAGTATAATATACATTTGGAATCATCCAAATCTTGGACTTTTTTAAAGACTTCTGATAAAGGCTCCCACATTCTAGGCAAATTTAATAACCCTGGGAATACCTCAGAGGTTTGATGGATCAAAAATTGACCCATTACTACATAGTATAGTAACAGGAAGCAGAAACCAAGATAGTCATCAAACTGGAACAGGAATTAAGTCTGAGCAAAGCAATTTCTCAGTGGTGCAAAGGAGTAACAAAAGTATCCCAAGAATTCAGTAGATGGGAAAATGAGCATCACTGTAGGAAGCAATATATACGGTATTCATATAAAAATGTCATGCATAACGGGAGAACAATCTCTCACATGTTAGTGGAATAAGGAAAATGATCCTAGGATAAAATGTGCTGTGTACCAAACAGCTAGCCTATGTATGCCTATTTCACACTAGCAAACATATACGGGACATCAGTAGAAAATTAAATTTTTCGAAAACCACTAGTCTCATAATACTTTCATTTAAATTCAGTTAATAGTATTTGAATCTCTTTGCAATTCTGGCCACATAAAAAAAAAATAGAGCTCTTAAACATGCTGATGATTCATGTTAAAATCAAGCATAGAAGTACAATTAAGCACAGAATTAAAATATAAAATGTAACAATGGCCATTCATTTTGACACTTTGAAAAGTTAGATCTATGAAAGGTAGTGCTAGCAATTGCTACTAATCATAATACTAATTACTAACATAATAATTACTTACATTACTGAAGATATTGTGCTTTTCAATGTAGCTACAGAATGCTACTCCTCCCATATTTTACTTATGTATTACTCAAAAACATGTTAGCCTCTGTGTAAACAGAATGCTGAATTGTAGACTTTTGGTTTGATTTAGCAAGGGTTCTCTAATGTTGTATATTTCTAGATTATTGGGCTGCAACATAGGTATTGCAGTCTTTTAACTTTTTCATAAAATGCAAGCATAATTGTGAACCCAATTATAACATGCTATACTGATTATGTATTTATGCAGATTTTCCAGGCCAAATTTACATTTCTGAAATTGACTTGCTATATATTACATTACCAAAATAGTCTGCTATTTTGATTCGCTCAGTCTTGCATAAATAAAAATTGCTATCTCAGAGCACCACAAAGGATTGTGACACTATACATGTTGTAAGAAATTTTGGTATTTTCCTCTAGTCAGGCATCTCCCAACAATCTTAGGCTACAAAATTCATCATCCTCAACCAGTTGGCAACATGAACAACTTTGAACACTGATTCCATAAATCATACTATGGAGCAATATGTTTTACAATCTTTTGACAAGAATGCTGTTAAAGCTATCTGGGTTGAATAGTACAATAGTACATACTCTCCTCCTTCCAAAAAATGCCTTAATTTTTCTCTCTACCATGGTTTCACTGGAGTAAAATGCTGATTCTAATCTATGGTTAATAATAAAGAATTTTTAATAACCTGACTTCTGTTGGATTTATGAATAATCCAACTTAAAATATGGTCATTTATTCATGATTTATTTTCCATTCTTAAATTGTATAAAAACTCACAACTTCCCTCCACTGAGAAAATAGCATGAATGAAGATAAATTTGAAACACTTACACACACACACCACACAATGCCATGATTAAAGGGGAAACATGTAAATCTAAATCTGATGACAGGCAATGTTTTTAAAGCTTCAATATTTATACAGTATTTTAGCAAATCAGTTCTAAATATCAGTTCTTCGTTGACCTAGTTTCTTTCTGATTTTCAAATGCTATCACAGAAACATAGACCAACACAATCCAAAATTTTAGGCAACCCAATCTATAGACAAAAGAAAATAAAGACTTCTATAAAAAACGTTCTTGGTGAAAGAATGAAGGAGGAAAAGCTTTCCCAGATGAAGAGTACCAAAAAGCTAAACCCTAAATGGGTTTGCGGGAAAACAAGAAACTATCATTTAGAAGAGAAGGCGGAGCCGCTTAATTGATACAAACTGGGTCCCTACAGACCAGACTTCCTTAATTAAATAGCTCTCAGCTGTGTTGGACTACAAGGCCCATCATCCTCAGTTGAGGATGAAGGGAAGTATAGTGCACACCTCCATAGGCCACCAAGTTGGGAAAGGGTTAGGGTGAATGTGGAAACTATTCGGAAGGCAGTGGAGGGAAGAAATAATAAAGAGAACGGAGGACGCGACTGAAAGAGAGGGTCCAGGAGTAAGGAAAGATACGCAACGTTGTTCCAACCACAGAAGTAAAAAAAGGAGCAAAGGAAAAGTGGGGTGGGGGTGGGCAGTGAAACCCAAGGCCAGGTAGAAGCGGAATAGAGGAGCGAAGGTGCGCGTACATTGCCTGGGGAATGTCAGAGGGAGACAAGCACCCCAGCCTGCCGCCGCCACGTCTTCGGAGAATTAAGCCCCCTTCTTGGGACTGCAGCCTTCCAAGCCTCCGGAGCTCGGCGTCGCTCTGGCTTGCGGTCCTAAGGACGTGGGAAGCGCTAAGTGAGAGGATAAGCAGGAGAGGTGAAAGGGAAGGGTCAAGAAAAAGGAGGCAGCATCGCTACTAGAGCGGAGGAGGATCTTACACTGAGAAGCTCCCGGAATGCCCACCATCGCCGATCCGGGGACGGACTGGTTTCTTTTGTTTCGCTCTCTCCAGCCGAGCCGACGGACACGAGCGCCAGCAAGAAAGCAGAGACGCTCGCGGCCCCGCGCTAGGCCTTTGCCTAGACCCCACCCCCCTCCCGTGACGCCACTTTGCTCCTCCCACCGCGGTCTGTCTTGAGGGGGAGCCGTTGGAATTGCTTTATGGCAGGGTTTTTTTTGGGGGGGGGGGTGAGGAGGGGCTTCGTAGCGGCAAAAGGGGCGACCGATTCATGTCCCCGGACCCGCATTTTGTTCTGAGAAGTTTGGTTGTCTTGAATACAGGGCAACTTTCCTCCCCAGGAAGGATTACGAACTTTAGGCGTTTTTAGTCGAAATTAACTCCTAACACGGCCATGAAACACAACCTCCTGGACTACCTTAGGTGATCTTGAAAAGCAAAATGTTTAATATTTTATTACTTGTTATGCTTTTGACCATTTACTTATTTTTATTTTACTTATTTTTATTTTATTTTTAACTTACGTCATGCATGTGAGGTAGGTGGCTATATAAATAAAGAAACACAACAAGTTGGGATGTGGTTAGTACTTGGATAAGAGACCACAAGGAAATATCAGGACTGTTAACTAGACTGGAAAGGAGTGGGAGTGGTTGGGAAAAGGGGTAGGCAAACTAAAAAGACAGGTCCACAAAATCAGCAGGAATAGAGCACTACCCCCTGTTATTTCTATATTATTTCTGCCTCTGTTCCTCTATTGATCTATCATTACATTGGTTTTCCATTGTTATAAGGGAAAATGTAAAAAGTTAGCTTTATCTTTAAAATATATCTCCAAACTGTCATGTTAACCATGTTTATTATCATAAGCTTTTGCAGATAACAGGCCATGAGATGCCTGAACAGAGTTCCAGGGAAAGGAATATATAAACAACTGCTATTATGTGAAAAAGTTTTCTTCCTTCCCTTAATCCCCAGTAGTAGGGAATTATTGAAATTCAATCCTTTTCTGGAAGTCACCAGTCTTTGAAATGATAATAGAATTCTGCTTTATTATGGCTACTTACAATATACAGTACAACACTTTTTAAAATAGGTCAAAGATACTGATTGGGTATGAAATTGATATTCATATGTGGACCCAAGAAAGGTACAAGTTGGTTGGGTGACTTTGGGCCAGTCACACTCTCCCAGCCTACAACATCAGGCTTAGAGGACAAGCCCATAGGTCAATTCCTGTTGCAACCAACTGTGATCCTAAGTGTTGTACTTGATGAAAAAAATGCTAAAAAGAAAAAATGTGGGTACATAACATATTATAGAGAAATGCTATGTATTTTTACCAGATGAGTGACTTTGGGCCAGTCACTGTGTCTCCACCCAACCCACATCACAGGGTTGTTGTTGTGGAGAAAATAGGAAGAGGAAGGAGCATTAGATAATTTACCACCTTGAGTTATTTATAAAAATAATAAAGACAAGATATATAAATACATGTAAAATTTTTACATGTAAATATTTTAAAACAATTCATGCTTTGCTAAATGACACCTGCCTCTTTAAATTTAAAAATGCTGAAACAATGTTGATATAGAATAGATAATCTTGAAGCTAGTTTGTCCCAAAGGTGCTTTTTCAAAAGGCAGACTGACTTTGTTTTAAAAATAAAGTTCAGTTGCCTTTTGAAAAAGCACTTTTGGGGTAACCATGATGCCAGAATCTCCATAGACACTTGAAGCATGCTTATTTTCTTATCAGCATTGAAGGAAATACTGTATTCTAATGCACAAAGAATTTGATTTAGGAGATAGGAAGACTAGCCTGAAATTTGTATGGTATCTTCTGAGCACTTAAAATGGAATTCCAAGGAAACACTGATAAATTGGCAAACTCCTCCTCCTGCCCATTCTTTGTAACAAATCTCCTTTCACTTAATCATAATGGAAGAAATACTTAGATCGGTGACTTTAGAATTGTATGGCTAGGATTTGCTTTCAGAAACAGCTCAAAATTCTTAACACAATCTTCAATCTCAAATGGTTAACTCATATGGTTTACATTCTGAGGGGTCCTTGGTGCTCTCTGAGCTTGCTTGTTTTCTTGCAAATGTTTCATTACCCAAACTGGGTAACATCATCAGTGAAGCATCAAGTACGCCTCATTTCAACCCTGAGCTAAAAATATTCTCCCTTATTAGTTCACCTTCTCCTGGATAAAATTAAAGGGTTTAAATATGAGAGAGCTTTGCGACACCTTAAACAAACAAACAAACAAACAGATCTGTCTCTACTGTGCTCTTATAGTGTATTCATCACCACTGTAACTGAATCTAGCCACCTTGTTGCTGATCATTCTCTACTCTTCCACCTTTTCCAGCATTAGAGCCTAATTTAGAGAGCATTTAGAACCTAATTTAGGGCATAATGTATCTGAAGTAGGATAATTTGAACCTGGTCATTTATGCCACAGGTGAGAATTTGTCTTCTTAACTCAGAGGTCTTCAAACTTGGCAACTTTAAAGACTTGTGGACTTCAATTCCCAGAATTCTCCAGCCAGCATAACATAGCAGACTAGAGAATTCTGGAAGTCCACAAGTCTTAAAGTTGCCAAGTTTGGGACCCCTGTAACTGTTCACTGTATTCTCAAGAGTCTTCTCCAATGCAAAAGTGGATGAGCATCAACACAGAAAGACTGTTCTAATAGAGTGTAGAAGTTCTATTTAACTTAACTTAGAAGGCAGTTTGAAAAGTCATAAATTGTCAATTTGAGCTTCCTGCTCTAAACTAAAGATAAGGATAGTGATCTATCTCAGAGAGATAGCTTTTAGAAACACTAAAAATGTTTTTAGTAGTTGAAATTACATGATGAGATAAATGGGATGGACTTGAGGTATTTATTTTGCCTTATTAATTTCAAACTTCAAATATCACCACCTGCGTATTTAAAATGTGTACTTAAAATGTAAAATTAGAAAAAAACATTTTAAAGATAAAAGACAAAGATAGCTTAAAAAGGCATGGAGTTTCATGTCTCATAAAATCCTCCAAATTTCCTGGGGAGTTTGGATTAGTGGTTAAGACTCCAAGCTATAAACTAGAAGACAGTGAGCATTAGTTCCATTTTAGGCATGAAAGCTGGCTAAGTGAATTTGGACCAGTCTCTCAGACCTGGGTGACAACCTGGTCAGTCAATTTCTCTTGCAACCAAAAATTGGCATCTGTGGGGAAAATGTTAGGAAGAAAATTATTGAGATATTTCAAAATTTCAGTCATTTAGAATGAATGCTTGGGTGAATATATTTGGCCCATTGATCATACTCAAGGTAGTCATACCAGTAGAGGAGAAGTTCTGTCCTGAGGGCTGGATCAAGATTTATAGGTTTTTCTGTCTAGCAAAATGTACTTCCCCTCCCCCCTCCTTTTTCCACCTCCTAATGCAAAAGGATATCATTGTACTTCTTGAAGCCTAGTAAGAAAGGATTCTTCACAGTGAGTTCCTCTGCATTCCCTAAGCAAGGGCATAGAACCATGTTTTTGCACCTTTCTGGGATGACAGGAGAGTGGGGGGCCTGGCTCCTCTCTGCGGGGAGGGGGAGAATGTTCCAAAGGGTGGGGGCAATGGCAGAGACAGTTCTCTTCCAGGACCCACCAGTTGGAATTCTTTAACTGATGGGGTCCACAACATTTGTTCCCAGAGGCAAACTGGCATCCAATGCAGCTCATGCAACAAAGGTGTTATATGTGCCATTCTTTGGGCACTCAGGATCACTTGCACAGCCACATTCTTTACCAGCTGAAGCTTCCGGATACTTTTCAAGAATAGCCCCATGTAGAATGCCTTGCAATAGTTCAGGTGGGAGATGACCAGGGCATGAGTAACCAAGCAGAGAGCCTCTCTATTCAGGAAGGGCGTCACTGGTACACAATAGGAAGTTGAGCAAAAGGCTCTCCTAGCCGCATCTGCCACCTGCTGTTTGAGCAGGAGCTGTGAGCCCAGTGCAACCCCATCCAAAACCAAAGATAATAAACTGGATGACAAGGAACCCATCCACAGCCACTCCATCTTACTAGGGTTCAGCTGAAGTCTCTTGTTCCCCATCCAAGCCCCCACAGCCTCTAGGTACCATGAAAAAATGTCCAGACCATCATTCATTTCACCCAGGTTGGAGATATATAACGGAGTAGCATGAGCATACTATACTGGTGATATCCCATAGTGATGATTGTCAAATAAATCTAAAACAAAATAGGCAAAGTCTCTGACCTAACTGATGTTTTTGTTTTTAGTATCACTAATATGCTGCCCTGGCCTGCCTAAAATGCATGTTTTCCCAAAGCTGTATTATTAAAACATTGATCGAGTTACTATGGAATGAAGTGCACATAGATAATTTTGATTTTTAACCTCCACCCAAAATTCATTTCAAGAAAAGCATGGCAAACACATACATGCATGCACACAGACTATGGTCATGTAAAGTTGAATCCCTAAGACTAGGTGATAATTTTGCTTACAGCCAGTATTTGGAAGTCACTCACAGGACAAATTTACCTTCAACTTCTCTTTCGGTGCCCAATCAGCAGTTTTCAAGTATCTTTCCTCAAATTTTCAGATACATTGTTCAAAAACTTTTCTGTCCTGTATTTTACAAACTTCTCACTTTCTCACTTGCAGAATAGCAGGAACCTATCTCAGTGCCTAGCCTAGCAGACTGCCTGCCATCTGCCATTAGCAAAACAACATACAGTAAAATGTTAAATACACAGCAATGCCATGTGACACCTAGAAAAAGGCAATGGCTTAAAGCTATATGCGCTTTGTTACGTAAACAGCATCCTGAAATTAGTATTTGCTTTTTGAAAAGTAAATAGACATTGGGAGCATTCTGCCTAGCAGATGCTAGGAACAACAGCTCTTTCCTGAGGGGAGATTTGCTTGATGACCTTAGGGGAACTGAAGTCCCACTGTGCTCTTGATTGAGATCCATAGACAATTTGTTTCATTAATCAGGTGATAAATTTTTATATTCTTAAGATCTTTGCTTGCTGGCTGATACTTTCAAAAAGGAATCAGGGAGTGTGGCTGAAGAATTATCCCACTATACAAATCAGAAGATTAGTGACCAAAATAACTCTTTACCAATGTTTAAAATGTGTAATTCAAGGTCAAAATAAATTTGGAAAACCAATTCTATAAATGCAGTATAATAGTACACAGTTATTAATTCTATCAAAATGTCTTTCAGAAGTAAAGCTGGAGAATGCTAAACTAGTTATGCTGAGGCTTATGAAATTATGTGATCATATTGATTTGTAAATAGACCAGTTATATTTTTACTACAATCTGTTTGATACTACTGTCCTAAAGATATGAATAGTTGAGATTAGATAGCTTGTTTTAATCTGTATTATCCTGTCCATTACAGATTACTATATATCAATTATGGACTTTTTCACTCTATATGAATGGGAGCATAACTAGATTTATCTCGCTATCTGATTAATTTATGTCATGAAATATTTTGAATTTGAAATTCCATCCCATCCAGATGTACTAATATTGCGTTTTGCCATGATGTTTCAGAAATATTTGTTTTCTTTGAAAATAGTCTTTCCAGTTGCTTTTGATTGCATTACGAAGAGTTCAAGATGGAGATATTCAAAGTGACTATTAAAAAGCATAATGTTACAAATAAGCATGTTCATTTGTTCATAAATTTTAGTAAAATCAATGGGCTTATTGTCAGGTATAGGCCTACAACCAAAAGATTCAACCCATAACATGCCATTTTCCTTTTGCGGCTAGATTTTGTATTGTAAAATTGATTATTTGTAATAATCTTGCATTTCAAATTGTGAACATGCTATATATAGCTTAAGAATCTTTAGGCCAATATCAGTATATTAATACTGAAATCAATTTGAAATCCTTGGCTTTATTTTTCCTTTTAAAAATTATTTACATTTTAGGAAATAGTATATGGCTTGAAATCTGCCAAATCATCTAACTATACTCTTAGCAAATTTGTTGTAGTGTTAATCTAAATGGGAAATACTAAGCCAACAAGATTGTTTGGTACAGTAACATTTTTAAATCAATTGCAAACAAGATAAAAAGTCAAAACTGAAATTATCAACAGAATAATTTGGGTAGTTTATTTCATGTGAGCATCAGTAATTTGATTGAGTACTTCTACATATATTTCATTCTTTTGCTGTTTCTTTAGGAGTGGAAATTGAACCTTTTCTCTCCTTGCCCATTCAAAACCCTCCAATATGAGCTTAGGCTGTAACATTTATGGAAGATGACTCCAACATATAATTTGCAATTTTTAATTCATTATTGTATTCCCAAGCTTGTTTTTAGAGAAAGAGTGAAAAACAATAAATCAGGAAATTAGAGCCAAAAAACTTGGCAACAGCTGAAGCATCAAAAAACTTAACTGGGAGTAAAGACTGGTTAAAAGTAAATCTTGGGAAGTGGGGAATATGCATATAAAACAGAATAAATAGACTTGGCATGAATCCAAAGTCTGATGTCAGAAGATGCTTAATCCATCAATACAGGACATGGTGAACTCCTGAGTAACCTTCTCCTCTCCCAGGCTGCCCCCTCCCACTTCTCCCCAGTGACTGCTAGGCTGCCACCTGCTCTTTCAAACCCACCACACAGCTGCTGGTTTAGAATAACAAATTAACATCCACTTGCCAAGACCATTACCTTCTAGGCATGATAAAGTAAACCCATTAACCTAGGAGCTGGTACTGTATGTGTGCTCAGAGGCTGAGGAAAAGGCAAGCCAACAAGAAGTGGGCAGTTTTGGTGGCTGTTTCCTCCCACTATAACCTAGTGTAGCGAAGAAAAGTTGGGTAGGGCCCACAAGGAAAAACTGTGGAATTCAATGCCTCTGTAGGGCAAAAAAGGAAGGTTGCACCTTGATTCTGAGGGTAAAGAAGGAAAAGAAGCATTTTTCATAGCAATATGCAGGCATTTCAGCCCAATCTATTCACGAGGCAAAATTAATCAAGATGATTTCTGCAGAGAGGCTACCCAAATCAAAAAAGAGCCTACCTGGCCACTTTTCTAACTTTGAGCCAATTACAAAATACCAGACCATTTTTCCTTCCTTCATCGGCCCTTATAATTTTGTAACTACAAAATGTTAGTTTTTGTGCCAGGCTTCATTCTTACTTAGCAAATTCCACTGGCCTGAAGTGGGGAAGAGAAATCTTGGCTCTTCAAAGCTCATTTATATGGTTTCCAGAAGGATTCAGTGATCTGTCACCAAAATTAACAGGAAAATTATCCTGTTTTGCTTTGTTTTTTAAACAATTTATGTTAAGACAGACATATTAGCCTCCGGGAGGCTTAGAACATCTATTTTTTGTTAGAATCCTTCCCTTGCCCGCCCACCCACCCACCAAACTACCCTACAAAAACAAATGAAAAATGGATTGAAGATTTCAGCATGTCACTCAACAGTCCTAGGAGACCCATTTATATGTGTAGCTCTGGGAGGAAAAAAGATGACATCCCTTCACTAATTGCTGCAGACAACCTGGACTAGTAGTCAAAGTCAAAAAGATGCAATTGCCATTCAAAAAAATGGTATAATCACACTTGAACCTACACAGCATGCATCAATTGGGGTTAGAGGTACCAGCACAAAAAATGGTAGCAGACAGTGCAAGCTAATGAACCCTTTTTAACAACTTGAGAATTTTGTCCATCTTGCTTTTTTTGAGAGGCATCATCTGCCCATGTCTAAATAGTTTTTAATGCTGTGATAATCAATTGATCCTTCATAATCCAAGTATCTGAAAATGTACTCAATAAGATTGAAAGAGTTGGTTGCTGTATTTTGGTAGGTTCTCTCTAGAATTTCTATTTTAGGAAATTAGGTATCCATCCTTTCCACTCAAGATTTTAGTTTTCCAGGGAAAATTTTACTCTCTAATTTTGCACTGATATATTCTCAAGACTGACCCTCCCCCAACTTCAGATTACATGAACCTTATATATACACACAGCTGAGAAATTCTCCAGAACTGCATTGGATTAGAAAAAAATTACTGCTGTGCACAGTAAGCTTCATAATGATTTTACAATGTTCAACTAACCCGAGCTATATTCAGTGAAAACAGTTAACCCAGCTGCTCCATAATTTTTATTTGCCATCCCCAGTTCATTTCATTCAAAAGGGCCATCTGTGTATAGTTCTCTTCAGAAATTACTCTTCAGTGCCTTAAGCCAGCATTTGTGCACCTCTTGGTATGCACAAAGATGTGTTTCTTCTCATTTAAAGTTTTGAAAAATCTTCCAACTTGACTGGAAACATTTCAGAGCAAAATTATATCCCCCAACCACCATTTATATGCCTCTGGAGACCCATGCAGGCGCTGCCAAGAAAAGATGACAGACAGATGCAGGTAAAGACAAAATTCAGTATGCCCAGCCACCCAGCACAGCAAAGCCTGATTGTGCCAAGGAGATAAGGAAGCCCTAGCAGGAAAGAGTCATATGCAGAGGCAGGGTGGACTTTAGAAAAGAAAGGAAGATAAAGAAGCAGCAAAGAGTGAAAGAAAAAAATAAGTGGAGAATACAGAATACAGTGCTGGAAGAAGGCAGGGAGGGAACAGGCAAATAATACTGCAAATCAGTTCATGTCAAGACTATCGGCCTTGCCATTGTTTGACATATTTTGAGACTATATTGCCAGAGAACATAATCAATAGAACAATAACACTGCAGAATATTGGCAGGGTAAAGAAAACTTCATTATTGATTTTTTCACAGAGTAGTCTTCGATAAGAATCCAAGAAACCCCAGGGTTTCCAGAACACTGTTTGTTAAATCACTAAATTCAATGGAAAATCATAACAGCTGGAGGCTGAGTTCTAGCTTTCACTCCAGAAACAGGAACCAAAAAGAATTTCATCCACAATGGACATAGGGACTGGGTGGCGATGAGGATGCCAGACAACAAGGCAATGATTCCACTAATCTGTGTTCTCTCCTGGTTCCTGGCAGTTGTCGGAATACATGTTCCAGGTTCTCCCCTCCAGAGGGAGGGGCAGGAGGAGCTGCAGATGGTGGACTCAAGGTCAGGGTGCTGGTGATTATTATGCCAACCCCATAGCAGCAGGCCTTCTGTCAATTTGTAGTATTTTTGCTTCTGGCAGAGGGTGATACAGTCCAGGTTCTTTCCTCATACGGGAGTAGGCAGAAGGAGTTGCAGATGGCTGGCTGATGGTAGAAATGCCAACCTACACAAGCAGACATTCTGTCAATCTGTAGAGATTCTTTGGATCTGGACCAGTACAATTGGGGTCATAGTTTCAGCCACCCTGCCCTTTTAGTTAGCATTTAAAGTGACAAATACATGGAGGCTAGATAGTAGTATGTGCTTTCTTGCCTCATATGTAGACAGGATGCTGCCTATCATGAAACAGTAAATGATGAAATATTAAAAAATAAAACAACTATGAAGCAACCCATTCTGTGTTTTATTTTCATTGTTTATTCATTCTTCCTTTGCTTGTTTGGAATGGGGAAAGATACAGCTGTTAGTGCTGCAAATAGGAATTACATTTGTACTTCCATGCACTTTGAGATGGAATAAACAGGAATTGAGCACATTATTTTGATCGAGAGGATTCCAAATGACATGGAGCAATTCTGAGATAAAGAAGTTATCTTTAAGTATACCTATCCTATTGTTATTTCTGCACTTGGCTACTTCTATATCTCAGTGCTATTCTTATTCCTTAACTTGTGTACACAGCTCTCAAGAAGACCCTCTTTCATCCAAGCCTCACTACCCAAATAAGACAGCTGGCTAGTATATGTGCTGGGGTGTGACATCAATACACAAATAGTGTTTCAAGAAGTCACAGGTGAGAACTGTATGTTGGAATGATTCCAGATTCAATTATACTACATGGGCAGAGGGCAGCCCTATAGACAAATATCCTGCTAGCCAATTCTAACAGTTAGGAAGGTGTCTGTAAAACATGCAAGAAGGACATGCTCTCTCTCTGAAAATCTTCAGAGAATTGAATCCCATAACTTGTGTATGTATTTGAAAGAAAAGAGGATTGTAACCTATATATAATAAATGAGTAATTGAAATTGTTCTCATTTGGCAGTTACCATGGCTCAAATCTCTCCATCAGTATTGTATTGGTGGAGAGGAGAAGAGTATTAGGATAGCTCAACATACAGTAATTAGCATAGGATAATCATCCCTCAATTTCTTGAGAAGAAAACTGATAATGTGAAATAACAGAAAATATATATAGACCACTTCCCAATGTATTGCAATCCTGGTCTAATATGGATCTCAGGCAGAGATGATGCTTATTATGTTTTTCCCTTAAGAATTAGTTTTATTATGAAAACATCCAAGCAGAAACAGAGTTGTCAAGTAGGCTTGTCCCTGACATTGCAGACCTGATGAACATCTCCTCATGATGTTTGCCTATCAAGTTGCACCTGTGAAGGCTTCCATATGAGTAGGCAACTGTTACTGTTTTCATGGAAATGCATACACAAAACTCCCTTGGCTCGTGTGAATATCTAGAGAATAGGTGTACCATCTGTACAATGCAGGAAATAGGGATATTTAGTACAGTTCCATCACTCTCCATGTGATTAGATAAAAATTAGGAATGGTATTTGAATAGAATTACTTCAAAACAGTCTTGAAATTCTAAAACATTTTTCCTGGATCCAACCAGTCTTTGCAATCGGTTTTTCTCTGAAATGAATAGGTATCTTCTGTAGCCTATCAGAAGGATTCTGGGGAATAGTATGGCCAGTATTACTGTTACTACAATATTGATCTGTATACATTACTTGGTACAATATTGAATAGAGTGAGTCCAGTATTAATCAATGAAATTCAAGGTGATTGAAGACCTAGCCTACCAGTCCAATGATTCCATGTTACCTCTTTTATACAATAGAACATCTGTAATGTTTGGCATTTAAAAATGGGGAAAGTATAAGAATAAAAAGATGTAGTTTTCATTCTGGATACCTGAATGTATCAAAAAAAATAAAAACAGCCCTGATTTGATTGCTGATGCGACTGTTTTCCCAAACTGTATTTCATTCAGGTTGGAGTCATGCAAACTAGACAAATGGCTACTTCAGATACCATCTGGCTTCTGACAGGATGACAGCAGATTCCATTGGCTCTCATGCTGATGACACCCTCTGCATGACAGTCTGAATTAGAGCAGTTTGGAAAATATACAAACCACAACCAAACAAAACCGAAGAATGTATCATTCTGTAGCTGTACAGGAAAGTAGGGAAATAAAATCACAAACTGCGGGACATTCAGGTTCATTCACTGCAAATTAAAAAGTAGGCTTTGAGGCTGAGATTGACAACCTCCTATGAAAAGTTGTTCAGCGGTTGCTAATGCTGCAAATCTTGTTTGAAGCAAAAATAGCAACAAAGCTTAGTTCACTAGCTGGAAAGCACCTTAGGGGAAAAATGGTGACAGACTTTGGAGAGAAACTGCCACATAGAATAGACCAGTGATCGCCAACCAGTGGGCCAGGGACCACTGGTGGTCCTTGAGAAGATGTTGGTGGTCTGCAGAGAAATGTCCCCTCCAAAGCATTCCCCCAAAGCAATTAATTCAGGCTGCGCCGCCCACATGGCCCGCCCACCCACTTGCCCTCACCCTTTGGCTGAGCGCAAACCTTACCTTGAGTAGAGCCATGCGAGCTGGAACTGGAAGGTAAGACCAATGGCAGGGGAGGGAAATCCACCCCGGGGTGGCTTGCTGACGTTGGTGGGAAAGTCAGTCCCATAGTCCAGAGCTGCAGTAGTCACAAGACTGGCCCTTTGGTCATCCCAGAGCAGCTCCTCCAGTTCATGGCAGGCCTGTGCACCCGGGTGGAAGAGTATCTACTCCGGGATGACCAAAGGGCCAGTCCAGTGACTACTGCAGCTCTGGAATATGGGACTGACCTTCCCACCAATGTCAGCAAGCCACCGTCATTCAAAATTCATATTAGTGGTCCACGGGATTTAAAATTATGAATTTGGTGGTCCCTGAAGTCCAAAAGGTTGGTGACCCCTGGAATAGACAATACATACAGACCACATTGCCTAGGTTTACACCTTAAATCAAAATGGTGTATATGATGTTTTTCCTCATGTTGCAGGACACTCAAAGGTTGAGATCAGCAAAGATGTGGAGGCTGGGAAAGTAATGGAAGGGAAAGTTGACATAAACAATAAACAGATAAAAGGCAAATTCAGTAAAGTTTTATCGGCAGTTTCTTAGAAATGGAAATTGAGCCAGCAGACAAAAAGACCAACTAAGAACAAACTTTTCAAATTATTCAAAAACTCTGCCTTAATGTACTTACTATAAATGAGGATTAGAAATTCCTCTTGCAGTTTCCAAGATTCTGTATGATCCCCAAGTGTATCATTAAAGAAAACTTACTGAAGACTGGTTCTTATGTCCTTGATTTCACCCACCTGTTTGGGATCTAGCAACAATCTCCAGGAATCTGAAGGAATCTGAAGGACATACAGCCCCTTTTTATCATCCACATGTAGGAGTTAATTCTTTGTAGGATACAGCATCCTCTGTTGATGGATGCTCTCTCAATTTCAGTTCGATTTTCTAGAGTTCTAAATTATGCATAGACTTTCCATGGACATAAAAGGTAGAAAACATTTGGGAGGGAGAGAACACATAGCGGCACTTCTGAAATGTTGAGAGCCTATGATGAGTGCAGTACCCAGGATCATAGAAGATTTGCCTGTTTACAAGATAACTATTATAATGAATTTTACAATTTGACAGGTCACAAAGCATGTACAGTATTTAGCAGAAATTAAGCTAGCCCGTGCATTTTCTTTACCATGCCAAAGGAACACCTAGCTTATATGAACCAAACACGTTCTTATAACTGATGCTACAATTTTCCTTTGCATGATGCCAGATTATTAATTCTTTTTTTAATGATAATAAGCTTTCTAAGTCAAGAGAACTGTGGGCACCAATGGAGGAATCTAGGAGCAAAACGGGGACTGGAGGCACCAAATTGTCTACCCTGGAGGAGGGTGTCTGCCCCATAAAGTTTCTATAAATGGAGTACAAGGACAAAAATAGCATACTTGTCTTCTGCTCCATTTCCATCTATGAAACAGTTTAGAAAGAGGAAAAAAGAACTAAACCTGAGGAATTAATTCAAGTCTTCTCTGTGGTTTCATCTATGAGGTGGAGCTATTGAACTGTACCATTTTCTTACAAATCTTTTAATTTAATACTTCATTTACCTGATCTTGTAATAAGTAAGACTCTTAAAATTCTCTTCAGTTATTAGCTTTGAAGTTGGCTGCCATCAAAAATCAAATCAATAAATAAACTTTGTAAATCAATACATAAACTACCCTCGGAGAGGGCAGCATCCAAAATTTAAAAATAAAGTGGATAAGTTCTGGATCTCTAATATTAACTGTTTGGAGCCTGCATTTGGACTGGAACATAATGAAAAAAACATGCCTTTGAAAGCAACCTGAGATAAAATGTTTATAACTTTAATACTTATTACTGTTAGAACATTTTGCTAGGACTACCAGATTTGAGCTGCAAAAATACTGAGGAACACCTGATGGTGGCACAGAGAAGTAGACAACTCTTAACTCTTTGCTAGTACAGTAGTAATCTACTAGCAGTCTAGAGTAAGGATCTGGTAGTATTACAACTGCATGTGAAGTACTATGTGGAACAAGTAAGACCACACCTACAGTGCTGCATCCAGTTTTGGTCACCACGCTATAAAAAAGATGTTGAGACTCTAGAAAAAGTACAGAGAAGAGCAACCAGGATGATTAGGGGACTGGAGACTAAAACATACGAAGAACGGTTACAGGAACTGGGCATGTTTAGTCTAGTGAAGAGAAGGACCAGGGGAGACATGATAGCAATCTTCCAATATTTGAGGGGCTGCCACAGAGAGTAAGGGATCAAGTTATTTTCTAAAGCACCCAAAGGCCAGACAAGGAATAACGGATGGAAACTGAACAAGGAGAGATTTAACCTGGAAATAAGGAGAAACTTTCTGACAGTGAGAACAATCAACCAAGGGAACAGCTTGCCCTTGGAAGTTGTGGGAGTGCCATCACTTGAGACTTTCAAGAAGAGATTGGACTCCCATCTTTCAGAAATGATGTAGGGTCTCCTGCTTGGGCAGGGGGTTGGACTAGATGACCTACAAGGTCCCTTCCAACTCTGATTATCTGTTATCTGAAATAATTTGTTTTTCCAAAAAGGAAGCTAGTAGATTTCGGTGCAAGACTTAGAGTTCTGCTTGAAATTCTGGTCATAGATGATCTCATTAAGTGTTAAAGACACAGTTATGTCCAGTGGGATCCTAATTTTGTTTCTGTCCAATCTGTCTCCCAATTGCCATATTCCTTGCACTTTGAAAACTTGGCAAGCAGAAACTCCTCAGGCTCTCAGCAGAAGCTTATGGCTCAGAAAAGCATCTGGCATTTGCTTGCTATTCTAGGAAGCAGTTAAACTTCCTTCCTTCAGCAAGAAGCCAGTGAATATCTGGATATAATAAGAGTTCTGCTTTTCTTTTTCCTCTTCTTGAATTCTTGCCCAGATTGGTTACATTCCTAATCCTGTACAACTCACAGATACTGAGGAGATAATTAGCTTTATATTTAGGATGAGTTCCTCTTTATGTTAGCTTTGGGAGTGGCTGCATATTACTTTATACACAATAACTTTTAATTGCTAATGTATGACACGTTACATTTACAGAAAAGTTCTGATGATTACAGTATGCTTCCTACAGTAAGAAATACAGTCACAAGGGATAAATGAAGACGAGAATATATTTTTCAAAATTCAGCATCAAAAAATTCAGAAATTACTTTCTGACAAACAGCGTAGCTTATTGTCTATTCTTTTCCATAAACTACTCCATACCAACCATCTGATACCCATTATTACCATTGCAAACAACTACTAGCTCCCCAGCTGGTCATCTCTCTTTCAACATTGCAATAACCATTCAAAGCTGCCATATGGTCCAAGAGTTTCCTACTCAGTTGTCACTCATTTTTATATGTTTCTGAATCCACTTCCTTCTGGAGGATTTGTAGTATGTCATTTATAGACTACCTCCCCCACCCTAAGTTGAAAATTTGATTTGATGGTTGATCTATAATTGTACAACAACCTTCTTTAAAATGGCATTCAAGTAACAATGAGATTTTAAACAAGATTACTGAGGCCACACTAAAACACATTAAACCTTCAGTTCTGTATATACAATTTCCAGGGAATGCATTTTACTCACTGTAAAGAGATTAACATTCTAATAAACATACACAGGATGTCCCTGAACGATATTAATAGCATATTTTTAAATCACAGCTAGAATTATGTGAAATACTACATCAAAAAATTAACTCTCACATTTATTACATTTATATCTCATCTTACTGTTTATTCTATGAAGAATCTGACCATTTTGTGCATGACTGCACTACTTCCCCTATTTCTGAAACATAAACTAAGTACAATACTTGTAGTGAAAAAAATATGCCTAAAATTCTCTCGGATTGGTCTTTTTGAAAATAATGAAGTCTTAGCTTCTGAGGCATCATGTCCCCCAGAAATTAATTTTAATTTCAATGTGATGCTTCACATTTAGTCATGCCTATTATATTATAGACTCGAGTAGGCTTTGAAATATATCTGCACTCTGTAGCAGACTTACTGAATCTTCCACAGGTCTGAAATATAGTATTGACTCCCCATTTAGCCTCTCAATATCCTTGTTGAAGCTATAATTATGAATGGCTAGTGTTTATGCTCAATTCCCAGATTTGAGCAAATGGGTCATTCTTTTCTGTCTTTCAGCTTCTTATTCAGCTTCTCTCATGACACTTTCAGACTCCTAATCTGCATATTCATGTAACCAGGAGGGTTTAGCTTTTGATTATCTGAAAAGTATAACTCCCAGCCCTAAGGCCTCATATTCCCCCAACACCTCACATTAAGAAATCCTTTCTATCTCACCTGCCAAAAATGAATACTTTGTTTAGATGTTTGGAAACAGAGAACTTTTCTGATTCTATTGTCAATATCATTTCTAGAGTACAGATTCCTACAAAAAACACTATCCAATATTAAACCCTTCCTGAAGGATTTATGAAGGAGAACTTACACAAAGTCCTTACTGTATCTGCCCATCCTCCTCCCCTATAAATACAATACATCTAATTTGTTAATGTTCTATGATTACCAGCATCTGAACTCTGTAACTATTAGAAATCACTACCCTCTTCTTATAATTTCTGGACTCTTCAAATGTCTTCATATATACAGTATGTTATCAGGTTACCCTCAAATTGACATGAAAGAAGGGCATAAATGTTTAATTACCAATGATTTTTATTATGATAAGTCCATTCTTTACCTAGGTGGAAAGGATGGAGGATCACAATGACTGACTTCCTACATCCTTAAGAAAAGAAATCTTGCAGTTCTGCCATGACAGTTGGGCATTTTGCAGTATATCAAATGATTCTTCTCTGTTGTTATTTTTGTTGGCTTTATATCAGGCCAGATATCACGGCCTCTGTTTGTCACCATATCAAGTCTTCTGTCAACAAGCTAGATGGATTGTTGCATTTAACAGCACTTAGAAACACAGTTGCCTTGGCTTTCATTACTGACCTATCAGCTGTCTATGCCATTTTTCATAATGAATCTTTTCCTTAAGAAGATTCATTACATTTCCTGTCATGGCCTCATTCTGTTCCTAAGACAAAATGCCTGCTTATTCAACAAGTTTTCAGCATGTAAAGGGTCACCCAGTTATCTCATTTCTCATAGAAGCCCACAATTCAACACATATTTTTGAACACCCTGTTTTGATAATTGGATCCTCCTGCATTGTCCACCTTTCCCAACATCTTAATGGAGTAAATGCTGAACATTATGCCCCTGTTCTGTTTAGTTAAAATAAAGCAGAGAAGTTCTCTATGTTGCACCCACTGCCATCCAAAACACACTTATAACTAGCTCGTCCCCTTTCAGTTCACTAATTCCAGTTGGACAGAATACCAAATACAATATATGTCCTGGAATGGGGACAGGTGCATGAGGACAGATCCATAGTCGCCATAGTAAAATACTGAGCCATTCTGAACTGGACAGTCTTGGCACAGACACTGAAATAACACAGAACAAAAAGTCTTAGGTAATCCATCAGAGATTACCCTGGCTAAGTCAAAAAGAAATTATTGTGTGATGGGATTGATGAACCATGAACAGTATTTCTGCACTGTTCTGGCAACTCAAAAATAGTAGCAAACACTGAAAATTGGCAGACTACCAGATCATAGGAGATATTCAGCAGGTTCTGACCAGTTCTGGAGAACCAGTAGCGGAAATTTTGAGTAGTTCGGAATACCACCTCTGACTGGCCCCACCGCCATCTATTCTCTGCTTCCCGAGTCCCAGCGGATTGACTGGGACTTCTTTTGTTGTCCTGCACAGGGGAACTGAGATGGAAAGCAGGTTAGTGAGGTGGGAGAGAATGTGGATTTTACAGTATCCTTCCCCTGAAGTGGGGTGGGAATGGAGATTTTACAATATCCTTCCCCTGCCACCCCCAGCAAGCTATGCCAACCAAGCCACGCCCACAGAACCAATAGTAAAAATGTTTGAATCCCACCACAGTACCAGATAGAATGTTTAGTGTGATGGATTTCCTAAAAGCTATGACCACACAGCCAGCCCATCCTCCCACCCTTGTCTGCTAGATCAGAGACTATCCCAGAAAACAAAACAGGGAAAATAAAGACTCAGCCAGGCTTCTATAATACTTGTCAAATCAAAACTTTAATCTAGGATTAAACAGCTAGATATTTTGCTAACCACTAAGTGGCCTGGCTATTAAAAACAAAGATTATTAGATTGGAGACC